>NC_058080.1:11585368-11905987 GCF_014858855.1 Bufo gargarizans
ACTCTGAAGCGGGGAGTGGTTATGACTAGAGTTGAGCGAACACTGGATGTTCGGGTTCGAGAAGTTCGGGCCGAACATCCCGGAAATGTTCGGGTTCGGGATCCGAACCCGATCCGAACTTCGTCCCGAACCCGAACCCCATTGAAGTCAATGGGGACCCGAACTTTTCGGCACTAAAAAGGCTGTAAAACAGCCCAGGAAAGAGCTAGAGGGCTGCAAAAGGCAGCAACATGTAGGTAAATCCCCTGCAAACAAATGTGGATAGGGAAATGAATTAAAATAAAATTAAATAAATAAAAATTAACCAAAATCAATTGGAGAGAGGTTCCATAGCAGAGAATCTGGCTTCCCGTCACCCACCACTGGAAACAGTCCATTCTCAGATATTTAGGCCCCGGCACCCAGGCAGAGGAGAGAGGTCCCGTAACAGAAATCTGGCTTCATGTCAGCAGAGAATTAGTCTGCATGTCATAGCAGAGAATGAGGCTTCACGTCAGCCACCACTGCAACAGTCCATTGGCATATATTTAGGCCCAGCACCCAGGCAGAGGAGAGAGGTCCCGTAACAGACAATCTGGCTTCATGTCAGCAGAGAATCAGTCTGCATGTCATAGCAGAGAATCAGGCTTCACGTCACCCACCACTGCAACAGTCCATTGTCATAAATTTAGGCCCAGCACTAGTGTTGAGCGGCATGTCCCATATTCGAATTCGCGAAATTTTGTGAATATTCGAAAGAATTCGTTATTATTTCGCATATGCGATAATTCGAATTTTCGCATCGCATAATACATATGCTATGCAAAATTCACATGTGCGCTAATGAAATCGCCTTACGAAGATTCGCAACTCAATTCAATCACTAATGTATGAATGCAATGCCCTTTGCCTCTGTTCTGGGACAAGTGTAGATATTCGCATGTGCGCTAATAAAATCGCCTTACGAAGATTCGCACCTCAATCACTTTCTAGGGAATGTGAGACTTTTGGGAATCAATCGAGATACAGTGGGGGGTGATGACAGTAGTTGACAGAGTACAGATCAATGTAATCTGTAAGGTGGAAAGTAAAATAAAAAATACGAATTTTCGTTAATCGAATTTTACGAAGTTCTACGTATTCGCGAATATGGTGCTATACTATATGAATGCACAGGCCTTTGCCTCTCTGTTCTGGGGACAAGTGTAGATATTTGCATTTGCGTTAATAAATCGCCTTACGAAGATTCGCAGCTCAATTCAATCACTAATGTATGAATGCAAAGCCCTTTGCCTCTGTTCTGGGACAAGTGTAGATATTCGCATGTGCGCTAATAAAATCGCCTTACGAAGATTCGCAACTCAATTCACTAATGTATGAATGCAAAGCCCTTTGCCTCTGTTCTGGGACGTGCCGATATTCGCATGTGCGCTAATAAAATCGCCTTACGAAGATTCGCGCCTCAATCACTTTCTAGGCAATGTGAGTAAGATCTGAGCTGTTGGACCTTTGGGAAACAATCAATTATATGTGTACTGTAATTTTGTGGGGGGGGGGGAAAAAAAACAAAAAACGAATATTCGTTTTACGAATATATAGCACTATATTCGAAATATTCGCGAAATCGCGAAGTTGCGATATTCGCGAAAAAAATTGCTTTTCGAATATTCGCGCTCAACACTACCCAGCACCCAGGCAGAGGAGAGAGGTCCCGTAACAGACCAATCTGGCTTCATATCAGCAGAGAATCAGTCTGCATGTCATAGCAGAGAATGAGGCTTCACGTCAGCCACCACTGCAACAGTCCATTGGCATATATTTAGGCCCAGCACCCAGGCAGAGGAGGGAGGTCCCGTAACAGAGAATCTGTCTTCATGTCAGCAGAGAATTAGTCTGCATGTCATAGCAGGAGAATGAGGCTTCACGTCAGCCACCACTGCAACAGTCCATTGGCATATATTTAGGCCCAGCACACACACAGGCAGAGGAGAGAGGGTCCCGTAACAGAGAATCTGGCTTCATGTCAGCAGAGAATTAGTCTGCATGTCATAGCAGAGAATGAGGCTTCACGTCAGCCACCACTGCAACAGTCCATTGGCATATATTTAGGCCCAGCACACACACAGGCAGAGGAGAGAGGTCCCGTAACAGAGAATCTGGCTTCATGTCAGCAGAGAATCAGTCTGCATGTCATAGCAGAGAATGAGGCTTCACGTCAGCCACCACTGCAACAGTGCATTGGCATATATTTAGGCCCAGCACCCAGGCAGAGGAGGGAGGGTCCCGTAACAGAGACTCTGTCGTCATGTCAGCAGAGAATTAGTCTGCATGTCATAGCAGAGATGAGGCTTCACGTCAGCCACCACTGCAACAGTCCATTGGCATTATATTTTGGCCCAGCACCAGGCAGAGGAGGGCGGGTCCGTAACAGCGAATCTGTCTTCATGTCAGCAGAGAATTAGTCTGCATGTCATAGCAGATGAATTGAGGCTTTAACGTTCAGCCACCACTGAACAGTCCATTGGCTATTCTTTAGGCACAGCACACACACAGGCAGAGGAGAGAGGTCCCGTAACAGAGAATCTGGCTTCATGTCAGCATGAGAATCAGTCTGCATGTCATCGCAGGAATGAGGCTTTCTACGTCAGCCACCACTGCCACGTACTCCATTGCATATATTTAGGCCCAGCACCCAGGCAGAGGAGGGAGGTTCCCGTAACAGAGAATCTGTCTTCATGTCAGCAGAGACTTAGTCTGCATGTCATAGCAGAGCATGAGGCTTCACGTCAGCCACCACGCCAACCAGTCCATTGGCCTAATCTTTAGGCCCACAGCCCCACCCCCGGCAGAGGAGGAGAGAGGGTCCCGTAACAGAGAATCTGGCTTATGTCAGCAGAGAATCAGTCTGCATGTCATAGCAGAGAATGAGGCTTCACGTCAGCCACCACTGCAACAGTCCATTGGCATATATTTAGGCCCAGCACACACACAGGCAGAGGAGAGAGGTCCCGTAACAGAGGATCTGTCTTCATGTCAGCAGAGAATTAGTCTGCATGTCATAGCAGAGAATCAGGCTTCACGTCAGCCACCACTGCAACAGTCCATTGGCATATATTTAGGCCCAGCACCCAGGCAGAGGAGGGAGGTCCCGTAACAGAGAATCTGTCTTCATGTCAGCAGAGAATTAGTCTGCATGTCATAGCAGAGAATGAGGCTTCACGTCAGCCACCACTGCAACAGTCCATTGGCATATATTTAGGCCCAGCACCCAGGCAGAGGAGGGAGGTCCCGTAACAGAGAATCTGTCTTCATGTCAGCAGAGAATTAGTCTGCATGTCATAGCAGAGAATCAGGCTTCACGTCAGCCACCACTGCAACAGTCCATTGGCATAAATTTAGGCCCAGGCAGAGGAGAAAGGTCCCGTAACAGACAATCTGGCTTCATGTCAGCAGAGAATCAGTCTTCATATCATAGCAGAGAATCAGGCTTCACGTCACCCACCACTGCAACAGTCCATTGGCATATATTTAGGCCTAGCACACAGGCAGAGCAGAGAGGTCCCGTAACAGACAATCTGGCTTCATGACAGCAGAGAATCAGTCTGCATGTCATAGCAGAGAATCAGGCTTCACGTCAGCCACCACTGCAACAGTCCATTGTCATAAATTTAGGCCCAGCACCCAGGCAGAGGAGAGAGGTCCCGTAACAGAGGATCTGGCTTCATGTCAGCAGAGAATCAGTCTGCATGTCATAGCAGAGAATGAGGCTTCACGTCAGCCACCACTGCAACAGTCCATTGTCATAAATTTAGGCCCAGCACCCAGGCAGAGGAGAGAGGTCCCGTAACAGAGGATCTGGCTTCATGTCAGCAGAGAATCAGTCTGCATGTCATAGCAGAGAATGAGGCTTCACGTCAGCCACCACTGCAACAGTCCATTGTCATAAATTTAGGCCCAGCACCCAGGCAGAGGAGAGAGGTCCCGTAACAGACAATCTGGCTTCATGTCAGCAGAGAATTAGTCTGCATGTCATAGCAGAGAATGAGGCTTCACGTCAGCCACCACTGCAACAGTCCATTGGCATATATTTAGGCCTAGCACACAGGCAGAGGAGAGAGGTCCCGTAACAGACAATCTGGCTTCATGTCAGCAGAGAATCAGTCTGCATGTCATAGCAGAGAATGAGGCTTCACGTCACCCACCACTGCAACAGTCCATTGGCATATATTTAGGCCTAGCACACAGGCAGAGCAGAGAGGTCCCGTAACAGACAATCTGGCTTCATGACAGCAGAGAATCAGTCTGCATGTCATAGCAGAGAATGAGGCTTCACGTCAGCCACCACTGCAACAGTCCATTGGCATATATTTAGGCCTAGCACACAGGCAGAGCAGAGAGGTCCCGTAACAGACGATCTGGCTTCATGTCAGCAGAGAATCAGTCTGCATGTCATAGCAGAGAATGAGGCTTCACGTCAGCCACCACTGCAACAGTCCATTGGCATATATTTAGGCCTAGCACACAGGCAGAGCAGAGAGGTCCCGTAACAGACAATCTGGCTTCATGTCAGCAGAGAATCAGTCTGCATGTCATAGCAGAGAATCAGGCTTCACGTCAGCCACCACTGCAACAGTCCATTGTCATAAATTTAGGCCCAGCACCCAGGCAGAGGAGAGAGGTCCCGTAACAGACAATCTGGCTTCATGTCAGCAGAGAATTAGTCTGCATGTCATAGCAGAGAATCAGGCTTCATGTCAGCCACCACTGCAACAGTCCATTGGCATATATTTAGGCCTAGCACACAGGCAGAGGAGAGGTTCATTCAACTTTGGGTAGCCTCGCAATATAATGGTAAAATGAAAATAAAAATAGGATTGAATGAGGAAGTGCCCTGGAGTCCAATAATATATGGTTAAGGGGAGGTAGTTAATGTCTAATCTGGACAAGGGACGGACAGGTCCTGTGGGATCCATGCCTGGTTCATTTTGAACGTCAGCTTGTCCACATTGGCTGTAGACAGGCGGCTGCGTTTGTCTGTAATGACGCCCCCTGCCGTGCTGAATACACGTTCAGACAAAACGCTGGCTGCCGGGCAGGCCAGCACCTCCAAGGCATAAAAGGCTAGCTCTGGCCACGTGGACAATTTAGAGACCCAGAAGTTGAATGGGGCCGAACCATCAGTCAGTACGTGGAGGGGTGTGCACACGTACTGTTCCACCATGTTAGTGAAATGTTGCCTCCTGCTAACACGTTGCGTATCAGGTGGTGGTGCAGTTAGCTGTGGCGTGTTGACAAAAGTTTTCCACATCTCTGCCATGCTAACCCTGCCCTCAGAGGAGCTGGCCGTGACACAGCTGCCTTGGCGACCTCTTGCTCCTCCTCTGCCTTGGCCTTGGGCTTCCACTTGTTCCCCTGTGACATTTGGGAATGCTCTCAGTAGCGCGTCTACCAACGTGCGCTTGTACTCGCGCATCTTCCTATCACGCTCCAGTGCAGGAAGTAAGGTGGGCACATTGTCTTTGTAGCGTGGATCCAGCAGGGTGGCAACCCAGTAGTCCGCACAGGTTAAAATGTGGGCAACTCTGCTGTCGTTGCGCAGGCACTGCAGCATGTAGTCGCTCATGTGTGCCAGGCTGCCCAGGGATAAGGACAAGCTGTCCTCTGTGGGAGGCGTATCGTCATCGTCCTGCCTTTCCCCCCAGCCACGCACCAGTGATGGACCCGAGCTGCGTTGGGTGCCACCCCGCTGTGACCATGCTTCATCCTCATCCTCCTCCACCTCCTCCTCATCCTCGTCCTCCTCGTCCTCCAGTAGTGGGCCCTGGCTGGCCACATTTGTACCTGGCCTCTGCTGTTGCCAAAAACCTCCCTCTGAGTCACTTCGAAGAGACTGGCCTGAAAGTGCTAAAAATGACCCCTCTTCCTCCTCCTCCTCCTCCTCCTCCTGGGCCACCTCCTCTTCCATCATCGCCCTAAGTGTTTTCTCAAGGAGACATAGAAGTGGTATTGTAACGCTGATAACGGTGTCATCGCCACTGGCCATGTTGGTGGAGTACTCGAAACAGCGCAACAGGGCACACAGGTCTCGCATGGAGGCCCAGTCATTGGTGGTGAAGTGGTGCTGTTCTGTAGTGCGACTGACCCGTGCGTGCTGCAGCTGAAACTCCACTATGGCCTGCTGCTGCTCGCACAGTCTGTCCAGCATGTGCAAGGTGGAGTTCCACCTGGTGGGCACGTCGCATATGAGGCGGTGAGCGGGAAGGCCGAAGTTACGCTGTAGCGCAGACAGGCGAGCAGCAGCAGGATGTGAACGCCGGAAGCGCGAACAGACGGCCCGCACTTTATGCAGCAGCTCTGACATGTCGGGGTAGTTGTGAATGAACTTCTGCACCACCAAATTCAGCACATGCGCCAAGCAAGGGATGTGCGTCAAATTGGCTAGTCCCAGAGCTGCAACGAGATTTCGCCCATTATCACACACCACCAGGCCGGGCTTGAGGCTCACCGGCAGCAACCACTCGTCGGTCTGTTGTTCTATACCCCGCCACAACTCCTGTGCGGTGTGGGGCCTGTCCCCCAAACATATGAGTTTCAGAATGGCCTGCTGACGTTTACCCCGGGCTGTGCTGAAGTTGGTGGTGAAGGTGTGTGGCTGACTGGATGAGCAGGTGGAAGAAGAGGAGGAGGAAGCCGAGAAGGAGGAGGTGGCAACAGGAGGCAAAGAATGTTGCCCTGCGATCCTTGGCGGCGGAAGGACGTGCGCCAAACAGCTCTCCGCCTGGGGCCCAGCTGCCACTACATTTACCCAGTGTGCAGTTAGGGAGATATAGCGTCCCTGGCCGTGCTTACTGGTCCACGTATCTGTGGTTAGGTGGACCTTGCCACAGATGGCGTTGCGCAGTGCACACTTGATTTTATCGGATACTTGGTTGTGCAGGGAAGGCACGGCTCTCTTGGAGAAGTAGGAACAACATACTGTGGGACAGCAAGCGACATGAGCTGTTTGAAGCTGTCTGTGTCCACCAGCCTAAATGACAGCATTTCATAGGCCAGTAGTTTAGAAATGCTGGCATTCAGGGCCAGGGATCGAGGGTGGCTAGGTGGGAATTTACGCTTTCTCTCAAATGTTTGTGAGATGGAGAGCTGAACGCTGGCGTGTGACATGGTTGAGACGCTTGGTGACGGAGGTGGTGGTGGTGGTGTTGGTGGTACATCCCCTGTTTGCTGGGCGGCAGGTGCCAACGTTCCTCCAGAGGCGGAGGAAGAGGCCGAGGCGGCAGCAGCAGAATAGGCCGAGGCGGCAAGAGGTAGCAGGGGCAGCCTGAGTGACTTCCTTGGTTTTAAGGTGTTTACTCCACTGCAGTTCATGCTTTGCATGCAGGTGCCTGGTCATGCAGGTTGTGCTCAGGTTCAGAACGTTAATGCCTCGCTTCAGG
The DNA here is from genome assembly GCF_014858855.1 of Bufo gargarizans. Taxonomy (NCBI): domain Eukaryota; kingdom Metazoa; phylum Chordata; class Amphibia; order Anura; family Bufonidae; genus Bufo; species Bufo gargarizans. Next base: position 11,592,784 of record NC_058080.1, read on the forward strand.
CTCTGATGGCACAGCGTGCAAACCACTCGGGTCTTGTCGTCAGCACATTGTTTGAAGAAGTGCCATGCCAGGGAACTCCTTGAAGCTGCCTTTGGGGTGCTCGGTCCCAGATGGCGGCGGTCAGTAGCAGGCGGAGTCTCTTGGCGGCGGGTGTTCTGCTTTTGCCCACTGCTCCCTCTTTTGCTACGCTGTTGGCTCGGTCTCACCACTGCCTCTTCCTCCGAACTGTGAAAGTCAGTGGCACGACCTTCATTCCATGTGGGGTCTAGGACCTCATCGTCCCCTGCATCGTCTTCCACCCAGTCTTGATCCCTGACCTCCTGTTCAGTCTGCACACTGCAGAAAGACGCAGCAGTTGGCACCTGTGTTTCGTCATCATCAGAGACATGCTGAGGTGGTATTCCCATGTCCTCATCATCAGGAAACATAAGTGGTTGTGCGTCAGTGCATTCTATGTCTTTCACCGCTGGGGAAGGGCTAGGTGGATGCCCTTGGGAAACCCTGCCAGCGGAGTCTTCAAACAGCATAAGAGACTGCTGCATAACTTGAGGCTGAGACAGTTTCCCTGGTATGCATGGGGGTGATGTGACAGACTGATGGGGTTGGTTTTCAGGCGCCATCTGTGCGCTTTCTGCAGAAGACTGGGTGGGAGATAATGTGAACGTGCTGGATCCACTGTCGGCCACCCAATTGACTAATGCCTGTACCTGCTCAGGCCTTACCATCCTTAGAACGGCATTGGGCCCCACCATATATCGCTGTAAATTCTGGCGGCTACTGGGACCTGAGGTAGTTGGTACACTAGGACGTGTGGATGTGGCAGAACGGCCACGTCCTCTCCCAGCACCAGAGGGTCCACTAACACCACCACGACCATGTCCACGTCCGCGTCCCTTACTAGATGTTTTTCTCATTGTTATGGTTCACCACAACAACAAATATATTATTTGGCCCAATGTATTGTATTCAAATTCAGCGGGATATAAATTTGAGGCCTAGTATTTAGGCGCTGGGTGACCGGTATGGATTTAGTGACAGAATTAGACTTGGAAATGCACAGAAGCGTGTGTGTGAAGTTATTCTGAATGACCCTATGTGCACCTTGAATATTATATACCCTTTTAGGGATAGATTTCAAATAGCTCTGATATAGCAGAAACCACTAAATTATGAAATTGCTAAATTGGGAATTGTATTTCAACCCAGAACAAGAAATGTGCTTGAACGGACACTAAATAACTCGCCCAGCTACAGCACTAAGGACAGATTTAGCTGGATATAAATTTGAGGCCTAGTATTTAGGCGCTGGGTGACAGGTATGGGTTTAGTGACAGAATTAGACTTGGAAATACACAGTAGCGGGTGTGTGTGAAGTTATTCTGAATGACCCAATGTGCACCTTGAATATTATATACCCTTTTAGGGATAGATTTCAAATAGCTCTGATATAGCAGGAACCACTAAATTATGAAATTGCTAAATTGGGAATTGTATTTCAACCCAGAACAAGAAATGTGCTTGAACGGACACTAAATAACTCGCCCAGCTACAGCACTAAGGACAGATTTAGCTGGATATAAATTTGAGGCCTAGTATTTAGGCGCTGGGTGACCGGTATGGATTTAGTGACAGAATTAGACTGGGATATGGCCAAAAAATAAACAGACTATTGCTGGTTAAATGCACTTGGTGTGACAGCTTCACCCTGATGTAGGCTTTAGCCAAAAAACAACCACACCATTGAGGGTTAAATGCACTTGGTGACAGGCGCAGCTTGCCCCTGATTTAGTATATGGCCAAAAAATGAACAGACTATTGCTGGTTAAATGCACTTGGTGTGACAGCTTCACCCTGATGTAGGCTTTAGCCAAAAAACAACCACACCATTGAGGGTTAAATGCACTTGGTCGCAGCTTGTGCTGGCGCACCACAAGACACAAAATGGCCGCCGATCACCCCAGAAAAATGTGACTGACAAACGGTCTGTGCAGCCTAAAAACAGTGAGCAATTGAGGATCAGCAGCTCAATGATCCACAGCTGCAGATCGATCAGTTAATCAAGTCCTTTGGAGGAGTTAATCTGCCTAATCTCGCCCTACTGTCGCAGCCGCAACCTCTCCCTACGCTAATCAGAGCAGAGTGACGGGCGGCGCTATGTGACTCCAGCTTAAATAGAGGCTGGGTCACATGGTGCTCTGGCCAATCACAGCCATGCCAATAGTAGGCATGGCTGTGATGGCCTCTTGGGGCAAGTAGTATGACGCTTGTTGATTGGCTGCTTTGCAGCCTTTCAAAAAGCGCCAAGAAAGCGTCACAAAAGCGCGAAGAAAGCGACGAACACCGAACCCGAACCCGGACTTTTACGAAAATGTCCGGGTTCGGGTCCGTGTCACGGACACCCCAAAATTCGGTACGAACCCGAACTATACAGTTCGAGTTCGCTCATCCCTAGTTATGACACGTTCAGGTCCAGCCTTGTGTAATTGGAACAGGGGCAGTCCTTTGCCCCATAGGGAGAAAACCTGGCAGCATCTTTGCTTTGCCCATTTCTCCATATCCCGTACGTCCAATCCAATCAAGAAATATAGTTGATATTGATAATCAGTACAATTTTACGCATCATCTGATAACAAATACGACTAAAAGATAACACAGGGTGCCCGAGAACCTTTATATCTCAGAGCGGGAATCTCTGATTTGTCCGCGGGTTTCCTAGAAGGTGGGTTAGGAGAACCAAAACCATCTCTGAAAAGATGGTTCCTTTCACATTTCCATAACCCATGAAATATTAGGAAAATATGGGAAAAATATGAAGCTTATGGATTGAAGAGGACTTTCAGGTCATCTTCCTTCCTGTACCAACCAGCTGTGTGATAAGGATCTGTCCTTTTCTTCTGAAGCTCGCTGCCCAGGCTAAAGGTGTGAGACCCCTGCTGGTATTGGAGACACTATGGCTGCAGAAAGGAAGTTTTTTATGAGGTTCTGTCAAGAGAATACCAGATTGATGGCTACTCAACCTGGCATGGGGCAGGAAGATTCTTTAGCAAGAAGGTGCTATTTGTACCTCTGATCTGTGAGTTACTCCTTTAGTGAAAGAGAAGATTCTTAGTGAAGGCTCTTTTGTCTTTGTGATTGAGAAATATGGCGCATTTGTGATTTCCTAGTATCGCTGTGGATCGCAAAGCATCACAGAGGGCCCTCCTTGTCCTCTGGCTCTGGGGACAGCTCTTTGCAGCGGCATCTTCTGGAGGCTCTAACAAAAAAAGGGAGAGAACAATAACTGTAGAGGGTAGGGAGGTTGATCTATCCAGACAGATGGGCAGGGTGGTCTCTGTAGGAATGTGGTCCATCTGAAATGGAGGGGCAGTGATACATGGCCTTTCAAAATCAGAAGTAGTTGAGCTCCTGCTAAAGATGATTTCAAGGCGACTGACATCTACGCCTTGATGCATCCTATGGGGCCCCCGAGTTTGATGTCAGCTCTGTTCGGCCAGGGGGGCTTGAGCTCTTCTGGTCTAACTATGAGGTGGCAAGGAACGAGCCCAGCTGGTGAGACTTAGCCGTCCAGGCAGTGTCTCGTCAGAACAACGTCACGAGGGTGACCGTTTTAACCCTTAACGAGTCACTCTCGTGTATTGACATCATGATGTGGCTTGGCTGATATTGGGAGGTGGTGGAGGTTCCCAAGAAGAACAGGGATGGGGCCTGGACGTTTATGGTGAAACTTAAGCTTTCAGAAAACACAGTTACCCACATACCATCTGCAACCTTCTTTGGAAGGGATCGAATCCACATTTTTTACCAGGGTCAGCCGAAGCTCTGACACAGATGTGGCAGCACCTCACATTTCAGTGCTAACTGCACTGTACAGAGCAAATCCTAAAGGTGGAAGTGCTCATGCGCTGGAACATAAGCCCTGCTGAAACTGAAACAAACCCTCAGCTAGGGAGCTGGAGATAAGACAACCGGTTCCTAGCACTTGGTGCAGGAACCAGCATCTTCCTGAGGCCTAGCCAGAACACACAACAAAAGGGAAGGAATAGGACTTAGCTTAAGACGGATGGGGAGCAGGAGATCCACCAAACACAGCTAAGAACTCCAGAAGCAAATAATAACCACAAGGGCTATAGTGAGAGGCGGGTATAAATAGCACCACTAAGTAGTTAATGAGCAGAACCTGTGGGGAGGTGGGATCCCACCCAAAACCACAACAAACAGAAACAGAACAACCTGTCAGATAGACTCACGTGTAGCAAGTCTGTCAGATCTTCTCAGGCCTCTCACAGGGCAGGGCGGGACATCATTCCTTTGCCAATGCGGTTGATACCCCGGCAGAAGAAAGCCTTGAGGCCAATTCTACTGGGGGAGAGGCTGGCAGAGGTGAAGGAACAGAGGGGCCAGGGAGGAAAAGTAAGCAAAAGACGCCTGCCCAACTGAGGCGTCAGGAAAAACACCAAAGGGAAAGGGAGATGGGCGAGTCTCGAGAACCTCAGGCAGCTGGGGAACTAGGAAAATCTCTGATCTCACCCCTGAGGCTGTTGCTACTGCTGAGTCCCAAAGGGACAGTGAACTGGATGAGGAAATTAGGAGGATCCAGGAAGAGGAAGGTGCCATCTTCTTAATATCCCTCCATGACAAAAGTATGGATGGGAAAAGTGGGGGATGGCAAGAGAAAAAGCAGGGTAAAAATCATATAGGGAAAAAGGGAGATTTAATGTTTTCTCCCACCCGCCAGATGCCAAAGGAAGGTACAGACAACCCTCCTCTGATTAGTCTCTTAAAACGATTCCAAGCCATCGGTAGCTCTTTGGGGGAGGGAATCGGAGGAGAGGTTCCTGGAGTTGCGGTAACACCGGGGCCTGCGGGGGACGCCAAGCCTCCTTCTCCTGGGGAAAATATGTCCTCAGGGGTGGGGGCTGGCCTGGATTCAGAGCACAAGGACGGAGGTGAGATGGACACATCTGTTTCTTTGAAAAGGGGTAAGCCATCATCTGATGGAAAGGATGGCATGGGCAGTGGGAAAAAGAAAGCCATCTAATTTAGTGATGAGCGGCAGGGGCAATATTCAAATTTGTGATATTTTGCGAATATTTGGGCGAATATTTTCCATATATTCGCCAATTCGTTATCTCAGTCATAATTTTCTTGACTGTGTAAATCGACAATTGAGAAATTTGAGATAAAAATTTGCAGTACGAAAATTCGCAATCAACACTACTCCTAAACTCAAAGATATTGCAGTCTTCTCATTGGCTCACAAGCTAGAAGCATGGAGGGATATTTGGGCGAATATTTCCATATATTCGCGAATTCGAGAATTCGTTATCTCAGTCATAATTAATGTTGCCAGCATTAAGTCAAATACGGCTAGATTTGCGGCCTTTGATTTTTTCAGCTGGGTTGAAGCTGACATTTTTTTTTTGCAGGAGACCAGGCTGCCAGATTTGGCGGCCGTATTTAAAGCTAAAAGGGAGTGGAGGCACGGAGCCTCCTACTGGTCTCTTGCGGCCGAGCCATATAGCGGGGTGGCGGTCCTTTTTTACCACACCGGTAGAATGCCGAGGGGTTATTAAATTAGAAATGGGGAGGTGTCTGATCTTGGATGTCCTCATAAAGGATCAAGAACTTTGTTAATAAACATCTATGGTCCCCAGTCCAAGTGGGACCGGAAGTGTGTCTTTATGAGGTTCAAGCCCTATCTTTTTAAAAGTCGGCAGGTAGTCTTTGGAGGGCACTTCAATACTGTCACAAGGGCCCAGGATAGGGGAGGTTCCAGGGACAAGCTGACTTATGACAGTGTCGCGCTCAATAGTATAGCTAGTGAGGCTCACCTGGTGGATGTCCACATTCGGCACATCCAAGGACACCCGGGGTTCACCTATCATAGGCGTAGTTGTAGGTCAAGAATAGATACATTTTATTTAAAGGAGGAAGCCGTCTCTTCAGCCGTGTCTGCTGTGGAGGTGAAGCTCTCCAACCACTGTTTGAACTTGTTTTCTCTAAAGGTTACAGAGACCCCTGGATGGAAAGAGGCTACTGAAAGCTCAATTAATTTTTCTTGGAAGAAGCGGAAGAAGCGGAGATGAGCCAGGTACCATTGCTTGATCTCTGCAGCACTAAGTCTGAGTGGTGGTAGATGTTCAAGGAAAGGGTGGGGAGATTCTTCTGCCAGCTCTTGAGCCTCAGGAGTCTGAGTAGGTACTGCCTGTATTAGGGCCTGAGGAGGAAACTCAAAAAGTCTTGTCTCGACTGGGGGTAGCCGTGAGGAGATCTCCAGAGTAAAGTCTTTGCTTATGAGGTGTCAGTACGATAGACATGCATCTTTGGCTTTTGAGAGGGATTACGGGAAATACCCCTCGCCCGACCCTTACAGAAACTGCAGGATGTCAGAAACATGCAGTGAGTAGTTAGAGTGTGTCAGGACTGATTGATAGTACGGCTTCCCTGAAAAGGTCCGGGTCCGGGATCTTGGAGGTCGTCAGATCATTTTACTCATATCTCATGGTGATAAGGGATCTTGATCGTGATAAGATATCGGCTTTCCTGGCTGAAACTGTTCCTGAACCAGGAATAGACCCCTCTCTTGATGTTTTGACAGAAATGATCCAGAAATAGGAAGTCAGTCTGGTGATTGAGGGGCTTGCTCCCAAAAAAATCGCCAGGTCCGGATGGCTTAACATCTGAGTTTTATAAGACCTTTAAGGACACCTTAACCTCTTGACTGAGGTATTCAATGAGTGTCTGTCCTCAGGTACTCTTCCAAAGTCAATGAGGAGGTCGGCCCTGATCATTCTGTCAAAGGGTCTAGATCCATTCCACATTGAGAATTGGCGTCCCATAGCACTCCTTGGTGTGGACAGAAAGATTTTAGCGAAGGTGCTATTTAATCGGTTGGTGAAGTTTACGCCCCAGCTCCTTTCTGGGGCCCAGCATTGCTCTGTTCCAAGCCGTAGTGCTTTTAGTGCTGTGCTCAGTGTCCAGGAGAACATGGAGCAGGGCAGGTCACTGGAAGGGGTAAATGCTGTCCTTGAATCAGGCAAAAGCGTTTGATCGTGTTGACCACGAGTACTTCTGGTCTGTCCTTCTGAAATATGGCCTGCCGGGGGGGTTTGTTGATTGGCTTAAGACCTTGTATGCAGGAGGAGAGAGTTTCCCACTTATGAATGGTTGGATTGGCGGCACTTTTGAGGTGGGATCTGGGGTTCGCCAGGGTTGTCCTTTGAGCCCGCTATTGTACGTGTTCGCGATTTATACCTTCCTTCGAAGGGTTGATCTTGGGCCGTTGGCGGTTGTCAGGATGGACCAGGCAGATCCGCAGAGCACACTGAGTGTTTTGGCGTATGCTGATGACGTAACTATCTTTGTGTCTTTGAGGCAGAGTGGGTGCTGTCAGAGGTAGAACGCTACTCAGAGTCATCTGGGTCCAAGATCAACCAGATAAGTGTGAGAGTCTCTGGCTGGAAGGTGGAGATCCTGGTTTTGATCTCCTGGACACCCTTCAAGAGCCCCAGGAGTCCTCAGCATTGAATTTGGCTAGGGGGATTACCCCCCTCAAAATTGGGATAGCATGCTTAAGATTGCCATTCAGAGGGTGGACCAGTGAAAGGGTTAGTCTTCGACCCTCAGGGAAAGGGTGAACATTATCAAAACCTACCTGATTCTGTTGCTGTTATATCTGGGCAGTGTGTGTGTCTTGACAGAGCCTTTCTGGACTCGGGTCTACAGTCTGTTCTTCCAGATGTTATGGGGAAACAGACTGAACCTGGTCAGGAGGGAGTTTACTTACCGTACAAGGAGACTAGGAGGGTTGGGTATGGTCAACCCTGTGGTGTTCCTGGTGAACACCTTTATTAAGATTAATCTCGCAAGCCTCTGGAAAGAGAGGGCTCCTCCGTCGGAAGTCTCCTGTCGGGGATGGTTTTGGCCTTTATTCCAAGAATGGGAGACAGGGGGGCATGTAGCTGGCCAGCTAGGACCTGTTCTAGGTTGCTAATATAGCTTATATGTGTATACAGCTAGATTTGCCAATAACATAAATACAGTTCCTATGTTTGTGTGTTAAAGACAAAAGCAGAGTTATTTACTGTGACATAATGTTTTGGATGCTATATAAATGTTATATTTTGTGTTCACAGAAGCAGAAAAAGGTAATATGCCTTTAAGATTCATTTTGTTATGTAAGGTAAGCTCAGTGACGCAGCAGAAATCTGTTGTTGCTGGGCAGAAGTCTAGACTAATCACAGCTAGCTTCTCACACAGCAAGAGTTTTCACCAATCACAGCCAGCCTCACACACAGCCTGTCTGGGAATTCCCCCAGCTCCTGCTGCTAGAATTATTATTCACCAGAGACAGGAGCTGAAGAGACATTCACTCCACTGAGAGCTGAGTTCTATGGGAACAAGATGCCAAAATTGGTAGTTAAAATAGTTATATAATGTTCATATTGTTAGTATTGTGTTTAGAACTGTATACTGAACTAGATATATATGTGTTTACTTACAATTCCACCAATTACAACCATACCAGATAATACTCAACCAATCTGTAAATAGTCACTGGTAACTGCATACTGCAAGTAGAACTATTAGTTAGACCTCAGATATACCTCTCAGAGAGATCATAAAGTGCTTAAATAACTTAAAGTGACAGTACAGATACTGAAGAGAGAAATATATCCACCATTTTATGTTGAATGACAAGATTGAACAGTTGAATCACCATCTTATGCATACCGCCATTTTGTAATATCTTTTCAGCACGTGTTTTGTACATGGACTATCTGCTCCCGAGGTGTCAGTGTTAGGCTACTTTCACAATCGCGTTTGGTGCAAAGACGGATCTGTTCAGATAATACAACCGTCTGCATCCGTTTGTATTATCTTTAACATAGCCAAGATCTGTCTTGAACACCATTGAAAGTCAATGGAGGACGGATCCGTTTTCTATTGTGGCAGATTGTGTCAGTGAAAACGGATCCGTCCCCATTGACTTACATTGTGTGTCAGAACGGATCCGTTTGGCTAAGTTTCATCAGACGGACACCGCTATCAGATAGAAGCTGAAATGGAGGCACAGCACCATCAAATGGAAGCTGAATTGAAAAGTCTGGAAAGGCAGAAAGAAGTTAAGATCATAGAAGCCAGACTCAGAGTACATGAGGAGGATATGAGTCAGAGTAGTCATAGGTTCAAATCTGTACTAAGTGAAGAAAAAGACTCCTACTTTCATTCATATGCCCAGGAGAATGGAAGGAAATCTCCAGCATGTAGTGAAGAAATCAGTCATTATCCTTCCATCCCTGCTCATAAAAACAAAGAGAGGCCTAGTCCAGTGTTAGAGGGTAAATTCACATACCTTTTTCCCATCTCTACCTGAAAAGATGAAGAAAAGGACTCACCTAATTCAGAACTAAGTGAGAAAATAGAACCGGATGATTCTATTCCTAGATGCCACGGCAATGCTCAGGAGAATGTTACAACCATTGTCCCAGCAAGACCACAGAGAACAGTCCTAGCTAGACTTCCCATTCTGGAACCTACTGTATTTTCAGGAGACGTACTGAAGTTCATCGAGTGGAAGGCAAGTTTTGAGATGATCATTGAGGATCATTGCTTCAGTCCAGTTATTCTACCTTCAGAGATATGTTGGTGGAGAAGCCAAGGAAGTTCTTGAAGGTAACATCTATAGAAAAGACGGAGAAGACTACAAGCAAGCTTGGGAAAAATTGAATGCAAGATATGGTCATCCTTTCTTAGTACAAAGAGCCTTTAGAGAGAAACTGAATAACTGGCCTAAAATAGGTCCTAAAGAACACTTCAGACTCCAAAAGTATGGTGACTTCCTGCAAGCATGCAGCAATGCCATCCCACATGTTCAAGGACTGGAAGTACTGAACGACTATCTAAAAAACCACAGGCTGCTAACTAAGCTACCTGAAGAAGTGGCTTCTAGATGGAATTGCTATGTGACTAAACAGTTAGATCTAGGTAAGAACTTCCCAAGTTTTAAAGCGTTCTCTAAGTCCGTCAATGAAGAAGCACGGATAGCATGTAATCCAGTAACATCATCTTATGTCTTAAAATTCTTAGAAGAAAGGTCTACAAGAGAGATAAGACGTTGCAACCAACGCAGCAGCTAAAGGTCCAGATACCTAAGAGAGCAAGTCCAAAGTCACTACTGGGATCAGTAAAGAGACAGAATCAACAAATCTTCAGACTACCTTCAAGTGTATGTTCTGTGGAGAGAACCACTCCATACATAAGTGCCAACAATTGAAGGGGAAGTCCCAACAATTGAAGGGGAAGTCCCAAGAAGAAAAGAAAAAATTTGTGCTGGATAACCAACTGTGTTTCGGATGCCTAAGAAAAGGCCACGTTACTAAGTAGTGTAAGAAAAAGACCACATGCAGCGTTTGCAAAGGACACCATCCTACACCACTACATGAAGAACGTCCAAAGAAAGATAAATCCTCAATACCTAAAGATACTAAGGAAGAAAATAAAGTATTAGTATTCTCTTGCAGAGTGAGGGAAGGAGAAAGCAATGGCACATCAATGGTTGTACTAGTGTGCATATTAAATCCTAAAAGGAGGAACAAGAAGGTATGCACCTATGCGCTACTGGATGCCCAGAGTGATGTCACCTTCATTGATCAAGAAATCTGCAAGAAATTACAAGTGGCTACAGAACCAGTGAAGCTCAAACTCACCACAATGACAGGGAGAGACACATTAGTGAACAGTCAAAGGGTCAAAGGACTAAGAGTTAGAGGACTTAATTCAAACTGCACATTAGATCTACCTCCAGCTTATACAAAAGACAATATACCTCTAGATAGAGAACGCATACCTACCTGTGAAACAGCCAATGAATGGGAGCACCTATCTGTCATATCTCATGAAATGTCCCCGCTGAATGAGTTTGGTGTTGGACTGTTGACAGGCTACTATTGTCCCGAAGCTTTGCTACCAAAAAAGGTAATCACAGAAGGAAAAGGTGAACCCTATGCTGTTCAAACTGATCTAGGATGGGGTGTTGTTGGAGGAAAACAGCAGATTGCAAACTCAAGACAGGTGACAGGATTGTGTCATCGAATATCTGTCCAAGAGTTACCAACTGTAAGTCCAGCGAAAGTAATTAAGATCCTTGAATCCGACTTTGCAGACATAATTTCTAAAGAAAAGAGTGTATCCCAAGAAGAAATAAAGTTCGTACACACTCTAGAAGAAAGTATTACGCAGAATCAACAAGGTCATCTTAAAATGTCCTTGCCTTTTAGAGAGCGACCTCGTCTGCCAAATAACAGAAATCTTGCTCTAGCAAGATTGAAATAGTTTAAGAAAAGGATGGGAAAAGATCCCAAATTCAAGCAGGATTATTTTAAATTCATAGAAGGCATCCTCGAAGAAGGACATGCAGAGAAAGTTAATAACCAACCTAAAGAAAGAGAAGTGTGGTACTGTACATCCCACATCAAGGTGTTTAACACTCAAAGAAACCAGATAAGATTAGAGTAGTTTTTGATTGCTCAGCAAAGTACAATGGTGCTACATTGAACAATCATCTACTAAAAGGACCAGATCTTATAAACACTCTGCCTGGAGTACTCAGTAGATTCAGAAAGTATCTTGTAGCAGTCATGTGTGACATTGAAAAGATGTTCCACCAATTTCATGCGAAGAATGAAGATAGAGACTTCCTGGCAAGGATGAAAGTACACTTGTTTGGAGCAGCATCTTCTCCAGGTTGAGCGAATTATGGTATGAAGTACCTGGTGTAACGGATCTTCTGGCACCCCAACCGGGTACCTCCGTTGATGGATGCTTCTAGTGCTTCCCGAGGGCTCCAAGCACTCCACTCGACACCGATACCACCACAGGAACCAGGAACAGGAACCACTTGGTTGGGGTCTCACCGTCCTCCACCCAGGCTGGACCAAAGACCGGGCTTCCGCTTCCAGTGGGTGAACCTCTCCTAAATCCAAAGAGCAGGAACAGCTCTTACAAGAGATAGTAGTTATAGCCAGTGGAGTATAGCAAATCTTTAGCGTATAGCAATCCCCAATGTCGATCAGTTACCAAAACACCAGCCTCAACATGATGAAGGGTAAAACAGGAACTCCCTTCATTGAAGATCAACTCAGTATACAGTATATATAGTTCAAGAAGTCTAACAACATAACGTAATCAACCATGAACAACATGCAAACAGACATCTTCACCCCCTCCATAATGAATGAATAGGGAGGGAGGAGACACATGTGATGGGATTATCTCCTGAGTGTATCATATGGTGATCTACTCATCTCGGAGTCGGCTGCTCCTATAATCAGCTACTTAATCCCATCACTAACACACTCAGTGGGAGTCTCAGTGCAGAGTTAACCCTTTTTTGTGTTGCTGGATCCACACCATGCACCTTTAATGGGCAATAGGAAATATGTGGCATATAAATTCCACACATAAATCAGGGTTCATAGTTCATTGCAACCCTAAAAGGTCTGAGGGGGTCTCCATAGTTCTGGGTCCGTAGTCCGTAGGAAGGAGGCTGGCCCTCAGGCTTCTCCAGCAGCCCCAGTGACGGTTCAGTCCGTCACACCTGGCTAATTAGAATTAAAAGGATTGCCCATCAGCAGCAAATTTTCCTCAAGAAAATTTTTTATGTAGATGACGGTCTCATAAGTCTAGAGTCTACAGAATCTGCAATCAAACTAGTGAAAGAAAGCCAAGAGTTATGCGCAAGAGGAAACCTGCGCCTTCACAAATTCATCTCAAACAACAAAGATGTACTGGAATCCATCAGAGACTCTGAACGTGCAACAACAATGAAGAATGTAGATCTCAATTATGATCATCTTTCAGAACATACTTGGATTGGGATGGAATGTAGAGAAAGACAAGTTCTTCTTTGACGTATCTATTGAAGAGAAAGTTGCAACTAGATGAACCATTCTTTCTGCAGTGGCTTCTATATTTGATCCATTAGGATTCTTGGCCCCAGTTATCCTCAGAGCAAAAGAAATACTGCAAGAATTATGCAGACAGAAGTTGGGATGGGATGAGCCCATAACTGAAAATTTGAGGCCAAGGTGGGAGAGTTGGATAAGAGACTTGCAAAACTTGAGAGAAGTTTGGATACCCAGATGTTTTGAACCTCATGATTTCGGAAAGTACAGGAAAATAGAACTTCATCACTTTTCAGATGCCAGTAGTTATGGTCAGTGCTCCTACATCAGAGTAATAGGAGAAGAAAGCATACACTGTGCCCTGGTTATAGGGAAGGCCAGAGTTGCACCTACCAGTATTCAGACAATGCCAAGACTTGAACTGACAGCAGCTGTTGTTTCAGCATCAGTAAGCAAGTTTCTGAGAGAAGAATTGGAATTGAAAATAGATGAAGAATATTTTTGGAAAGTTGTTATGTAGGATACATAAACAACAAAGCTCGAAAAGTCCATATCTTTGTAGCCAGCAGAGTTGAGAAAATTTGGGAAACAACAAATCCGGAACATTGGCATCACATTGACACAAAGCATAACCCAGCAGATCATGCTTCAAGAGACCTGAATGTAACTGAATTGAATAATTCTAATTGGTTCACAGGCCCAAAGTTCCTTTGGGAAAAGGAAATCACGCCCAGTAAAGGTTACACAGAATTGCCTATGGGTGATCCTGAAGTAAAAGTTGTACAAACATTGAGCACTGCTGCCAAGTGTCAAGATCACATACTTTAAAGTCTAGCCAGATGTTCAAAATGGAATACAGTCATAAACGTAGTAGCCAAATTCAACGTTTGGCAAAGGGAATCAGAAAGAAGGAATCATTGAATGTTGAAGAAAGACTGAAAGCTGAAGAAACAGTCATAAGACTCATTCAACAGAGATTCTACAGTTAAGAGTTGAAGAGACTTAGTCAAGAACCTAAAAGGCTTCCAAACAACCACCCATTGTACAAGCTTAATCTTGTTCTGCAGGATGGTATACTAAAGGTGGGAGGGAGACTGGAAAATGCATCATTACCTAGCAGAGTGAAGCATCCAGCAATTCTACCCAAAAACTCTACCTTCACAAGATTGATTATTGATCACTACCACAACATATCCTTGCATCAAGGAAGAAGCTTTACCCAAAGCTGTTTGAGAAAAGGTGGTTACTGGATTGTGAAAGGAAGCAAAGTTATAGCAAAGTATATAAGTAAATGTGTAGTCTGCAGAAAGGCACGTAGACCTACCGAAGATCAAAGAATGGCAGATTTACCGGCAGATTGTGTAAACCCATCACCACCATTTCTTTATAGCGGAATGGATTGTTTTGGCTCATTCATCACCAAACAGAACCACAAGGAGTACAAGAGATATGGACTAATATTTACATGTCTGAGCTCCAGAGCAATTCACCTGGAAATGTTAGAGGATATGTCAACTGAAGCATTAATCAACGCCTTACGATGTTTCATAACCATTAGAGGTACCGTCAGAGAGCTTAAAGCTGACCAATGATCTAATTTTGTCGGAGAAAAGAATGAATTGAATAAAGCTCTAAAAGAGATCGATAAAGAAAAAGTAACTGAGTATTTGTTAGAGAAACAGTGTGATTTTCATATGAATGCTCCACATGCAAGACATACAGGAGGAGTTTGGGAAAGATAAATCAAAACTGTGAGAAATGTGTTAAGTTCAGTGTTGAAAAAGAACGCTGGAAGAATAGATGATGCTTCACCTAGGACCCTTTTCTATGAAGTAATGTCTATTGTTAACAGTCGTCCACTTACAGTTAATAACATAAACGATCCAACAAGTTTGGACCCTTTAACTCCCAACTATCTACTTCACCTTAAGTCGGATTACATACAGCCACTGCCTGGCAAGCTCACCAAAGAGGATTTATATGCTAAAAGGAGATGGCGAAAAGTTCAATATCTATCAGAACAGTTTTGTAATAGATGGAAGAAAGAGTACTTAGCCAATCTGATGCTAAGAAGTAAATGGCAAACACCCAGAAGAAATGTCCAAGTTGGTGACATAGTGTTAGTGAAAGAAGATTTACCTAGAAGTCAATGGAAATTGGCCAAAGTTCTAGAAGTTCAAAAGGATGAAGACAAACTAGTAAGAAGAGTGTTGTTACAAATAGGAGACTCAAAACTTGACAAAAAAGGAAAACGTCTTACTACTCCACTCAGGTTAGAAACTCCTATACAGAAGTTAG
Source organism: Bufo gargarizans (assembly GCF_014858855.1). Classification (NCBI taxonomy): domain Eukaryota; kingdom Metazoa; phylum Chordata; class Amphibia; order Anura; family Bufonidae; genus Bufo; species Bufo gargarizans. Next base: position 11,607,987 of record NC_058080.1, read on the forward strand.
TTGTTCTACTTGAGAGTGATAAAAGACACTTGGAAGTTGAGAACCTGATGGAAAATTCCTCAAATTCATGTTCAAGTCCTACCACTAAGAACATAGAATTATAGGTAATTTTGGTGGGAGTGTAGCTGGCCAGCTAGGACCTGTCCTAGTTTGCTAATATAGCTTATATGTGTATACAGCTAGACTTGCCAATAACCTAAATACAGTTCCTATGTTTATGTGTTAAAGACAAAAGCAAAGTTATTTACTGTGACATAATGTTTTGGATATCACATAACTGTTATATTTTGTGTCACAGAAGCAGAAAAAGATAATATGCCTTTAAGATTCATTTTGTTATGTAAGGTTAGCTCAGTGATGCAGCAGAAACAACCCAAAGCCTAGTGTTAATCTGTTGTTGCTGGGCAGAAGTCGTGACCAATCACAGCCAGCTTCTCACACAGCAAGAGTTTTCACCAATCACAGCCAGCTTCTCACACAGCAAGAGTTTTCACCAATCACAGCCAGCCTCACACACAGCCTCTCTAGGAATTTTGCCCAGCTCCTGCTGCTAGAATCATTTTTCACCAGAGACAGGAGCTGAAGAAACATTCACTCCACTGAGAGCTGTGTTCTTTGGGAACACGAGGCCAAAATAGGTAGTTAAAACAGTTATATAATGTTCATATTGTTAGTATTGTGTTTAGAACTGTATACTGAACTAGATATATATGTGTTTACTTACAGTTCCACCAATTACAACCATACCAGATAATACTCAACCGATCTGCAAATAGTCACTGGTAACTGCATACTGCAATTAGAACTATTAGTTAGTTAGACCTCAGATATACCTCTCAGAGAGATCATAAAGTGCTTAAATAACTTAAAGTGACAGTACAGATACTGAAGAGAGAAATATATCCACCATTTTATGTTGAATGACAAGATTAAACTGTTGAACCACCATCTTATGCATACCGCCATTTTGTAATATATTTGCAACACGTGTTTTGTACATGGACTATCTGCTATGGAGGCGGCAGTGTTTCATGAAGAAAAGTTGAAGTTAATAAAGAAGTTATTTCAAGCATTTGGTGTGCTCTTTAAACCTACTGTTTCCATAGAACGGCGCTAGAGGAATTACAGAGTAATAGACAGTCTGGTTAGACTAAAAGTCAGAGATATAAAAATTCTTCTAATGCCACAGGGCAAAAGGCACTTCATAGTGCTGTGCCTACTACAGGGTAAGTGAAGGATCTCCGGGCATCTCCCGGCTTATGCTGCCCAGGTTCTGAAGGTATTACGTCAGTGGGGTCTGGGGATGTAGGAAATCAGGACTCAGTCAAGGAAACTCCTTGACCAGAGGGTTCTGTTGACCTATTTCCAGAAACCTCTGGCCCTCATGGACTGCCCAAGTAGGGATCTGGTGGTCGGGTTACGGCTTTTAAATTACATTAGGAAGTTTTTTGACTTGACTTGGCTCTGCTTGCATGGGAAACTGTGTGTGAGGGACAATCTGAAGTGTAGGAGCTCTGAGATCAGGGGGTGTCCCCGAGAGGAGTGCGGTGGTGTGCTTGAGAGCATGGACCACTTCCTGCTTCATTGTCCCTTTAACACAGAGGTTAACACCAGAGTGGGGACCTCCATCAGCTGGCCTAGGCTGGTCACTATTTCCTATGCGGAATGGGCATATGGAGCATTCAGACACCTAGGTGGTAGGGACTACTGCACTTTATTCCTAGTCAGGTCAGTGGGCAGGTACTGAACGTGGCATGCACGGTGTTTAGTCTTGATGCAGCACAAAATCCTCCCTGTGGATGAGGTGGTTAGGAGTATTCTTGGAGACCTGGTTAAGGTGCGCTCTCTGGAGTATGAGAGGTTGGGGGCGGGCAGAGCATCTCTCCTCTGGAGGGGTTTTGCCTTTAGGGTACCCTAGCCTGTTGTTTACCTTCCTGGTGGTGGGCTGATGCCGACACTCCTAGATTTTTGTTTTGTTTTCCTGGCTGTATGATGACATAGGGCTTTCAGGTGCCGAACTTTAGCTTTAATGGTTGTATGTGGCTGAAAAGCCTTACTATGGGTGGTATAGGTGGTATGCCATGTATTTTAGTTTATGTCTATATGTATATTTGTATATATTGGTATGTAGTGTTTATATATGTTGTGTATATATGTTGTATATTAGCTATGCACATATTTTATAATTGGATGTAGTGTTAGGTTGGGTGGTGGGTAAATGGGGGGAGGGTTTTAGGGTTCCATGGGACATTGGGGACTTTTTGGGTATATGAGAAAATCCTGTTCTGGTTAATGGATGTCTGTGGGATGTGGGACCAGCTCAGGGCCCTGTAGGAAGGCGCAGGGGTCCGTCATTGATGGAAGGTACATGTCACCGAGGTTCCTGGCCTCGGTGAGACAGGAACCGGTAGTTTAGTGTGTCAGCAACAGCTAGGCTGGCTGACATGGTGTTTTTTACTTAGTGTGGCTGTAAGGCCGATCCGGGCCGGTTCTTATTGGGAGCAGCCAAAGAGCAGGGTGGGTGGCTGTATCCCACGTTCCAGGCCAGGTTTTGGGCTGGGAATTAAAACCCAGCCAGCAGTCACAGCTGTGTATGGATTACCCAGCATTTTCATAGTGGAGCTGTAAAGCACTGTGGTCTTGGGTTCCAACCAGTTGGTAGCGTGCTGCAGAGCCGCACGTTGAAAATCAGGCGCCCTAAAGCCTGCTGTGGACAGCTGTGGATTGGCATAGACAAAACAGTCCTCCAGGTGACACGTTTGTGCTGTGGACTCTATGAGGTGTAAATTAACACCAGGACTCTGCGCTTTTTGCTTTATTGCTTTTTGTGTGAATAAATACTGAACTTTTGCTTTAGTACCGTGTTCTTACCTCTGTACCGCGTCCGCTTATCCCGCCTACCAGAGCAAATCCCTACAGCCCAAAGAAGAAAAAAAATGAGAACCGTGGCTCCGATGTGGTGGTCCAACCTGCCTCAGCAACCACTGCATAACCCACTGGCATGCACCCGGTTTCAGCCAGTCAAGGCTCCACCACCTCAGCCAAAGGGAGCTGTCTGTCATTCCCATCTTCTGCTGGTCCAGATGCTCCTGCTCTTACTCCTCGTCAGTCATTCCGTCAGCCATCGATCACTGAAGCGATTGCCAAGAGACAACAGTATGCGTGCACGCATCCAACGGTGCAGAAGCTGAACATGCTCCTGTCCAAGTTGCTGGTGCTGGAGTCCCTCCCTTTCCAAGTGGTGGACTCTGCACCTTTCAGAGAACATATGGCTTGTGCCGAACCGAGGTGGAGAGTCCCAAGCCGTCATTTATTTGCGAAAAAGGCAGTACCAGCCCTGCACAAATATGTAGAACAGAAGGTGTGCAAGTCCTTGAGCCTGTCGGTGTCTGCCAAAGTGCATGGCAGCACCGACCTGTGGAGCTGTAACCATGGTCAAGGACAATGCATGTCCTTTACGGCCCACTGGGTAAATGTGGTTCCTGCACAGCCACACCAGCAACTTGGCCTGGTCACGCCGCTGCTGCCTCCACATTCTCACACCGTTGGTCCTGCGACAATGTCCGCCTCTGCCTCCTCATCCTTAACCATGTCCTCAGCCTTCACTGCAGGGACAAGTCCCAGTGCTCCTTCAGCATACCACATGTGCAGGGCACGGCGTAGTCACGCTGTTCTGCACCTTATTTCCCTGGGCGAACTGAGTCACACAGGGAAGGAACTGCTCCGTGTGATTCTTCAAGAAATCAAATCCTGGCTTTCTCCGTGACAAATGAAAATCGGAACCATGGTGACCTACAACGGGAAGAACGTAGTGTCGGCGCTGTGTCCTGCATGGCACACATGTTCAATGTGGCTGTCAAGCAGTTCCTGAAGTCTTCCACCCATCTGCAAGACATCCTAAAAATGGCCAGGAAACTTTGCATGCACTTTAGCCACTCGTACACCGGAAAGCACACACTCCTTGAGCTGCAGCGGCAGAACAGCATCCCCCAACATAGGCTGATGAGCAATGTTTCCACCCATTGGAATTCCACCCTCCATATGTTGGACTGACTAAACGAACAGAGAAAGGCCATCAACGATTTCTTGATGATCCAAGGATAGGAGTACTCCCCTATGTAACTTCGATGTCAGCCAGTGGCAGCTCATGTGTGACACCTGTCGTTTGCTCAGGCCCTTTGAGGACGCCACGTTATTTGTCAGTCACCAGGACTATGGGCTGAACAACACAATTCCACTGCTTCATGCTGGTAACAATGGCTGGTCAGGTGACAGGAGACGTGGTGCCTAGATCTTACGGCCACATGAGCCCTGTGGGGGCTGAACTGGAAGAGGAGGAGGAGGGGGAGTAGGACATTGGAGCACAGGCAATATGTAGATAAATGGGTAGTTTTTCTACTCAGCTGACAGGAGAGGAGAAGCAAGAGCAGCCAGATGAGCTACGGGGCGATGAGGAAGACGAGACAGTGGACCTAGACACACCGTGGCAGTATGCAGTGGAGATGGAGGCAGGGAGTCCCTCCGAGTCACTTACTCAAATAGCCTGCTGCATGCTCACTTGCTTGGGTAGTGAAAGCTGAATTGTCACCATTCGGCAGAGGAATGACTTCTGGCTCTCCACCTTGTTGGACCCTCGCTACCGGTTCAGAATCGTTCAGAATCCTATGTAGGCAGTTAGCTGCTGCCTATCTGCGCCATCATCCATCCTCTTGCAGGTCTGACCGGGGGAAGCCCTCTGCGCTCACCTTCCACTGCTATGGCTGCTGGGGAGGGTTGGGATGGAAGGTGCAGTACCAGATCCATCAGTAGCAGCCTGAGTCTACAGTCGCTGATGAGTAGCTTTCTTACCCGCATAGTGAAGAATTTACTCACCAGCAGCAGCAGCAGGTAACCTGGAGCAGGGCCTGAACCAGCAGGTGTGGACATACATGGACAGCTCCTTGCCACTCCACATTGAAGATCTGCTGGACTACAGGGTAGCCAAACTGGATTTGTGTCCGCAACTAGCAGAGTTTGCCCTGAAAAAGCTGTCCTGAACGGCCAGTAGTGTGGCATCAAAGCGGGTTTTTAGTGCGGCGGGGGCCATAGTTACCCCAAGGAGAACTCGTCTGTCCACCCAAATGTGGAGAGACTGACCTTTGTGAAGATGAATCAGGCGTGGATCAGCCAGGATTTCCAACCACCAATTCCTGATGTTACCGGGTCACTTTGTGGTCTCCTGATGCAGCTGCTGCTGCCATCTCCTCACTATGTCACCTTGCCACTCTGTTGTATCCTCCTGCTGCCATCTCCACACTATGTCACCTTTCCACTCTGTGGTATCCTGATGTTACTACTGCTACTGCCATCTCCACACAATGTCACCTTGCCACTTTGTGGTATCCTGATGCTGCTGCTGCCATGTCCACACTATGTCACCTTGCCACTCTGTGGTCTGATGATGCTGCTGCTGCCATCTCCACATTAAGTTACCTTGCCACTCTGTGGTCTGATGATGCTGCTGCTGCCATCTCCACATTATGTTACCTTGCCACTCTGTGGTCTGATAATGCTGCTGCTGCCATATCTCCACTATGTCACCTTGCCAATCTGTGGTATCCTCCTGCTGCTACTGCCATCTCCACCCTATGTCACCTTGCCACTCTGTGGCATCTTACTAGTACTGCTGCTGCCATCTCCACACTATGTCACTTTGCCACTCTGTGGTATCCTCCTACTGCTGCTGCCATCATCCCCACACTATGTCACCTTGCCACTCTGTGGTCTCCTGATCCTGCTGCTCCTGCCATCTCCACACTATGTCACCTTGCCACTCTGTGGTATCCTCCTACTGCTACTGCTGCTGCCATATCTATTATATGTCACTTTGCCACTCTGTGGTCTGATGATGCTGCTGCTCTCATCTCCACACAATGTCACCTTGCCACTCTGTGGTATACTCTTGCTTCTGCTTCCATCTCCACACTATGTTGCCCTGCCACTCTGTGGTGTCCTCCTGCTGCTGCCATCTCCACATTATGTCACCTTGCCGCTCTATGGTCTCCTGATGCTCCTGCTGCCATCTCCACACTATGTCACCTTGTCACTCTGTGGTATCCTCCTGCTCCTGCTATTGCTGCCGTATCCACATTATGTCACTTTGCCACTCTGTGGTCTGATGCTGCTGCTGCCATCTCCACACTATGTCACCATGCCACTCTGTAGTCTTCTGATGCTGCTGCTACTGCCATCTTCACACTATGTCATCTTGCCACTCTGTGGTATCCTGCTGCTGCTACTGCTGTTGCCGCCACCTCCACACTGTCATTGTGCCACTCTGTGGTCTCCTCATGATGATTCCAACTCATCAATGTCATAGGGCCACTCTGTGGTCTCCTCATGCTGTTCTCACCCTCCCCACTTCATGACTGGTCCACTATTTTGGCTTTTGGCCTGGCTGACATCATAATTTATTTGACCTTTCTTCTGATCTGTCAGAAGGAAGGAAAAATGAGACGCACAACGGATCCTGTCTGTAAGGCCTGTATGGTCCCATCAGAATTGGCTTACGATTTGGTAGACAAAAGCAGGAGTGGGTACAAAACACAGAAGACATGCAAATATTCCATTCCTGTATCATCTCTGTTTTGGATCCACTCCTGTTTTTTTGGCATTAGCAATACTGATGGATTACTGACCAAACACTGACTGAGTGAAGGCGGATGCTCCACAGACAAGATCCGTTTTTTGGGGGTTATTGTTCTGACGGAACAGAGGAAAGGCAAATTAATCAGTGACGTCAACACAAACTTACTGCTGACACCTTCTCCACTCTGTCGGGGGGCTCTACTTGTATAAGCTTTTAATAGAACAGGTTCTATAGACATCTATGTGGAATCAGCTGACGACAGTGTAAAAGGAGTGCGCTTCTTCTTGGCGCTAACATTGACCTGTAAGGCTGAGTTGACACTTGAGTTATTTTGTCAGTTTTGGCCCCGTGACTGCCCAAATAAGTGAAGTGTGCAGTAATACTAAGAGTGACGCCTGTCATCTGCATGTCCCTATGTGTATTATTTCACTACCACAGCAGAGTCCCTATGTGTGTTACTGCAACGCACAGTGTTCTACACCACTATAGAGGCTCTCTGCAGCCAGGAAATAACAATTTTTTTAACGTAATTCCCTGCAAATTATTCTGATCGTAGTAACTTTTTCCCCCAAAAATTTGGCGAACCAGCGAGTCGAATTTTTTAAAAAATTTGGTCATCTCTAGTTATAATGTGAGACATAGAGATGACTGAGTTTCCTGAAATTAGTTTCAGGTTGATTGACCTGAATCAAACAAAATTTTTTATTTAGGTACGTACCGATTCTATCCAAATCAAAAGTATTTTGAATGCTGGAAATCGCTCTCTCTGTATCTCTTACACTCTCTCTTCACAATCAAAATTTGTCGAAATTTTTTTTAAAGAAATTTTGATGAACCCAATTTTTTGTAAAAGACGAATGAACTGATTCGCTCATATCAAACTCATAGTCATTTGTTAATGGTTTGAACTATTCTGAATATTCACATAAGGTAATGAGATGAACAGCCATTTGGTAAGCACCCCACTTCTTGTTTATTCTCAAGCAATTTTCCACACTTCAAGAAGCATCAAGTTTGAACTGCTTAGCCTCTAAACTGAGCATGAAGCTCACAATTTTCTGTCATATCTAGAAGGTTATGCTATATATCTGCTGCTCGGAACTGAGTAATATCCCAAAATGTAATTAGAATAAAACTAACTTCTGCATTCTTTGATTTTTTTGAAGCCTGGGCACATAATTCTGTATTTCTAGAGAATCTGGTTCCTGGTTGACCGCCAGTTGTATTATTATATGGTAAGAGTCTATCTATGATTAGCTGTGATTCTATGTTTTTACAATTACAGTGGTATCGGTCAGTTTTATTTATAATATGGTTCTCCAGCCAAACCAACCATCATTGTAAGTCCAAGAACAGTTGAATTTTATGTCCAGATGTGATATCAGGAGAGCCTCAAGGAGATGAGGACAACTCATGGATGTAAAAGTTGGTCTAGAAGTTAACTAATTCTATTGTAAGTAATTACTTAATTGGCTACATAATTCCACCAGTATGTAAAAACATTCAAGTGAAGAACTTTTTCTAATATTTCAGATAATCAATTATTCGGAGCAGTTTTTGTTTTATTACTCTTTCTTGGCCAATTGGCCAATCATAAGAGATAAAGCTACTAAATAAATACATCCAACGACACAAGCAATTCCGGATGATCTGGAAAGATCTCCTTGATGGGACCAAAAAATAGATGTTTCCAGCCAAAAAGCAATAGATGAAATGTAAAATTTTTGGTTTGGCTCCGAGGTTAGGACTAATGAGTCAATTTAGCAAATGCATAAAATTGGAAAAGAAAAAATGGCTGCGCTCACAGTACAATATGAGAACTGGCCACATGGCAAGGATTAAGTAGAGGTTGCATTTAGTAGGCCTGGAGGACTTTTGCTGTCTTTCAAAACACACAGAACTAAGAGCAAATCATAAGCATCCAAGTTTAACAAGAATGATTTTCAGGCACAAAACAATACAGAGAACATTGCAAAATGAGCAGATGGGGCTTCATAACCTTCCTGCCTGATATACTCCATGTCTTATACATAAGAGGCTCAACACTTCTCTGTGTCTTTAACTAGAGTCTTCTTAGGTCTCTGATAACTTTGCCAACACCAATATGACCTTAAGTCAAAGGCTCAACCTTTGGAAATATGTTGGCTGTGCTTCTCGTTTTCACAGTTCCCTTGGATGCAGGAACATCCTGGCATGTCTTTTCTCAGATTAGATGAAGGAATTTATGAAGGCTGTCCCGAGAGGCCATGAAAAACATAAAAAAAAGGTCTCATGCTAGAATATCAGGGGTGGTCTTACATTTCGACAGACTTAAGCCATTATCTCAAGCACAATATATTATGTGTAGATTTGCCTGGCAGAAGGTAGGTCACAGTATAAGTCATTGACCCCCTTTTCAACTTCAGTAACTTTAGATGTACACAATGTAACTGGGTTGAATATTTTCTTCTTACGGTGGTCAAATGAGCACATTTTAGCTCCTGTATTATAGTCTCATGAGGTCATCGTCATGAGGTGATCAACAGGGGTTGAGAGATGTGAAATCCGTTGTAAAGAAGTCAGAAAAAATCTAATAATGGAAAAATTATAAAAATTGCTCAGTGAATGATATCATGAGGAGCTAAAAATCTTGACCAGAGACACCAGAACACCACTAAGATGAATTACATGGTTCCATTGATACCAATTGGCTGTCTATGTAATGCACAGAAATGCCAGGACCTCCAAGACACGAGACCTTCTTTGAAAATAGATTTTCTATTAATCAATCAAGGATATAACAGTTTTTCATTTTTGTAAACACAGTTATCAGATTCTGAGAAACACAACTTTTTTTGTTAGGGATTTTTTTTGGGGTTGAACAAGTTGCAGTTTTCATTGGAGCCATTTTGAAGTATATAGGACTTGTTTCTTAAACTTAATTCCTTTTTTGGAGGGTGGTTGAGCCAAAAAACTATAATTATGCCATTTTTTTGTTTTACAGTGCATCACATTACACAATATACATAAATAGGTTAGTTTTATTGGATTGTTGTTTATTTATGTTTACTTTTTTATATATATATTTTTTCCATGATAATGCAAATTCTAAGGATTTTTTTTATTTATTTAGATTTGTTTTTAATGCTTGTTGATAGAGATGAGCGAAGATATGAAAAATTCTATTTGGCTGCTTCGCAGAATTTCACAAAGGAATTTGCTATGTGATTAATTACTTTGTCACAAATTGCATTTCTTCATACGTAGCGGACGCAATGATGAGGAACTGCAACTGCTTCACCCCCCCACCATTGAATCCCTCAGATGCTAAGTTCATCGCTGATCACGGCATTGAGGGTTTTCAGGGGTTAATCTGGTTAAAAAAACAACTCACCTTATCCATTTGATTGCGTAGAAGCAGCCAAAGCCATTTTGATTGAAGACACCACACAAAATCTCGAATGGTGACATGATGACCAGCGATGGCCAGTTTGCCGTGCTCGCCCGCGAACACATGCGATCTGCCATCTTAACTGACAAGTCCGGCGAGGCACAGGTAAGGACTTACCTGTGCCTGTGCGCGAGCCGGTCTGAAATGAAATGCAGTCTCCGGGTGCAGGCTGTTCCGAGAACAGCCCGATGAAGGCCTCCGGAGGCTGTTCTCGGAACTCCCCTGTTCTTAACACCACTGCATTCTAGAGGGATGTTTACATGCAGAACTTCCTGTTTTTATCAGCTTTGTGCTGGGTTTTCTAACCAGTCCCAGTATGCTTTGTTGAGATAGATAGAGGAGGTGTAGGGAGAGTATCTAATGCAGAGAGAACAGTGTGGCGGGTGGAGCTCTGTGAAACATTACAGAGTAAAGCATGCTGGGATTAGTGAGGAAACACAGCAGGAAGTTGATAAAAACAGGAAGTTCTGCATGTAAACATCCTGCCTAGATGCAGTGATGCCAAGAACAGGGGAAGGAAAGTACTAACTTGAAAAATATGTACACGGAGAAAATATAGCCAGTGTTTAGATACTCTGGGCCAATAAAAGAGTCCAAACATAGAGAGAGGAACATAAACCTACACACAACACCTGACCCCTCCATACACATGTGTGCTCAGTTCACCACATACATGAGAGAGGGGAGAAAGCTGCTACCAGACACCTTTCAGCGTATCCTCCCAAGAAAAAAAGGACCGGGCAGTTGAAATCCAAGTCAGAAGGACCCAATCCACATTAGATGGTCGGCTGATCCTGTTGAAATTGGCCAGTTCAGCTGAAATTAATGTGTACGGTCAGCCTTACTGTTCTTTTCTTTATGGAACGTTTCTGCATAGTCATCTCACCTGGTCCTATCATTCAAGAAGGAGAAGGAGGGGCTAACAGAGGAAAAATGAGGATATATATGGATTAAAAAGTAATTTTCATCCAGAATGAAGCATGAGATCTCTAAGTGAAATGTATCATTACATTCAGCTGAGCTAGCCCTACACATCATGGTGCCTGGTTTACTAGTGTATGTCCTGGTTAGTGTTGAGCGAACTTGTGTTTTAAGTTCGACGTCTAAAGTTCGGGTTCGGGTTATCAAAGTATCCCGTTATGGATTCCACTACCATGGACCATAACAGAATTTAGAATCCATAATGGGATACTTCGATAACACGACCCCGAACTTTAGACGCCGAACTTAAAACACAAGTTCACTCAACACTGGTCCCGATGACTATTCTCTTTAAGGCCAAGACTTCACCTAGACATTTTGTAGCACTACTAAATTCAATTACTGAGATACAACTTCAGTCCAAAGCAATAAGTTGGAATGCATGTAATCTTATACAACGTAGTTGTCAGTCACTTGTGCTACACAAAGTCTAGGTGTAGCTGCAAGAGTAGATCTGATATGGAGAGCAAACCAACTATCAGATGTCATCACTTGCCAATATCTGAACATTAGCTTGGTTATATCTAAAAGCATCTATTTATTTAAGAATCATAAGAAAGAAGACAATAAATAACAGCTAGATCTGCTTCTTGAACATAAGCATCAGCAGCCGCCATCTTGTCTGGCTGCAGCTAAGGACTGTAGATACCTGACACATCTCTAAGCCCCAATGGCCCTGGAAATCTTACTTCTTCTCAATATAAGTTTCCAACTTTCTCTCAAGTTTCCAACCTTAGATTTTGACCGCATAATGCTGATCTGCTCCTGGCCGGCTCTGAGCTCTGCTCCCTGAGTCTTGTGCATTATTCTCTGTTGTTTTTACTCAATCCCTTGTTTGGCATGGACGCCTGGCTCGTGGACTAAAGGAATAGTTTTTTTTTTTCTTTTTTCAATTGAAAAATAAAGGTCATAGAATGTTAAAAAGAAATAGAAAAATGAGATTAGTGATATCTTTACAATCCTTTAGATCAGATGGTGTTACAGTAAGGGGGCGGCCTTAGAATGAGTGAATCGATTATGAACTAACCTAATTCCCAAAAACTAAAAAAATGTTGTGATTCATTTCAGGGAGGGAGGAATGGGGAGAAAAAGAGAGAATACAATGCACTGCACATGCACTATGCATACTAGGTGCTCTCCATAATGAGAAAGAGTGCCCCCCAGACAATGCATAGATATTAGCAAGTAGAGTAGTAAACTCGGCTCTCTCTTCTTGTCTCTCTCCTCTCTCCCAACCTCTTCACTGGCTCCCCACTGCCCAGCGAATTCAGTTTAAAATTCTTACAACTACATATAAGGCGTCCACTTCCAGTCCCCTCCTTACATCTCTGACTTGCTTTCCAGTTCCCCCCACTTAATTTCTGATCCTCACACGACCTTCTTCTTTATTTTCTTGTCTGTTCTTCTCACAGTCAACTACAAGATTTCTCACTTGCATCCCCCATACTCTGGAACTCACTACTAGTGTTGAGCAAAGTGAGCTTCAGAACATAGATACGAAGTCGCTTCGGTCAAAACTTTGTTTGAATGCTGTATGGAGTGTACATTATCTCTGTTCCATGACATCATAGAGTGCGCTAGCCCTGGTCTGTGACATCACACTATGGCTTATCCCTGTAGTGTATACAGGTAATATACACTGCTCAACACTGAAATTGCAACACCAAGAATGAAAAGGTTATGCAAATCGAGGAAGTAACAGGTGTCACTAAGATATGCAGATGATCACATTTTCAAGCACCTAGCTCCAAGCCAGATTAAAAGCAACGTTATTTAGCCACATAAAACCTCAAAAATAAAATTTTGTGGGATGATTGTTCGATGCCTCATGTACGTTGACGTACCAGTTATGTCACAAACTGAGAAGGACAGAATCCTTGACCTGAGAGATCTTGGTTTATCACTCCAGCTGATCGCTACGTGCCTAGGCTGAGATGTCAGCAGCACTATTCAATATTGTGTCTCCCAGTGGTTGGGAGAATATCTACATGCAAAAGGTGCACAGAGGAAAACTTTTGCACAGAAAGATCGTTTGATGAGAAGAATGGAGCATAGACATCCATTATGTACTGCAAGTAAAATTGTCACATCCCAAGCCTAGGGCGACAAACCGTGTCTACACAAACCAGAAGAAGGCATCTGAACAACATTGAGCAAGACATCCAGCTACAGGAGTTCCATTTACCACACATCACCGCTCTCAATGGCTATCAAAGTGTACAGGAAGACGTCAATGGAGGCTGGAAAAGAGGTCTATCCTCTTCAGTGATGAGTCCCGCTTTTGTCTAAGATGAGGTGATAACCAGAAATTGGTCTGAAGAACACATGGGTAACACCTTGAAGAGGCCTTTACAAGGGAATGTCATACTAGTGCTTCTCCCTAGATTAAGTTGGTGGGTGGTATAATGTACAGTAGCAGGACCCTTCAGGTCTTCAATTCATGTACACCAACAACTTGGCATTGCATTGATTTGGTTGTGGAACCTGTGGAACGGCCATTTCTCCAAAGTGTCCAGGGAGCCAGTTTTCAACAGACCAATGCCAGACCACATGTGGCTTGTGCTATTCTGAGAAGTCTACATGACCTAAATGTGTTACTATGGCCTGCAGCATCTCCAGACCTGAGCACACTTGGGATGTCATTGTTCGGTAATTGCAAAGGGAACTGCCAGCAGTGGATCTTGATGATTTGTGTGCCCAAGTGCATTCAGAGAGGCAGAACATTCCTCAGACAACCATTAATAACCTCACTGATAGCAATCCAAGGCGTGTAAGTGTATAAGTTTCTGTGTTTGGCATCTATACTCAATACTGAATAAGTCGAGATGTTATGAATATTTTTGTAACGAGCCCCTGTTCCGCTCTCCCGACATTCCTCAGACTTCAGACTGCAATGTCTGATTGTTCAGTCATTTGATAATCCAGGATTCAAACTACAGCTATGTGCCGTTCAAATCCAGTGGTAATAGCTCAGAACAAACACCAGGCAGGCTGTATGTAAGTTCAAACAGGAATATTTATTCAATGCGCACGACACACTTTCATACACAACAGTTTGAACACCCCGCCCAAACCACCACTTCCTACTCGTCAATTGTAAAGTTCCCTCTAGTCCTCACTCAGGTCCTCTTGGCCATGCTAACACAGACTTGAAACAGGGTCAACAGGGATTGGTCCGACAGCTTGACTGGGAGGGCGGATATGTGTGGCTATGCAATTGAGGACTTGAACCAGAGAAGTCCCAGGAGATAATTCAATTACATAAGCAAACAAACAGTCAAACACAGAACTATGTCTTCCTCCCAGAACACGGAGCCTTTTGGAGGGGAATATCCTAAAGACAAACTGTGAACAATGAAACAAACCTAAGACAGGGCGAAGGACCCCCCACTGTGTAATATAATCACGGAAACATGGTTCAGTATTCCAAGGACCATGACAATTTTGTTTCCGTTTTTTGTTATTTGCATATCATTATCATGTCTATTGATCCCATAGTTTCCATACTTCCAAGAAAAACACAGTCCATACCTGAGACATTTATCTTTTAGAGGCGTCATGCGCACAAGCAGGGGCGTAGCTATTGGGGAAGCAGGGGAAGCTGCAGCTTTGGGGCCCTGACCCAGAAGGGGCCCATCCAGGAGGAGAAGGACCAAAGGATTTGGTCAGAGCCCCCTCAACAGTATTACACAATGAAATTATATACAGTGGTAGTATAATAGACAGTGTAGAAAATGGGTGGAACAACTGCCGGGCCTGGTCTGAGAGAGCGATCTTTACTAGCCACAGGAATGGGGGCGGCATGAAAGGAAGGGGTCGCTAAAAAATTCCTGTGGGATGGAGCCCCATTCAAAAATTTGCTGTGGGGCCCAATCATTTCTAGCTACGCCACTGCACACGACCATATATATTTTGCGAAATAATAGATCCCCCAAAAATACGGATGACATCTGTGTGCATTCTGTATATTGTGGAACGGAACAACTGGCCACTAATAGACCAGTACTATCCTTGTCCATAAAGCGGACAATAGTAGGACATGTTCTATTTTTTTGAAAAAAAATGCACACATGGGTCCTTTGTTTTTTTTTGTGTGGACCCATTGAAATGAATGGTTCCGTATACGGTCCGCCCAAAAAACTGAACAGATATGGAATGAAAATACGTTCGTGTGGAAGAGGCCATAATGTTGACTTGGACATTGGTAGTCTCGAAGAATTAATATCACATTTTCCGCAATTTTAAAAAAACTGAAAGTTTGCAGAACCTACACAAAGTCATCATCATCGTCCTGCAGAAGGAGTACACCTACCTTCTCTCCTGCTTAAGTAAATATTCCTCTGATTACCTTGTGTCTGAACTGAGCGCAAGTCAGGCATTGATTATACAATAATAAATGAACCCTGCTGTAACAAGGGAGCAATTCAGTGGATGATCTCCGGTGACACCAGTAACTAACAGAAATAATCCGAGCCAGTTCTACGAAGACTAGACACACCGGTCGTGAATGGGGCTTTTGAAGCTCCTGGACATCTGCTGCATATTTAAACTTTACTCAGCCTTTAAGTTATGAAAATAACCCGTCCCTAGTAGAAATGGATGTAAGAACCTAGGACATGAAATAAAGTTGTTAAACTCATACCTCATCCATATTCAACCGGACAATGTTTATATTCCGTAATGTCAAGGAAATCAAGTAGCAAATCCAGTCACATGTAAAATTATTCCACCTATCCAGATCTGTTGTACATAGGAGCAGTATTATAGTAGTTATATTATTACACATAGGAGGCAGTATTATAGTAGTTATATTCTTACACATAGGAGCAGTATTATAGTAGTTATATTCTTGTACATAGGAGGCAGTATTATAGTAGTTATATTCCTGTACATAGGAGCAGCATTATAGTAGTTATATTCTTGTACATAGGAGCAGTATTATAGTAGTTATATTCTTGTACATAGGAGCAGTATTATAGTAGTTATATTTTTACACATAGGAGGCAGTATTATAGTAGTTATATTCTTGTACATAGGAGGCAGTATTATAGTAGTTATATTCTTGTACATAGGAGGCAGTATTATAGTAGTTATATTCTTGTACATAGGAGCAGTATTATAGTAGTTATATTCTTACACATAGGAGCAGTATTATAGTAGTTATATTCTTGTACATAGGAGGCAGTATTATAGTAGTTATATTCTTGTACATAGGAGCAGTATTATAGTAGTTATATTATTACACATAGGAGGCAGTATTATAGTAGTTATATTCTTGTACATAGGAGCAGTATTATAGTAGTTATATTCTTGTACATAGGAGGCAGTATTATAGTAGTTATATTCCTGTACATAGGAGCAGCATTATAGTAGTTATATTCTTGTACATAGGAGCAGTATTATAGTAGTTATATTCTTGTACATAGGAGCAGTATTATAGTAGTTATATTTTTACACATAGGAGGCAGTATTATAGTAGTTATATTCTTGTACATAGGAGGCAGTATTATAGTAGTTATATTCTTGTACATAGGAGGCAGTATTATAGTAGTTATATTCTTGTACATAGGAGCAGTATTATAGTAGTTATATTCTTGTACATAGGGGACAGTATTATAGTAGTTATATTCTTGTACATAGGGGACAGTATTATAGTAGTTATATTCTTGTACATAGGAGCAGTATTATAGTAGTTATATTTTTACACATAGGAGGCAGTATTATAGTAGTTATATTCTTGTACATAGGAGGCAGTATTATAGTAGTTATATTCTTGTACATAGGAGGCAGTATTATAGTAGTTATATTCTTGTACATAGGAGCAGTATTATAGTAGTTATATTCTTGTACATAGGGGACAGTATTATAGTAGTTATATTCTTGTACATAGGAGCAGTATTATAGTAGCTATATTCTTGTACATAGGAGCAGTATTATAGTAGTTATATTCTTGTACATAGGAGCAGTATTATAGTAGCTATATTCTTGTACATAGGAGCAGTATTATAGTAGTTATATTCTTGTACATAGGAGCAGTATTATAGTAGTTATATTCTTGTACATAGGAGCAGTATTATAGTAGTTGAATTCTTGTACATAGAAGGCAGTATTATAGTAGTTATATTCTTGTACATAGGAGCAGTATTATAGTAGTTATATTCTTGTACATAGGAGCAGTATTATAGTAGTTATATTCCTGTACATAGGAGCAGTATTATAGTAGTTATATTCTTGTACATAGGAGGCAGTATTATAGTAGTTATATTCTTGTACATAGGAGCAGTATTATAGTAGTTATATTCTTGTACATAGGAGGCAGTATTATAGGAGTTATATTCTTGTACATAGGAGCAGTATTATAGTAGTTATATTCTTGTACATAGGAGCAGTATTATAGTAGTTATATTCTTGTACATAGGAGTAGTATTATAGTAGTTATATTCTTGTACATAGGAGCAGTATTATAGTAGTTATATTCTTGTACATAGGAGCAGTATTATAGTAGTTATATTCTTGTTCATAGAAGACAGTATTATAGTTGTTATATTCTTGTACATAGGAGGCAGTATTATAGTAGTTATATTCCTGTACATAGAAGCAGTATTATAGTAGTTATATTCTTAACCATATTTCTTTTTATTGAAAGAAAAAGCAGAGGCTAAACGCCCATACATGACTACATCACAATGACAAGGAATCACAATATGAGTCCGACATTTACATCATGCATAGACATCATATACAATCACGTTTATCAAACATAAAATAAAATTTTGCCAAGGGGTGGGAGACATGGGGGGGGGGGGAACACACAAGAGGGGAAAGAACGGGGAGAACAGGGAAGTGTGAGATTCTGCTCTGCTAAGTAAAGTTTCTATATGTTTTCCATGGAGACCACAGTTTTAGGAAGCGGGAACGTGAGTTAGTTTCCCAGTGTGCTAGCTCCTCAAAACGGTAGATCTGGTCTACCTTGTCTGTCCACATTAGGGTAGTCGGGGGAGAGTCATTTTTCCATAGAAAAGGAATAAGCAGCTTAGCTGCTGTAAGCAACATGGTCGGGAGGTTATCTTTGGCAGGGGTGAGGGTAGTATTGGGGCACCATAATAAAATAAGTTTAGCATCCAGAACTATCCTAGAATTGCAAATTTGGTTAATCAATGGCTCAATTGATTTCCAAAATGTCTGGATTTTTCGACATGACCACCAAATATGTGACAGGGAACCAATTTCCAAGCCGCACCTCCAACAAGCTTCTGGAACTTCCGGGTTCAACTTATGTAAGAATTCAGGCGTCTTATACCATCTACTGAGCAGTTTGAAAGAATTCTCCTGAATCCTCACACAGCGGTTAAAGCCGTGTGAATGTGCCAGAATAAAGGCTCTTTCCGGCTCCGTAAGGCTCAAAGAAAGCTCCCTCTCCCAGGAGGTCAGAAAACGGAGCTCCGGGGGGAGTGAGGAGAGTATTTCTTTATACATCTGAGATAGCGGCCTAATGGCGGGTTTAGTGGCCATGACCTTCTTCTCAAGCCAAGATAAAGAGCTGTTAACAGAAAGGGATCTAACACCCCCTGTAATGTCTCTCTTAAAATCAGCCAGGTGGAAAAATGGCGCAGTCTTGACCTCGGGGAGGTCCAGCAACAAATCCAAATTCAAGCTGCCATCCGGTAAGAGGACATCCCGCAGAGACATGCCATTGAGCCTAGACCAGATACCGGAGGGGCTTAAAGTGGATGGATGGAGGTAGTTTTGTAGCAGTTTAAGTGGCATACCTGGGTTAGGAAAGTTAAATGTTTGAGATTGAACCATTTTAGACCACTC
Source organism: Bufo gargarizans (assembly GCF_014858855.1). Taxonomy (NCBI): domain Eukaryota; kingdom Metazoa; phylum Chordata; class Amphibia; order Anura; family Bufonidae; genus Bufo; species Bufo gargarizans. The sequence goes on from NC_058080.1 coordinate 11,626,844, forward strand.
TACCAGCATACCCTTCCAGACCAGGGAGGATGCACAATGGTTAGCCGAAAAGGCTCGGACACCCCACAGAGTGAGCTGATCTTGGTTAGTGAGCAGTGCAGATTCAAGGCGAGAGCAAAGGGAGCTAGATTGACGAGACATAACAGCAATGCATCTACAAAGTTGTACAGCAGTATAATAAACTTTAACATCTGGCATCCCAAAGCCTCCGAGCTTCTTATCCCTAGTGAGGACTGAATAGGCAATACGAGGAGATTTGCCATTCCAAAGAAAGCGTGTGAACACCCGGCGGACTTCTGCGAAATATGAGTTTGGTAACCAAATAGGGAGGGTCTGTAGCAGATATAGGAATTTGGGGAGGATAAAGGTTTTAAGGTAATTTTTCCTACCAACCCAAGATACGAAAGGTAGTTTCAGAGTCTGGAGGTGGGTACGAACTGATTGAAGCAGCGGCGTGTAATTGAGTGAGGCCAACTCCTGGATATTAGCCGATATACGCGTCCCTAGGAACGTAATGTCCCTGGATGCCCATACAAATGGGGTATCGCGTTTAAGCGTATTAATCACAGCTTGGGAGCATGAGATGTTAAGTGCCATAGACTTCCCACAATTAATTTTAAAATTAGATACAAACCCAAAATCCTCAAATATATTCAATAACTTAGGTAAGGCCTCTCTGGGGATAGTAGTTATATTCTTGTACATAGGAGCAGTATTATAGTAGCTATATTATTGTACATAGGAGCAGTATTATAGTAGTTATATTCTTGTACATAGGAGCAGTATTATAGTAGTTATTTTCTTGTACATAGGAGCAGTATTATAGTAGTTATATTCTTGTACATAGGAGCAGTATTATAGTAGTTATATTATTGTACATAGGAGCAGTATTATAGTAGTTATATTCTTGTACATAGGAGGCAGTATTATAGTTGTTATATTCTAGTACATAGAAGCAGTATTATAGTATTTATATTCTTGTACATAGGAGGCAGTATTATAGTAGTTATATTATTGTACATAGGAGGCAGTATTATAGTAGTTATATTATTGTACATAGGAGGCAGTATTTTAGTAGTTATCTTCTTGTACATAGGAGCAGTATTATAGTAGTTATATACTTGTACATAGGAGGCAGTATTATAGTAGTTATATTCTTGTACATAGGAGGCAGTATTATAGTAGTTCTATTCTTGTACATAGGAGCAGTATTATAGTAGCTATATTATTGTACATAGGAGCAGTATTATAGTAGTTATATTCTTGTACATAGGAGGCAGTATTATAGTAGTTATATTCTTGTATATAGGAGGCAGTATTATAGTAGTTATATTCTTGTACATAGGAGGCAGTATTATAGTAGTTATATTCTTGTACATAGGAGGCAGTATTATAGTAGTTATATTCTTGTACATAGGAGGCAGTATTATAGTAGTTATATTCTTGTACATAGGAGGCAGTATTATAGTAGTTATATTCTTGTACATAGGAGGCAGTATTATAGTAGTTATATTCTTATACATAGGAGCAGTATTATAGTAGTTATATTCTTGTACATAGGAGCAGTATTATAGTAGTTATATTCTTGTATATAGGAGCAGTATTATAGTAGTTATATTCTTGTACATAGGAGCAGTATTATAGTAGTTATATTCTTGTACATAGGAGCAGTATTATAGAAGTTATATTCTTGTACAGAGGAGCAGTATTATAGTAGTTATATTCTTGTACATAGGAGCCAGTATTATAGTAGTTATATTCTTGTACATAGGAGCAGTATTATAGTAGTTATATTCTTGTACATAGGAGCAGTATTATAGTAGTTATATTCTTGTACATAGGAGGCAGTATTATAGTAGTTATATTCTTGCACATAGGAGCAGTATTATAGTAATTATATTCTTGTAAATAGGAGGCAGTATTATAGTAGTTATATTCTTGTACGTAGGAGCAGTATTATAGTAGTTATATTCTTGTACATAGGAGGCAGTATTATAGTACTTATATTCTTGTACGTAGGAGCAGTATTATAGTAGTTATATTCTTGTACATAGGAGGCAGTATTATAGTAGTTATATTCTTGTACATAGGAGCAGTATTATAGTAGTTATATTCTTGTACATAGGAGCAGTATTATAGTAGTTATATTCTTGTACAATTGAGCCGTATTATTGTATTTTTGTGAACGAAGAGTGTAGTATTATAGTTGTTATCCAATGGGAGGTAAAGACACTGAGTGAATGAATCTGTTGGAGGAGACCTGCCATTATGCCATATTACAGTGAAGATAACTGTGCTATAATTCATCATATAGAAAGTTCGCCATTCCATAGCTCCCTTCATCCCTAGGAACATTTAGAAGACCTTTTTTTTTTCCTATTCCTCATCGAAGTATAAAAAATGAAAATTAGAGGGAGTGCGTGTGAATCATTCCCTCATTAATCTCTCAGATCATAAAACGGCTCTGCTCAGACTGGAAACAGAAGTTGTGGAGTACCTGCCACAACCCCAGAGACCACTCACTTTCAAAACAAGTACATGGAATGTCATCCACACCAGGGGGATTGCATAGCGTAACTTTTGCAGAAACCTCAGTGTTCCCGCTGGCCTTGCCAGAACAGAGCAACAGTCTCATGCCACACTATAAATGCAACACTATTTATGCTTCTGCTGGATCAGCACGGACGCTACAAATTAAACCAAATTGAAAGTGGCTTCATGAGTTGTAAGCATCAAATTTAATTGCCATTAACTAAAGTTTCATTATTGATCTACTATACTCTGGTCTCAGTTATCTCTCCCCTGGGCCGTCACACTTTATACTGAATAGGAGCAAAGAGTGTACACCCAAGCTCTGAGCACCATGGCCTCTCTCAATGTATTAATCCCCATTCTGTGTTTTACAAGCAGGCCTGGATTAGTGGGGCAAGAGCTTTTTACGAGTGTGAGCTGAAATAGTTTCTTTACTGTTCCATTTTACCCTTCAACAAAGCCATTCTCCATTCCTCCTTAGACGTAATGGCCGGAGATGTCAACCTGTAGATGTGAAAATCTCACTTATGGTGGAGGAGACACGGATTCTACAGAGGGTAGAATCAAGTGGCCTTTATTATTGGAAAGTGTTTCGGAGATTGAAGTAAAATGACAGCAAGTGGTCATAAAAGAACACTCTTTAGAAGGTATATGTGCCAACAAAGCAATGAGATGGAGCTAATGGTAGACCTCAATAATATCTTTAGGAAAAAATAATAACATGCTGAAATACATGTGACCTCAAGTGAAAAATAAGAATTATTCCATCTGTTGACTAATAACTTCAAGAGAAGATAGAAATGGTCCAGAGCTTCGCAATGCTGCCTTTTCCCACCAGCCAACTCTACAGTCAATACTTTCAGGTCCAATCACCTCCGATGTAGTTTGTTTTGCCTCGGCTATCGATAGGTCTAATCGAGGTTACACTGTACACGACGAGAAGCCTACAGGAGCTAGGCCGTATATCTGTGTGTATTTTTTACGATAATCATGTCTTTTTATTCATTTTAAAGCTTTTTTTTCCTTTTATGATCTACGTTGTATCATAAGCTTTGCTGTTATCATGTATAGCAAGTAATTTGTTTTTCAAGATAGACCCTAGTAGGCAGCATGGTTAGCATTCTAGTACTGGTGTTTTGGGTTCAAATCCAACCAAAGCCAACATCTCCATGGACTTGCAATGTTCTCCTCATGTTTTCATGGGTTGCCACCAGGGTACTCTGGGTCCCTCCCACACACTGATAGGTTTGTTTAGAATTTAGACTGTGAGCCCCAATGTGGGACAGGGATCAATGTGTGTGAGGACAACCTCTGAAAAGTACTGGAAATGTAAGTCCGTTCTTTAAAAATGGTGCCCGGTCTCAAGCACAGTGGGCACCTTAGTTGCTGGGTTTCTCAGATACCATGATCCTGCACTCCCAGGGCATGAACAGCTTCCCTGTGTGGCAATCAGGGAATCCGTTCGTTTACTGTGGTAGGCTGAGTCACGCTGAAGAATTTCATAGCAGCAGTGCCTTTGGAGGCATGCAGGTGGCAGGGCTTCATAGGAGTACACTGATTCTCCCATGGGTTAAATCACTGCAGTCAGTGGGAGAAGGAATCTAATTTTTTTTGTTAAAATCATCTAGGCTGACAAAAAAAAAAAAAGCTAAATAAAAACTGTAAAAAAAGTTTTTAAAAATGCAAATCACCCCCTTTCCCAATAACTAATATAAAAATCAATAAACTATCAAATAAAAAAAATCATAGGTATCTCTGTATCCCAAAATGCCCATACTATTAAAATATAAATACATGTATCTATCCCATACAGTGAATGCCATAATGAAAAAAAATCTAAATGGCCGATTCACCATTTTTTGGTCAATTCAGCTCCCAAACAAATTGAATAAAAAGTGCTCCAAAAGTCATAAAGATTCCAAACTAGTACAAATAAAAACTGCATATTGCCCCACAAAAAAATTTGCAGTTATGGAAGTCAGAATATGGAGATGAAAAGAAAACAATGTATTTTTCCCAAAACTTAAATTTTTTTATGCAATAAAACACGAAGAAAAAGTATAAATGTGGTGTCTCTGTAATCGTACTGACCCAGAGAATGAAGGGCACGGGCCAGTTTAAATGCACAACAAAAGCCATAAAATCGTGGTGAAATTGCATTTTTTTTTCCAAATTCTACTCCATTTTGAATTTTTTTTACAGCTTCCCACTACATTGTATGCAATAGTAAAGGGTGTCGTTAGAAAGCACAACTTGTCCCACAAAATAACAAAGCCTCATACAGCTCTGTGAAAGGAAAAATAAAAATGTGAAAGAGCAAACAACTAAAATACAAAAACAGGTTAAAGGGGTGTTCACATCTGGGCATTTATAGCATATCAATTGAATATGCTGTAGATGTCCTCCTTCTTGAGATAGTAACGGGTCCTAGTGGTAAACCCAGAACCTGTCAAGCATCTGTAGCATATTCTAGCAATATGTCATAAAGTAGGACAACCCCTTTAAAATATATATATATATATACTGCATGTACTGCAAATGTTTGGCTCCAATTGGGATTATTTTATTCTGGAACCCGGTGCTCACTGGGGCCTCTTCTGATACTCTAATAGACCAGTCCAACCCTGGAAATAAAAGTTGGCTGCATAACTTTGACCTCTATTCTGTGTGTGTAATGGTCAATTTTTTAGGCTGTAGACATGACATCTGTACAACAGGAAACCATGATTACTAGCTATACAATTAGACACCATCTACCAGCTTTAACGGCTGCACTGCTCTTAATAAATTCAGTCTGGTTCCTTGGGGTCAAGTTCAAAGTACTTAAAGAGCAAGACAGGAACCTCAGTGTTGGAATCCGTGACCTTCGCCTGCTACGAGCATGTCAGCTCTCAAACTGTCTTGTAATTACGACTTGGTCACATCTCAGCCAAATTACCTTCTGTAATAAACTCCATCCAGATTACCCGGTGGTTGCTTCAATTTAACTGATTTATAGGGGAGAATACAAAAATATATATATATATATACAGTGAAAGTCTAGGGGTCCACAGCAACCAGGTCTGTGATCATACAACACATATTCAAACCAATATTCTGAGTCTAAATAATAAAAAAATAAAAAATCTGGATTGAAAATTGAGAACTAAAAATTTGCACTTGCTGGAGTTTCATTTTGAAAGTTAAACTTTGAATAATATGAAGCAGATGAAGCACTCACTCAGACTCATAGGAGATGTGTAATGTGATCTGGTGTTCTTCACACGATCATCTAGATTGTCCTGTAGAGTAATAATATGGTTTTGTTGTGTGTATACTGTGACTGTCAAAGAAAATTGAACCTTTCCTCGAAGTTAAGTGGAACTTTTTGATGTGCTTATTTCCGTTCTTTGACCTTTGTGAGACCAAACTTGGACCAATAAATGACCCTATAGCAGAAGTGATGAAGGTTATGGACAAGATGAATATTTCCAGTGGCAGACAAAAAATATTCAGGCATGAGGGACAACTATCTCTTGGGGTTTCTTTCATCCTGGCCCAATCTCTATTTTGACTTTTGATTAGGGACCTTATTGTTCCATAATATAATATGGGTTCTTGTCGAATAATGTTCACTTCAGGAACTTTAGAACTCAAGAAAGAAATTAAGAGGTCTCTTTCAAGTTTCAAAGCTTTAAAAACACACAATTTTTTTTTTAAGCAAAAGAGAAATATTCTTGCATGAATTTTATCCATTTAAGAAAAGCTGACGGGAACATTTTTCTTCTAAGGGCTTGTTCACACGAACATATGGGTTCCGTTCCGTGCATTGGGGCCGCAATTTGTGGTCCGAAATGCACAAAGAACGTTTGTGAGGCCTCCGGGATGGATCCAGACCCATTCAACTTGAATGGGTCCGCATCCCTCCGTTCCGCAAAGAGATAGGACATGTTCTATCTTTGTGCGGAACGGAAGTACGGAATGGAACCCCACTCTGTAGTGCTTCCGTGTATTTCCGTTCCGTGCTTCCTTTCCACATCTCCGAATTTGCGGACCCATTCAAGTGAATGGGTCCGCATCCGTGATGCGGAATGCACACGGAACGGTGTTTGTTTTTTTGCGGATCCACATATGCGGTCCGCAATACGGCAACGGAACCCATACGTTCGTGTGAACAAGCCCTAAGGCTACATGCACATGAACATATTTTGTTTCCGTGTCCGCTTCATTTTTTTTGTGGATAGGATGCGGACCCATTCATTTCAATGGGTCCGCAAAAAATGTGTGCTGTCCGCATCAGTATGTCCGTTCTGTAGCCCCGCAAAAAACATAGAACATGTCCTTTGTTTGGATAGGCACATTGTTACAATGGATCCGCAAAAAAAAATGAATGACATACGGACGTCATCCTTTTTTTTGCGGATCTGAAATTTGCGGACTGCAAAACACATATGGTCGTGTGCATGTAGCCTAAGGCAAAAGACAATGTGCAGTACCTCAGATCTGGGGGTATCTGCAATACTTCAATGTTCGATATACAATGCTCTGTAATGTAATGTGATATTAGAACATATATTCCAGCAGGCAATGGTTGACAGGAACAGGGCCAACCACCCTCTTCCTCCCCTCTTGGTAGAAGTGGGCTGGTCCTGCCAGGAGGGGAGTTCCAGTCTAGTGTGACAGAGGAAGGAGAGGAGAGTTCCTGTTCAGATTGTGGGAGAGTGAGTAGAGCTCCTACTCCCAGGAACATTATCTTATTCCCTTGTGAGACCAACACTCCAGAGGGAAACTCAGAAACCAGATATTATTCTACTGTAAAAAAAAAAATCTTGCCTCAAGAAAACATGTGAGAGACAAGACAGCAGAGTGATCATCGAAAAACAGCTTTACAGACACTGCTGCAAGGTGAGGGACAACAGTTCAGACACCACCACTTTTCTAAACCATCACTAGGCCAGACTAACATTGAGCCAGTACTACAGTGGATGCCTATACCCATAAGTGCTTGCTGGTGCCAACCTATTGCCATCCAACCAGCCACCATACCTCCTCATCTGGTGCCAGAAAGTGCACTTTGTACTTCATACTGCTGCATGTGCCATAAGTTATATTTTGCACTAAAGAAAGACTGTTTTACTTTCACTTCTGGCCTAATTCTTCAATCTACACCTTTACTGCAACAAACTCAAAATCTTTTATAGGACGAGTATATAAAATGGACATCGATCACCTCTGCAACCAGAGACTGATATCAGCAGTGTCAAAACAGAACTTGACATCCTGGGATCTCAGTGGAACAGTCGAGGCTGGGGAGAGAAGGGGCGGAGAAGCAGCGCTGGGAAGCAGGTAAGTAGGCTTCACTTCATAGCCCCTTTAAGCATAGGATTTGCCTGATCTGAAGGACAACAGTCCGCATGGTAGGACATTATAGCAGATTCAGCATTGGAAAAAAGTAGCGATGAGCCAAAAGGAGAAGGTCGCATAGACCTCTTCCTAAAATGATCAATGATTGATGTAGCTCGCTGTATTTCTTTTTGCCGAGACGACCCCTTAATAAACTGACCTGTCTATTCTGATAGTACCTTCAATATCCAACATCTTCCAAAGCCAAGACAGCAGCCAAAACTGACAAGAACATATGTCAGGACAGAAGAGTCTTTTAATAAAGGCAATTACAGACAATGGAAAACTTCTCAGGAAACAGAATTAACTTTTGGATTCCTCCGTTTACTTTTGATCAGAAAACAAATGCGGAGGGAGAAGTGACATGCCAACCGTGTATTCATCCTGTACTCCAGACAGAAGCTGCGCAATGTGCAGTGTCCTGAAGCCTGCCTCTATTAAAAACCAAAAAGACCCCGACAACCCCAGGGCCACCTACACCAAATTGTATATTGAATAGAGGCCATATTATTTATGGTTTGAGGAACACCTTTACTTTTGGTTTTCAGTTTCCCGTCATCCTTAGAACTTCTAAGAAGAGAAAGTCCAGAACTCACAGATAATAAACTCAAGGGCCAGAGGATGTTGTGTCCTTATTCCGATAATCTACTGAAATCCATCAGAAAATAACAGCAATTCAAGAAATGGGGCCGATCATCACTTGTAGGGCAAATCACAGATAGTTTGAAGCTACTTTCACACTAGTGTTTAAGTTTTCTGGTATTGAGATCCGTCATAGGGGCTCAATACTGGAAAAAAAGTTTCAGTTTTGTCCCCATTTATTGTCAATGGGGTGATCCAGAATGCATTCCGTTCCGTTTAGTTGCGTTCCCAGACTGGACAGCAAACCGCAACATGCTGGTATAACCTGGGCATCTCCTGTATATATATATATATATATATATACAGCTGGTATAAGTTACACATCTTCTTGTATATAGTGATATGGAGCATGCTGGTATAACCTGGGCATCTCCTGTATATAATTATATATGTACAGCTGGTATAAGTTATACATCTTCTTGTATATAGTGATATGGACCATGCTGGTATAACCTGGGTATCTCCTGTATATAATTATATATGTACAGCTGGTATAACCTGGGTATCTCCTGTATATAATTATATATATACAGCTGGTATAAGTTATACATCTTCTGTATATAGTGATATGGACCGTGCTGGTATAACCTGGGCGTCTTTAGTAGAGCAGTTACATAGAAGGGATATGATATATGTATATGATAACTCCTATATAGTGCACTTTGTGGGGCATATTCCTTCTCCAGTACAGTATCTGAACCCTCCAGTGATGTGAGCCGTGTTTCACCCTGCAGTATCGGGAAGCTTCTCCCCTCCCGGCAGCTGGTCTTCATTACCATTGTTCTAATGAATAAAACCAGCATCTTTATGAGTTCTTCCTCCTACACTTATCATCTTCATCGCTTAAATGTAGAAAAATAGAAAACAGGTGGCGCGGGTGCCTGGTGTCCCACAATTCTTATCTGTAACTGCAAGGTGAATACTTTCATAGTCTACTTCACGCCTGTCTCGTTGGCCCCGTATGAGGTGAATAACTGGAATAACAATCGTTTAGAAAGTTTGCCCGTTACTCTTATAACAAAGGGAATTGGAGACTTTGTTCTGTTCCATCTGGAAGTCATCAGCTTCTAGTGTCGGTGGACCCAACACTACTTCTCCAGAAGTACTTTATTTGAAGGCTGTCTAGAGCCCACTGATACAATATAATACATTTCGGACCAGAAGGGATTAAACCAATGTGTAAAGTGATGCAATTGCGGAACACTGATACTTTGTTTCAATCACAGTTTTTTGGGATCACATGGAGAAAGGAGTTATGGGCCCAATTTAGCTGTTGCTTGAGATTCTATTCATATTCTTCTCGTTCTCTTCCCTTAAAGAGCACCTGTCAGCAGGGTCAACCCTATTAAACAATGGTGCCACCTGGTAGAGTGGATCCTGCTGGTTAAAATGATACCTGTCTTGTGAAAATCTGTTACAGAGACCCTCAGATAAAAGCCTTATATTCTTCATGCAAATAAGGTCTTCAGTGCACCAAGGAGCAGGGACAGCACTGAAAAGCTGAGGAGGTAAGGTGCACCGAGGGGTCAGGCCCCATCCCTGAGTGCACTGAAGCCCTAATTTGCATAAATGATAAAAGCCTACTTTTTTAGGAAAGCTACAAACGATTTTCACAAGACAAGTTATCATTGTAATTAGCAGGATCAACACTACCAGGCAGTAAATAGTGTGGATCCTGCTCTTTAAAACTAAATTCTTGCCTTAAAGTGCATCTCTAGCAAAACATCAACATACCTGTGGTCCCGAATCTGCAGTCTCCCATATAGTCTTCTTGGAAGTTGGTCACAATTACATTGTGACTAGTGTTAGGCGAGCATGCTCAGCCGAATATCGTGTGTGCTCGAGTACGATGCTCGAGTCAGTGTATTTAAATCTAATTTAGCTTCTATTTCTGAAAAGTTTCTGCCGGGATTTTAACTCACAACCTTCTACATTACAGCCAAGAGTGTTAACCACTACACTATAGAGCATGACCAGTAACTTAAAAATAAAATAAAATATGAGTATATATTTCTACTGTATAGGAATATACTACTGTATACTATACTACTATATAGGAATACTTACTAGAAGTAAAATCATACTTCTGATATATATGAATGCATAATATATGGGAAACTACTACTGATGTTTTAGCCATAGTATATTATGGCTAAAAACATATATATATATATATATATATATATCTTTAAATTAAATTTAGCCTCTCTTTTTGAAAAGTTTCTGATGATATTTGAACTCACAATCTTCTACATTACAGCCCAGAATGTTAACCACTAAACTATGGAGCTGCATGGCAAAAAGCTATAAATAAAATAAAATATGAGACTTCTACCGTATAGGAATACTGCTAGTAAATATTCCAATACAGCAGAAGTCTCATTTTTTATTTATTATTTTATTTATTGGCTGTAATGTAGAAGGTTGTGAGTTTGAATCCTGCCAGAAACTTTTCAGAAATAGAGGCTAAATTAGATTTAAATACACTGGGTGTCCCCAAGCACTGACTCCATATACGGACATAGCTATATATGGAGTCAGAGCAGGGACTCATAAGCTGAACTAGAGTCCCGACACCCTCCCCTCTTCAGAGCAGGGGGTACCTGGTTTAATGCTCGGGTTCTCCCATTGACTTCTATTGTGCTGGGGTGCTCTGTAGAGCACCTGAGCATTGGGAAGTGTTCTATTCGAACACATGAGCACTTTGGTGCTCGACCAACACTAATTGTGACCAATCCACGACATCATGAAAAGTATCAGACTATAGGAATGTTGTTTTGATGGTTACATCAGTGAGGAGGAAGAAGCTAACTTCTTGCTATTTTGGTTTCCTCTTTTCAATTATCATTAATAAGTACGTTATAACAGTGGGTGTGGAACCACTGAGTCAACCAACAGATTTGACTAAGAGCGTTAGTTCCCCGGTTTTCTCCCTTTAAGTCACTTACAGGGGTTTGGCCATCACATAGGCTTCTACCTCCTGGAGAAGTGTCTGTTTAGTTGACAGCTGACACCAGTACAGGGCACAGATGGATCAGGCAGAATCGTAGTCAGAAACAGGCCAAGGTCAGGGCTGGCAGAGTGAGTGTAATATGTTAAATAGTCCAAGGTCAGGGCAGGTGGCAAAGGGTCACTATGGAGGTCAGGCAGAGGTCTGGTCAGGCAGCGGGGTCAGAAAATGGTCTTTAATAAACATTTTCAGCAGTTTTTGAGATTCAGGAGTAAAATAACCTTCTGTTTAGTCCTATCAGAGAGCTGATTTATGATCCCCTGACCTCATAAAACAATCATTTAAGCTACATTCTTATGAGATTGAAAAAATGTAGCTACAGTATAATGAGATCAGAGAAAATACATGAGCAGTTATTTAACCCCTGTATCTCAAAAACGGCTGATTTAGTTTTGTTTTTGTTAAATAAAGACCAACTGCAAAAATGATTTTTAGCCCAAAATTAGAAGAATTGAATAATAAAAATAATTGCCCCCAAAGGTGTTCATAAACTTTAAGTACCCCAGGGTTGCCAGTGATATGAGGTGAAGAGTGTGTGTGTACTGGCCCGTTAAGGGCCATAGAGTGTAGGCGCACCCTACAGGCAAAGAGAGGATTTGCTGGCAAGCAGAGTGCAACCTGCATGGGGAGACAGAGCATGCCCAGTGACCAGTCCAACCGAGAAGAAGGCCACAGGAGGTGGGTCTGGACCACCAAGTAAAGCTAGAGGAGGTTGGTCTAGACTACCAGATCTGGGCAGCGGCAGCTAGTAGCCACCACTGGTAAACCCATCGAAAGGATCACTATCAGACTTCTTAATATCCTTCAGAGAGAACATGGGTTAATCTCCTGCTAATCTGCTCCATCTTTGGCTGGAGACGTGGAGGTGTGGTTTAATTATTCCTACAGACAGGGCAGAGGGGGGAGGCTCCTGCTGCAGCCATTTATTTTACAGCTTGTCATGGGACAGTGTGGAGAGGAGCGTAGACATGATTGATTTTTCTGGACACAGAGAAGAGATTTCTTGATATATTTCAAATTTTTAACTGTAACATGAGGACTAGAGATAAAGAATGTTTCAAAAATTTGATTCGCCGGTTCACAAAATTTTGGGAAAAATTTGCTTTGATTCGAATAAATTTGCAGGGAATTACACTAAAAAACTGCTATTTCCTGGCTGCAGAGAGCCTTTATACTGGTGTAGAACACTGTGCCTTGCAGTAACACGCATAGAGAGTGTACTGGGGTAGTGAAATAATACTGTGAGTCCGTATGACACGCAGATGACAGGCGTCGCTCTTAGACTCACTGCACACGTCACTTATTTGGGCAGTCACGGGGCCAAAACTGACCAAATAAATCAAGCATGACCTCATGCCTTACAGGTCGATGTTAGCGCCAAGAAAAAGTGCACTCCTTTTACAGCTTCAGTCAGCTGATTCTGCATAGATTTCTATAGAACCTGTTCTATTAAACGCTTATACAAGTAGAGCCCCCCCCCGACAGAGCAGGAGAGGGTGAAAGCAGTAAGTTTGTGTTGACGTCACTGATTATTTTGCCGTTCCTCTCATCCGTCAGAACAATAATCCACAAAAAAACGGATCCTGTCTGTGGAGCATCCGCCTTTTACTCGGTCAGCATTTGCTCAGTAATCCATCAGTATTGCTAAGGCAAAAAAAAACAGGAGTGGATCCAAAACAGAGATGATACATGAATGGAATATTTGCATGTCTTCTGTGTTTTGTACCCACTCCTGCTTTTGGCTACCAAATCATAAGCCAATACTGATGGGACCATACAGGCCTTACAGCTGCTACACAGACTGGATCTGTGGTGCGTCTCATTTTCCCTTCCTTCTGACAGATCAGAAGAAGGGTCAAATAAATGATGATGTCAACTAGGTCAAAAAGGCTAAATAGTGGCCCCATCATGAAGTGTGTGTGTGTGTGGGGGGGGGGGGGGGGGGACAGCATGAGGAGACCACAGAGTGGCCCAATAACAGAGTCTGGAGGCGGTGGCAGCATCAGGAGGCTAAGATTGGCACAATGACAGAGTGTGGAGGTGGCAGCAGTATGAGGAGGCCACAGAGTGGCACAATGGTAGAGTCTGAAGGTGGAGGCAGCATCACGAAGCCACATAGTGTTACAATGACAAAGTCTGGAGGTGGCAGCAGCATGAGGAGGCCACAGAGTGGCACGATGACAGAGTGTGGAGGTGGCGGCAGCATGAGGAGACCACAGAGTGGCACAATAACAGAGTCTGGAGGTGGCGGCAGTATCAGGAGGCCACACAGTGGCACAATAACAGAGTCTGGAGGTGGGTGGCAATACCAGTACCCGATGAAGATGGTGGGTGAAAGAAGGACCACTTGGCATCAGGCGGGTGGCAGCATCAGAATAGTAGCTGAAGGAGGTAGCCAGAAGAAACCTGTCTCTTTTGTCAAAGTGTTGGTGTGGCACCATGGATGATCTAGTCTGATGCATCAAGCATTGGTGGGTAGAAATCTTGGATGATCCACGCTTGATTCATCTTCACAAACAGCATTCGTTGGCAACAAAGAGAGAAAGGTGCTCATAGGGTGAATATGTAGAGTACTGTTTTTCCTCACCTAGGGGAGGTAGTTTGCTTACCTGTTGGGGTTGCCACTAATTGGGTGCAACCAAATGAGGGCTGAGAAAGGGTAGGAGTTGATTGGTGCAGCCAGTCCTGTCCAATCACCCTTATGTTGTGGGCCAAGCCGCAAATCGGGTGGATGTGAGAACTGTAGAATTACTGGACCATAGAAGTCCAAAAGATATGGGGACAATGGAGGCTGCAGAACCACAACCAAGGTAGAGGTAAATTCAATTTAATCCAAAACAACGCGTTTCGGGGTACATGACCCCTTTATCAAGTCTAAAAAGGTAAGATCAAAATCACAATACAATATCTATAGTAATAGAGATTTACAAAACAGAATATAATTACATAAATATATATATAATGTAAAATTGTTGGTCATAATGAATAAATAGTTAATAAAAAACAATAAATCCTAAATGGTCGGCGATATTTCTCAACAGGCTTTTCAACCGCCACAAAGTCAGTTTATGTTCATCTTGACAAAGATCAGTCTCTCCACATTTTGGGTGGACCGGGGAGTTCTTCTTGTGGTAACTATCGCCCCTACCACACTAAACACCCGCTCTGATGCCACACTACTGGCCGGGCAGGGCAGCTTTTCCAGAGCAAATTCGGCTAGTTGCGGCCACAAATCCAGTTTGGCTGCCCAGTAGCCCAGCGGATCTTCAATGTGGGTTGGCAGGGTGCTGTCCAAGTATACCACCACCTGCTGGTTCAGGTCTAGGTCTACCTGCTGCTGCTGGTCAGTAGTTTCTTCACTAGGTGGGTGAAGGAAGCTACTCATCAGCGACTCTTTACTCAGGCTGCTGCTGATGGAGCTAGTACTGCTCCTGCCACCCCACCCCTCCCCAGCAGCCATGGCAGTAGAACGTGAGCGCAGAGAGCCCCTCCTGGATAGACCTACGAGAGGAGGGATGATGGCGCAGATAGGCAGCGGCCAACTGACTACAAAGGATGTCTCTATAGTAGTTCAGTTTGTCCTCCCTCTCAGTGGGTGTAAAAAAGACCCCATTTTGGACCGGTAGCGAGGGTCCAACAAGGTGGAGAGCCAGAAGTCATCCCTCTGCCGAATGGTGACAATTCGGCTTTCACTACCCAAGCAAGTGAGCATGCAGCAGGCCATTTGCGCAAGTGACTCGGAGGGACTCCCTGCCTCTATCTCCACTGCATACTGCCAAGGTGTGTCTGGGTCCTTTGCCTTATCTTCCTCATCGCCCTGTAGCTCCTCTGGCTGCTCCTGCTCCTCCTCTCCTGTCAGCTGAGTAGACAAACCACCCATTTCGCTACACATTGCTTGTGCTCCAATGTCCTCCTCCTCCAGTTCTGCCCCCACAGGGATCATGTGGCCGTGAGATCTAGGCGCCACGTCTCTAGTCCCCTGACCAGCCATAATTAACAGCATCTGTCCAGGACATGAAGCAGTGGAATGACGTTGTTCATCCCGTAGTCCTGGCGACTGACAAATAACGTGGAATCCTCAAAGGGTCTGAGCAAATGGCAGGTGTCACGCATGAGCTGCCACTGGCTGACATCGAAGTTACACAGGGGAGTACTCCTGTCCGCTTGGATCATCCGGAAATTGTTGATGGCCTTTCTCTGTTCGTACAGTCGGTCCAACATATGGAGGGTGGAATTCCAACGGGTGGAAACATCGCATATCAGCCTATGTTGGAGGATACCGTTCTGCCGCTGCAGCTCAAGAAGGATGTGCTTCACTGTGTATAAGTGGCTGAAATGCATGCAAAGTTTCCTGGCCATTTTTATGATGTCTTGCAGATGGGTAGAAGATTTCAGGAGACGCTTGACAACCAGATTGAACATGTGTGCCATGCAGGGAGCATAGCTCAGCCCTCCTTGACGCAGTGCTGACGCAATGTTCTTCCCTTCGTCAGTCACCAGGGTTTAGATTTTTAGTTGTCGGGGAGAAAGACAGGATCCAATTAATTGATGAAGGAGACGGAGCAGTTCCTCCCCTGTGTGACTCAGTTCGCCAAGGCAAACGAGGTCAAGAACAGCGTGACACTGCAGTGCCCTCCACATGTGGTATGCTGGAGGGGCACTGTGAATTGTCCCTGCAGTGGAGGCTGAGGACACTGTGGAGGATGAGGAGACAGAGGCGGACATTGTCGCAGGACCAACAGCGTGGCAACGTGGAGGCGGAAGTGGCGTCACCTGGCCAAGTTGCTGATGTGGCTATGCAGGAGCCACATTGACCCAGTGACATGTATTGTCCCTGACGTAGTTACAGCTCTACACGTCGGCGCTGCTGTGCACTTTGGCAGACACGGACAGGCTCAAGGACTGGCCCAACTTGTGTTCTACATGTGTGTGCAGGGCTGGTACTGCCTTTTTTGGCAAAGAATTGAGGGTTTGGGACTCTCCACCTCGGCTCGGCACAAGCCATCATTTCTCTGAAAGGTGCAGAGTCTACCACTTGGAAAGGGAGGGACTGCAGCACCAGCAACTTGCATAGGAGCACGTTCAGCTTCTGCACTGCTGGATGAGTGAAGGCGTACTGTTGTCTCCTGGCAATCGCTTCGGTGATTGATTGCTAACAGAATGACTGACATGGAGTAGGAGGAGGAGCAGGAGCATCAGGACCAACAGATGATGGGAATGACAGACAGCTCCCTTCGGCTGAGGTGGTGGAGCCTTGACTGCCTGAAATCGGGTGCGTGCCACTGGGTGATGCAGTGGTTGCTGCAGCAGGCTGGACCACCACATCGGAGCCACGGTTCTCCCAGGCCACTGTATGGCGACGCTGCATATGTTGACGCAGGGCCGTTGTGCCAACATTGGCACCCTGGCCACGCTTTAACTTCTGATTCTACTTATGGCCATGTTCACCTCCTTCGGCGTCTTAACAGAAAACTGCCACACTGCCGACTGCCGAGTAGGTGATTTTACCACCAACACTATGCAACAACACTACCTCCTTGAACCCCTGCACCGTTACTTCCTGGGCAGGTAGGCTCCCACCAAGCAGGTGGTCTACCCCTGGCACGTTTGGCTACCGACCTCCCACTGCTGCCACCCTGATGACTCCCGCCAATGCTAGCGGCTCACGGGCAAGCTGCCACCCTCTTCTTCGATGATGATAAAGTCCCTTCGTCACCCGGCTACCAAGTGCGATCAGCTACTTCATCATCATCGAGTACTGTCTGCACGTCACTGATGTCCTCCTCAACCGTCTCTGGGTCAGGAGCCTGACCACTCGCAACACCAGCTCCCACTCCACTCTCCTCATAACTACTTGCCCGCCTAGTGGAGTAAGCGGCGGATATCTCCTCCAGATCTTGTCTGGGCAGTAGCTGCTGACTCTCCTTTAGTAGCTCGTCCTCATTGAATAGTGGAGCCGAGCCCACAGCATATAATACATCTCTGGGTAAGGGAACAGAAAAGGATAGAGGCAGGTTGAGGACAGGTGAGGGCACAGGGCCTGCTCCAGGGCCATGCCAACTAAGGGTTGTGTCTAATGAACCCACTGACTCTTGGCTGGGGGTGTCTGTTGTCATTTGTGACGAAGTCGAAGATCGAGTCAACCACTCAAGAATCGCTGGGTTGCTGGTCACGACACGACCGCTAACTGAGACTGAGAGCTCAAGCCTCTCGAAGTGACCCCTGCTGCCATGGCCCTTGACTCTGCTGTTGCAGAAACATTTAGGCCTTTGCCACTCCCCTGTGCAGGGCCTGGCACTTCTCTGCCTTACATACTGTTAGGCGCAAGGCCAGGACGGCCGGCCAGAAGTCCTCTTTTTTAGTACAAGACCTCGGCGCTCAGGCATTGTCTTTTTTAGAAGGCAGGGCCATGATTGGATCACACTGTGACTGACTGCGCACTTACATGACGTCAAGCTGCACCGGCCAATTAATTCTAGTTTGTGCAGGAACCTAGCGGAAACTAGTCGGGAACAGAGGAGAGCAAATCGTAATGGGACAGGACCATCACGGGTGTGCAGCTGTGGACTTCTGCGGCGATGTTTCCAGTCAAAGCTACATAGGTGGAGCAGGGTTTAGTGCACCTGTGGGGGACTGTGAAGACGGGACTGAAAGGGGTTAATAAATACTGTGAATGGGGGACTGCTGAAAGGGATCAATAACTACTGTGAAGGGGGGACTGACCCCTGGCCCCTCCAGGACACCCCCAGCCTCTCCAGAACACCCCTGGCCCCTCCACAAGTTCTTCCCTTTTTGGCTAATACACATCACAAAAGGCTTTACAAGAAATTACTGCACCGCTGAGCCGCAAATGTATTTTTTCTTTTTGCGCTAAAACACCCCACCAAAGCCTTTACTCCAGATAAGTGCACTGCACATGGGCAAAAAAGTCGTAGAAATATTTCCTTGAAATAACCCCTGTTAATGGCCGTATTAAACAGCACTTGCACCCCAATAACAAGAACGGTTTTCTGGAGCTGTATAATGGGAATTTGGATCCCCAGTCAGTGCAGCAAGGTGTAATAGGATTGTTCCTATTACCCAGGCTGTAACCTCCCCTACTGAACCCTGTTCTACATAAATGCTGTGGAATAATTTCTCCCTATCCTTTCCCTACACCTTGAATAATCTTTCCCTGCATAATCTTTAATGACTATTTTTCTATCACTGTCCCTAGCGCCTGCAGACACGTCTCTCCCTGTACTAAGTACGCTGGTGAATGGCAGAATCTAAGATGCCTTCTGTATTTATAGGGCTGTGACATCACAGGGCTGGCTGCTGATTGGCTGCATGCATGTCAGTCTGGGTGATCCCGCCTTCCCAGACTTCCTTGCTCCATGTCCTCACACGTGCAGCAGCCATTTTTAGGAAAATTCGGTGCAAATCAAATTTTTCCTGAAATTTGTAACGAACTCCACTTCATCAGCTTTGATTCACTAATCTCTAATGAGGACTAAAAGAAATAAGGAAATTAGGATTAAGCAAAATAAAGAAATAAAGGGGAAGGAAGGCTGATATTTAAAAAAATATATATTAAAAATTGACCATTTTCTAGCTATGTTAATAGATATTTTCCCCTAGAAACAACTCTTCAGGGAGAAAATTGGAGGCAAGAGGTACAGTACCTGTACCTCTATGTCAGCCCTTTTGCAGATCCATAGAAAAAGATTTATAATACAGCCATGTGAGTGAGCCCATAATGGCATCTCTGGACATAACTGAGTGGAAAAGAGAAGAAGACATGATGGTTTTACTATCCACCCAGTTCTTCTTCAAATTCAATTTGAGCTATTGAACCTAAAGGTTCTGCTGTGATGTTGTGATCAGAAGAAATGGTCTTAAGATAACTTTTTATTCATGGAAATTGTCACACCATCTGTTATGGATCAGTGAGTGTGGACCCACTGTGCCAACTAACCGGTTTGGTTTTGGGTTAACCCTATGGGCATTATTCTTGTGCTCCCCTGTTATTCAACCCATAACCAAGGATTTGGCCTTCACTGTAGGGAAGCAACCAGACTTCTTTCTGGGATAGTCCTGGTGTATTTGGCAGTGTGGTCAGTACTCTGGTGCAAGCTCCAGGAGCTCAGGACACAGAAAATGCTGCAAATTTGCAGGATCAGTCTGAACAGTCTCTAAGGTTTAAATGCAGGTTATTAGATCCAGGCTGTACATTGGTAGTGTAGATGGATAGAGACACAGGATAACCCAGCAGACTGAGTGGTAGTGAAGACACAGGCAGGGCAGGCAGGCTGGGTACTTGACAGGAACATGGACAAGACAGAAGGACAGTGTTAACTTAAACATGAATAGAACTGAAACTGGAAGTGCAGAAACACACAGGCAGGGCAGGTACAGGGGTGGAGCACAGACCAGACCAAATACAGGATAGACCCAGGCAAAATGCTAGAGAATCACAGAAGCACTAGACTTTAACACTTTCGATGGTCACCAGGGAAACTTAAAGCTCAGGCACCCTCTGCTTGGACAGGACACCCTAAATACCCAGGGACCTTTAGCTATTGAATTTGGAAGTGTGTGGACTGGCCTATTTAAGAGGCTGAAGGTGAGTGCACAGCCCCTTAAAGAGTCAGAGGCTGGAGTACTAAGCAGAAGCATGAAGGCAGCAGCATGGTGAGTGGCTTGGTGTCCGTGCCCATAGGGAAGAGCAAGGCAGCAGTGGCCATGGGCAGCTGATCTAACACCATCGCACATGTTCACTGGTTGACCACTGTGAAAGGAAGCTCATTGTACATAAGAACATTTAGGTCTTAACCATCAAACAGAAAATGAGCATCAACAACTATGGAAATCAAATAAATCTTCCAGAAAGAACATAACTCAACGAATGTCAGCCAAAGTCAAATAAAACCGGCATAAAAAGAAAAAGTGAAGGGAACAAAACATCGTAAATGAAATTGATAGAGAAAAGGAAAGAGACTTATGAAGTCCCTTGGTGTCCCTTGTCATTACCTAATAACTGAGATTTAGGAGTCCACTTCTCACAAACAGACATTACATCAGTGAGAACGAACCACTTCTCTCGAATTAACTTCTTCGAACACGCAACTGGTGTTAGGCTTCCTCTTGTTCTCTAGCAGTAGTCGAAGGTTCCATCTTCTGAGAGTGCTACAACCCTATGTACATAACATAGCAGTAAATCTCCAGCCAGCAGACCATCATAGAACATACAATGGAAATACAGTGAGTCATTTGGCAGATTACCATGGTCTCGTAATAGGATAGAACCCAAGAGACTAATGTATAAATTGCAATATGACGGCCGCCTAGGTTCTGGTTGGTCATTAATATTTTGTCCCGTTTACTTCAGCTGGTCATCATTCTACGCTTGGAGAGAAACACATCACTCGGTTGCAATGTAAATGACTTGCATGGAGAACTTGGGGGATAATCAAGCATATCAAATGAGAAGACGGAATGACCTAGTCTGAGGCCACCCACATGGTTAATAAGTAGACTAGTTAAGTCATTTAGCAACATGAAGTGTTTTGGAAGATCCCGCAAACCAATCATGGAATGTAATTTAATATAATATTCCTTCTTTTGACATAGAAATTTTTGATTGAATCTCCAGACATGTTGCAATCAATTGGGCCTTGTCTGCGTCTTTCTACAGTTGATGTATTCATTTTAGTGTGGAAGTGACCATAGAATCCCTTTGTGTAGTAATAGGCAATATACTGTAATATGAACTTCGTAGGCACTATTCTGTATATTACACTGGGGTATTGATAAGATGAAAACATGGAAGAACAGTTTAAAAAGAAGACAGATCAAAGTTCTGGAGATCCAAGGCCCCCATACACATAAAGTTATCTGAACCTATTTTGGCAAAAATGGGTGATTATCTTATGGATAGATGATGTTGGAGGATGGTGGAATCAGCCATGGTGAATTTTCTTTTGCTCTATATTTTTTGTCATTGTGCGATAAGCCATCACAATAGCTATCTGGATGAAAATTACTCTCCTCTCCATCGAAAACACATGCATGTGTTTGGGAAAATTAGGAGGAATAGCTGGGTCAACCAGTAGCGATTAAGTGGTTGTCACAGTAGGGAGCAGTGAACCCTGAACTAACTGTCCCACTGTCCCTACCTACTTGCACAATCTGCACTAGGCAGCTGCTCACAACTGGATGACTGTCCCTTGCTAGATACGTGCAAAGGGCTATAAAGAAGGAAGAACCTAGTGGCAGATTGATGGCCACACTAAGAAATCAGACAAACTAGTTGGGTAAAACCAGGAGTCAGAACCAATGAGAAGAGTCAAAAACTGAATGCAGGAGTCAAAACCAGAACAGAAGACCAGAATCAGAACAGTTAACCAGCCAGAAGTCAGAACCAGGAGTAAATGTCAAGATCCAACACATCAGCCAAGAATCGGAGGTCAAGATCGAAGCAGAGTCAGAATACCAGGAGAGTCAGAATAAGAAGAGACAATAAAAGCTAGTGAAGAATCCAGAAGACACCAATCAAAGGCAACCTGAGGCCAGCAGGTTGCTTTTTTAAATATGCCACACTTCCTGGTCATGTGATAAGTCTGATGTCACATGACTAATGATGTCAGTGAGCCGGACATGCCACTGCCACATCTGCTTTGCTGGAGATTCCTGGACCACGAAGCCCAGTCCCATTTTCATGAGAGCCGAACACGACTCACTACACACTGAGGAGAGTTCCTGGTGGCCGTTACAGTGGTCATACACATTACGTAGCTACTTCTCCTGATCCCCATACTGTATATTCGTCTTTGTGCACGCTTTCTGACAAGGGTGATGGGAATAAGCTGCTGTCAGACTAGCTTGCATCCACAAGAAGAAAAGGATCGGACGTTAAAATCCTCCCTCGACAGCTGTTGTCGGGGACAGTTTGACCCAATAAAAGGAAAACATTGTGGTCAAATCAATAAGCCACATATAAAAGATCTTTGATGAATGGGGCAAATCCATCACAAGTATGGGTGCCAGGAATAGATAGGAGGCAACAAGACCAGGATCAGTGGGATGACCACCATGCATTAGGACTAGGTAAGTTCAAGGTCACCAGCTGCGAAGAGCCTAGGTGATCTTACATACCGTATCTGGTAAAGTAATGTCTTCAGTTAAACCTCTTTAGCAGAGAATTATTTTATATCTGATTACAATAAGAATTTATTTGATCTCTAATAAACTTATATCGAGGCCCTTTAAGTCTGACGTTACCATTCCTTTGGCTGCAACAGGTGACCTAACAAATAGGGTTTACTATTTATCTTGCTCTTGCTGGAAAACAGATTCTGTCTGCTTCAAATGATGTCTGGAGCACATTGTAATGAATGATGATGGCAATGACATGCAGACACTATGTAATAGGACGATATTACTGCGGCTCATTGGGTCACTATCTGACTTCATTGGGGTCATGGCATCAGTCAACATTCTGAGATCTCGGTGACAACTTCAGGGTATCAGACTTACTGCGAGCTGCACGGATTTTGTACTTTTTATTACTAAGCTCTTAGCTTAGAAGAATACAATCTTACTTTTTCAGAAACTTTCTTTAGTCTTTTTGCAAAGTAATTTGTATTTTTCTATAATTATGTGGATTATGATAAATTTGTATCCTGAGAAAGAGATATTTGTTCTCAAAGCCCTCTGCTAAATCAGGAGATTCAGGTTTTAGTACAGTCTATGGCAATGTCCCTCATTTCTCCTAAATCATATTTACAAAGGCCCATGAAGCAAAAATATGGACTGCTGTATTAAGGGTTGTTACACCCTACTACAACTAATGAGGTTGATTACAGGGAAACACTAGGCTAGCGATAAAAAATGACTTGACAGATCCTCTTTAAAGGGGTTATCCTGGAAATAATATTGATGACCTAGATCCATCCATATCAGATTGGCGGGTATTCGACTCCCGGGAGCCCCGCAGATCAGCTGTTAGAAGAGGTCGGGTACTCCGTGAGCACCACGGCGTCTTCATAGGCCATGAGACATCACCATATATTGGTCACATGGGCTAGTTTCAGTTGTGCTTGGTTAGCTGCTGGGAGTCCCCAACGCTCACCAGAACTCTGGCAAACGTGGCAGATCCCTAAAGAAGTTGCTCAACGGGGGTCTCAGGACTCGAACCCCCACCTATGTGATAATGATAACCTATACTGACAATAAGTTATCATTATCATTTCCTCGATAACCCCTTTAAGCTACAATATATATATATATATATTTTTTTTTTTTGAATGGCTGCTTGTGTAGGAAGGATGAAGCAATTGGCTGCTTGCATGGTCAGGATTAAGCAATTGTAGTGGTCGTGCCTGGTAACTGCAGCTCAGCTACTATTAAAGTGAATCGGAGCAGCCCTGCAGTAACCCTGTACGGCTACTACACTTTGCACGATGCTGTGTTTCCTGCTTTATTCAAGAGCTGGTTCTGTAGCAAGTCCAGAAAAGGAGAGAGAGATCACAGTAGTGGTGGTAGTGGCAATAAAGGTGGCAGTAGTAGTCATGGTGGTGGTCCTCACTCTGAGCCTCCCTAGTCTGTGAAGTGGACTGGTGCCCTCTTTCTTCCCCTAGGGGCATGCCTTTGTTTGTCATCTTCTGCCTGGAGGTAGATGGTATGCCCTTGGAGTTGGCAGGTTTCGGGGTGCAAGGCAGGGTTCCCACATGGAGCAATGCAATATAATCTGGTGGAAGTGCAATGATGAAGCCGGCTTTGGCTGTAACAAATGAACAGTTTCACTGGAAACCTTGTCAGTTCATAAATGTACATTCTTGCAAGGATAGGCACAGTCTTTTAAGGGTGTTCAAGTAGTTTTCCCAAGGCTGTACATAAAGTGGGTATGGCGGTATGATGGGCCTCTATAAATCCCTTTCCAGATAATCTGTCCAGATTCCCAATCTGTTTTTTTTTAGAACGGTAGTGGACCAGGAGCTCCTAACCCCAACCAAAATGCAGTGAAGTCCACAGCCAACATACAGATGTAGCCAAGCTAAAATACACTCTGATAACTCCGATAACACATGTTGCAGTGTTATCTTGTGCCATCTTGTGACAAAAGCCATTGAAATATATAGAAAAAGTTAGTCAACCTTTTTGTGCCATTTTTTACTTAACACGTTAACCATCAAGTTTAGCTTGGCTGCATCAGTATATGTGTTACCTTCATTGATTTTTTGTCCAAGTATTGTCCGTAAAATAGCCGCTAAACCTTTTCCTAGGTTCAATACTTCTTTCCCTCATA
Source organism: Bufo gargarizans (assembly GCF_014858855.1). NCBI lineage: Eukaryota > Metazoa > Chordata > Amphibia > Anura > Bufonidae > Bufo > Bufo gargarizans. Next base: position 11,651,698 of record NC_058080.1, read on the forward strand.
GGCTGGCACTTTTTACAGTCACTTTTCTGGCTGCTCTTGGCCCACAAGGCTGGTGTATCACTGTCTGAGTCTTCCACTTCTGCTGCTAGATCTCTAAAACTCTATACAACAAACACACACACTGACTATTGAGCTCAAGTAGAGGAGTGGGGCCAGCCCACACCCAACAACTTCATAAAAAGGGTCATAAAATTAACCCCTTACCCCCATACATAGCCCTTGGGAATTACAGCACATTAGATATAAGCAAAATCTCCTGTAGCATTGAACCCCCGGGTCACTGCAGTTCCTGCGCCAGAGGATGTCAGGCCCCTATTGATTGGATATTGATAACCTATCCTTAGAATAGGCCATCAATATCAAGAGATTGCAAAACCCCTTTAAGGTATGCAGAGTAGGTGGTCGTCTAGGGCACCTTGTGATGGGGGTTTAATTTATGGATTAAAGTCTGTAAAACTGTAAATTCCAGAGTGTCGTAAGCCTTTCTTTTAGTGCAGTTTGATGAATCACTGTCCATTTAACAGCTATAATGGTAAACTTTTACAAGCTGCAAGCTAAGATGGTAGGTTTTTTCTAAGACCCCTACGTTGGACGTTATCTGGCAGGTTAATACCATTGCCCTAACACAAGACATTCATATAATTGTGGTTCTGAAGGATAAGCCTTCAACTGACTTCTAATAAAAAGCCAGGAGGAATAATAAGCCAGTGTACAGGAGGAATTGCAGTATTTTCAACCATTACATGACTTGTATTCAGTATATTTTAGCAGCTTGCATCTTCTGTAGGCTCCATTTCTAATTTCCAGTGTCTCTTATGCTCCACTCGAAAGAGGGTGGAGATCACCTGCCATGATGTCTCCAATACACAGAGGAGATATTGTTTAGCTAGTCTTAAGCAAATGTAGTATGCGTGACATCATAAAACAGTACTGATTAGTGTAGCTGTAAATCTAGCACTGGGGTGAGATAGAAAATTTACTAGAACCTTCAGCAGCCTCTGTGTATGTCTGTCGGTCTACATTTTAGCTCCCTGTTCCTCCTGCCTTTGCCTTCACAACAGAGTGCTAACAGCAGCAACTAAAAACCAATCTGTCAGTGTACTGACTACTGTGTAAAGATTTTGGGGCATATTTGTTAAGACTGGCATTTTAGACATGGCGGTGGATCTGCTGGAGTTATGAAGAGATGCTGGACTCTACATAACTTCGGTGGATCTTCTGCCACTTCTAAATGTAAGACAGCTTCCGTTCCTAGCAGTCTTACATTTAGACCATTTTCGAGCCTGTCCCCTTGCCTGGCAACGCCACGTCCTCTGTTTTAGACCTGCCATGAGCAGGGAAAAGTCACAGATTGCAGCGCTAAGGGTCTGATTTATAAATGACCCCCTTTATATGCCAATTTAGAGTAAGTGATTAGTACAAAAGCAGGAGAGAGAAGAGAGGAGTCGAAATAGTGGAGAAAGATGCATTTTTGGTAATAAGTCATATTGTAAACTTTTTTATCTGCGATGCTCCAGAACAGTCATAGAAGCTGAGAGGCAGCTTAAAGGTATCTATAAAACTACATGGGTCCTGTTGGTCACAAAGCCTCAAACGTAGTCGTTTTCTAAGCTTTACGTAAATTTTGTGTATTCTTGACCCAAAAGTCAAGTGCCACTGAGAGCCTGATGACATTTACCAATCATACAGTCCTAACTCTGTTACAAAGCTACAATAATGATATACCAACTTTGGGAGAAAGCTGACTGAAGCCATAAAGAGTTTCTCAACCATTCTTGGTGAAGTCAATGCTAGATTGGGCTCCATAAAAGCTACAAATGCAAGCTGAGGAGCAATAGAAAGGTATCTACAAACTAGATATGTCTTGCTAGATCATAGAGACCCAACATTATGACTTCTGTAGTTCATTGAATATTTCAAAGCATTAAACTGATCCGGTCGAAATATTGAATTGAAAACAATATCCCCATCAAGGCGAACAACTGTTTATAGCTTAAGACCCCATATCAAAACAACCTGATTATATCCCTTGTGGTCATATTGACACTCAGCCCGTGTCAATATCATCTTGGGTATACAAATACATCCTGCTTATAACATCCCATTTGGAGGTAATTCCATTTACAGTTTTCATAGTAAACAACCCTCTGGATAAGAAAACTCTTATTGGAAACATTTGCTTCGAGGAATGTTGTTTAATGTGAACGTTGTTCGCGGGTGGACTTCTGATAATAGTTTTTGGAGAAACAGATCCTTTACGGTTTTATGGAATGTAAAAGTAAAGCCTCATGGAATTCTGCAACAAAGAACAAATGTAAGGAAAGTTAAGCATGGAAGAGTCTACATGGGAGGTGATGTTTATAGACCAGGCTTTGCTGATGGAAGGACATATACGGTAACTTGTGATGGTTGAATGAGCACTGAGCTCTTAAAAAAGCTTGAAATCTAAATGACTGAACTTTCATCTATGGTTATAGCTTCAGCACCATAACCCAAGGGATGGAGAACAGAAGATGTCTTGTAAGTGTGCATACCAATCAGAAGATGGATCATGTCAAAATGATTACATTGCAAATCATGATTCAATGTGTGTGATTAGAGATATAGAAATCTACCCTCCTACATCCAGAACGTATGGTATCTACTGAGAAAAGCCTCATATCTGTAAAGCACCCTCAGATGACATGCAGAATGTAAAAATAAATTCCCCATTAAAAGTGTCCTGTCTGACCCAGAAAGAAGTACATCAGCGACTTAAAAAGATTAAAATAGACAAATCGCCAGGACCAGATGGCATACACCCCTGTATCCTAAGGGAATTAAGTAATGTCATAGCCAGACCCTTATTTCTGATATTTGCGGACTTTATACTGACAGGGAATGTCCCACAGGATTGGCGCATAGCAAATGTGGTGCCAATATTCAAAAAGGGTCCAAAAACAGAGCCTGGAAACTATAGGCCGATAAGTTTAACATCAGTTGTGGGTAAACAGTTTGAAGGTTTTCTGAGAGATGCTATCTTAGAGCATCTCAACGGAAATAAGCAATAACGCCATATCAGCATGGCTTTGTGAGGGATCGGTCATGCCAAACTAATTTTCGTATATCTGGACTTCTCCAAAGCATTTGACACTGTACCACATAAAAGTTTAGTATATAAAATGAGAATGCTCGGACTGGGAGAAAACGTCTGTATGTGGGTAAGTAACTGGCTGAGTGATAGAAAACAGAGGGTGGTTATTAACGGTACACACTCAGATTGGGTCACTGTCACTAGTGGGGTACCTGAGGGGTCAGTATTGGGCCCTACAGGGGTGTAGCGTGGGAGGGGCACCACACTGCAGGGGGGCGCTGTCTGCTGGGCTGGCACAGGTTAAATCGCCGACGCTGTGTTTTTTTTTTCACACAGCGCCCGGCTGCAGAGCAGAGTGAGGAGGCGAGGCGGGGTGCGCACGGCAATTCCTGATAGGCTCCGCCCACCTTCCATGCGGGAAAGACAGTGCGGAGTCAGGAGCCGGAGCAAGAAGAAGCAGAAGATGGCTGCCGTACAGTCGCTGAATCAGTAGTAGACTGTAGTCCAGCCTAGAGACAGTGATTCAAGCGACCCTGACAAAGTGAGTGACAGTCAGTGTCACTGTCCCAGAGTCCCAAAGTCCCACCCTGAGTGTGTAATTAGGTCAGGAGTGACTAGTGTACTGTGTTGGCATGGGCTGAGGGCAGGCAGGCTTTAGGGGTAATATATGATAATATGAGTGAAGTGCCACTGTGCCAGTCAGTGCCATGAGAGCCAGGCCAAGGCTGCCAAGCAGATGGCACCATGGCACTGCACTGCAGTCAGGGTGCTGGTGAAAGATGACCTGGGACACAGAGACAGTATGCCTCTCTGGGATGCCATCTGCCCATCTCTGCTGTCCATATACCAGGCCTACCCTGGTATATGGACAGCAGAGATGGGCAGATGGCATCCTCTGGGGGTTGTATCTTACATGAGACTATATGCTGGAGGAGCTGAAGGGAGAGTGATGTATTTTACATGGGACTGTATGTTGGAGGGGCTGAAGGCAGGGCAGTGATGTATCTTACATGGGACTGTATGCTGGAGGAGCGGAAGGCAGGGGGAGTGATGTATTTTACATGGGACTGTTTGCAAGAAAGACTGAAGGCAGGGGAAGGTTGTATCTTACACAGGACTGTATGCTGGAGGAGCTGAAGGGGGCCATCATTATTACTATAATATTACAGAGGTGGTCATTATAATAATACAGAGGGGGCCATTATGTATTATAATTATACAGAGAGCATTATACTTATGAGCACTACGGGGGAAGGGGAGGTCTGTTATCTGAGGATGATAGTGAAGTGAGGAATCTAATACATTTTCTGCGAAACTTTGCAGAGACGAGATGCGGCTGAAAGAAGTTATCATGATGGTCCTATCTCCGAATGAAGACGTTGAGGAGAGTCTATATCACAGGAGAGGTCACTGGATGTAACAGGTATGGTGCTGTATTCTCCTGTATATTTCATAGCAATGTATGTAATGTCCATCCAAATATCTGTTTCACGGTAGGGTAGGGGGGAGGGGGTATATAGAATTTGGCCCACACAGCCTGGCCCCAGACTTGAGGTCACGCTGTGCGTGTTCTGAATTCTGGGGCCTCACGCCCAACTACTACATTATCTGTACTCAGAGAGTTATCGCTGTGTTATCTGTGGTGTTACATAGGACTGCAGGTGACATCTACTTCATTATCTGTACTCAGAGAGTTATCACTGTGTTATCTGTGGTGTTACATAGGACTGCAGGTGACATCTACTTCATTATCTGTACTCAGAGAGTTATCACTGTGTTATCTGTGGTGTTACATAGGACTGCAGGTGACCTCTACTACATTATCTGTACTCATAGAGTTATTATTGTGTTATCTGTGGTGTTACATAGGACTGCAGGTGACATCTACTACATTATCTGTACTCAGAGAGTTATCACTGTGTTATCTGTGGTGTTACATAGGACTGCAGGTGACCTCTACTACATTATCTGTACTCAGAGTTATTACTGTGTTATCTGTGGTGTTACATAGGACTGCAGGTGACATCTACTACATTATCTGTACTCAGAGAGTTATCGCTGTGTTATCTGTGGTGTTACATAGGACTGCAGGTGACATCTACTACATTATCTGTACTCAGAGAGTTATCACTGTGTTATCTGTGGTGTTACATAGGACTGCAGGTGACCTCTACTACATTATCTGTACTCATAGAGTTATTACTGTGTTATCTGTGGTGTTACATAGGACTGCAGGTGACATCTACTACATTATCTGTACTCAGAGAGTTATCGCTGTGTTATCTGTGGTGTTACATAGGACTGCAGGTGACATCTACTTCATTATCTGTACTCAGAGAGTTATCGCTGTGTTATCTGTGGTGTTACATAGGACTGCAGGTGGCATGTACTATATTATCTGTGCTCAGAGAGGTATCACTGTGTTATCTGTGGTGTTACATAGGACTGCAGGTGACATCTACTACATTATCTGTACTCAGAGAGTTATCACTGTGTTATCTGTGGTGTTACATAGGACTGCAGGTGACCTCTACTACATTATCTGTACTCATAGAGTTATTACTGTGTTATCTGTGGTGTTACATAGGACTGCAGGTGACATCTACTACATTATCTGTACTCAGAGAGTTATCGCTGTGTTATCTGTGGTGTTACATAGGACTGCAGGTGACATCTACTACATTATCTGTACTCAGAGAGTTATCACTGTGTTATCTGTGGTGCTACATAGGACTGCAGGTGACATCTACTACATTATCTGTACTCAGAGAGTTATCGCTGTGTTATCTGTGGTGTTACATAGGACTGCAGGTGGCATGTACTATATTATCTGTGCTCAGAGAGGTATCACTGTGTTATCTGTGGTGTTACATAGGACTGCAGGTGACATCTACTACATTATCTGTACTCAGAGAGTTATCACTGTGTTATCTGTGGTGTTACATAGGACTGCAGGTAATATCTACTGCATTATCTGTACTCAGAGAGTTATCACTGTGTTACCTGTGGTGTTACATAGGACTGCAGGTAATATCTACTGCATTATCTGTACTCAGAGAGTTATCACTGTGTTACCTGTGGTGTTACATAGGACTGCAGGTGACATCTACTACATTATCTGTACTCAGAGAGTTATCACTGTGTTATCTGTGGTGTTACATAGGACTGCAGGTGACATCTACTACACTACTTGTAAAAAAAAGGGGCGTGGTCACAGGTTGGGGGTGCAATACTTGGCATGCCCCGGGTGCTGGCTACCCACGCTATGCCACTGGGGCCCTATTCTCTTCAATATATATATTAACCCCTTAAGGACACAGGGCGTACAGGTACGCCCTTGTGCCCTGGTACTTAAGGACACAGGGCGTACATGTACGCCCTGTGCATTTTCAATCACCGCCGCGCGGCCGGCGGCGATCGGAACCCCGTGCCTGCTCAAATCATTGAGCAGGCACTTGGGGCAAATGCGTCGGGGGGTCCGGTGACCCCCCCATGTATGCGATCGCAAAAAACCGCAGGTCAATTCAGACCTGCGGTTTTCTGCGTTTCCGGGTTATTCGGGTCTCTGAAGACCCGATAACCCGGAACAGGATGGTGATGGTGGTGTGATTTCACTCCACCAATCACCATCCAGCGATCCTGAGTGGTGATGGTGACATCACCACTCAGGATCGCTTTCTGATTGGTCAGGGGGCGGTCCGGCGGCAGATTCAAAAGAGGCAGGCGCCCCTCTCCTCCTCCTTTTGTGTTCCAGCGCCGGAGGAGAGAGGAGCTGCCTGCACGTGTCCACCATCGCTGCCAGCACCCCTGATCTGTGCCCCCAGGACCCGATCTGTGCCCCCAGCACCCCATCAGGTACATAGGGACAGCTAGGGAAAGTTTGGGATAGGCAGGGAAAAAAAAGGGAAAGTTAGTTTTTTGTTACTTTTCATTGCATCACCCTAGTTAGGGTGTCTGGGGTCCACAGCACAGCTGTGTGACCCTAGACCCCCCAGGGGTGCTGCCACTTGCCCCCCCTCCCCCTGCCACTTGCCCCCCCCCCCCACCTTTTTGGGGGTGCTTTTTTTTTTTTTTTTTGAGTTCGCTGACTGTGACCGGCACTTAGCGTCCGGCCACTGTAGCGCATCGCACACCCCACCGCTGATCAACTTCGGACGGTTGATCAGCAGTTTTGAATTTTTTTTCCTCACTTTTTTGCCCTTTTTTTAGTTAGTTTTATTTATTTTTTTCTGTTAGTTTTAAGGGTGAGTTCGTGAACACCCGTGCCCCCTCACACACGCACACCAAATAAAGAGTTACACACACGCACATATACACGCAGACACACACTCCCCTATGGCCCGCCGGACGTTCTCGGCCGAGGAGGCATACGCCCAGCTTGCCTCCGAGTCCGAGAGTCCCAGTGAGGATGAGGATGACCCCACATTCCTGTTGTCATCCGCATCCTCCTCATCATCTAGCGATGATGATGAGCCCCCAAGGCGGCGGAGACGCCGCCAGGCGGAGCAAGGGGACCGCCATGTTAGGGACCCTGTGGCCCACACTAGTACGAGCAGCTCTGGGGCTCGTACTGGTTTCCCGGCCCACCAGTTAAATCCACCGGAGCACCCTGCCGGTGAACTTGTCTGGTGTAGCCCAGAGCGATACGAGCCCGTGATTCCTGATTTCGTAGGCCAATCAGGAATCCAGATTTCCACAGTGGGCTACACTGAATATGACTTTTTTTGTCATTTTTTCAGTGACCCACTGGTAAATCTGATGGTGGAGCAGACGAATCTGTACGCCCAACAGTTCGTCGCTCAACACCCGGGCTCCTTTTTGGCCAGGCCCGGTGGCTGGACGCCGGTCAGTGCAGCCGAAATGAGGACATTTTGGGGCCTCGTGCTGCATATGGGCCTGGTCAAGAAACCCAGTGCCAGGCTGTACTGGAGTGGGGACGTCCTATATCAGACCCCACTTTACAGTACGGTTATGACACGCTCCCGGTTTGAGGCCATCAGGAAATGTCTGCATTATTCCGATAATGCAGCATGTCCACCCCGAGGTGATCCTGCCCATGACCGTCTGTACAAGATACGGCCGGTCATCGATCACTTTGGGGCCAAATTCATGGAGGCCTATGTACCTGGAAGGGAGGTCGTGGTTGATGAGTCTCTCATTGCGTTCAAGGGGAGACTCATTTTCCGCCAGTATGTGCCTTCCAAGCGGGCGAGGTATGGCGTGAAGCTATACAAAATTTGTGAGAGTACCTCAGGGTACACTTACAAATTTCGTGTATACGAGGGGCGAGATTCCCGGATTCAACCCCCAGAATGTCCCCCCACTCTGGGTGTTACCGGGAAACTTGTGTGGGACCTTATGCACCCACTGCTGGATAAGGGTTACCACTTGTACGTGGATAACTTTTATACCAGTATCCCCTTGTTCCAGTCCCTTGCCGCCAGATCCACGTCCGCTTGTGGGACCGTGCGGAAAAATCAACGCGGCCTCCCTGCCCACCCCCTCCAGGTACCTATCCCCAGGGGTGAGACCCGTGCCCTTACCACTGGAAACCTGTTGCTGGTCAGGTATAAGGACAAGAGGGATGTCCTTATGCTGTCCACAATTCATGGTAACGGCATCACCCCTGTCCCTGTGCGAGGTACCGCGGCAACGGTCCTCAAGCCCGATTGTATCGTCGCCTACAATCGGTATATGGGAGGAGTTGATCTCTCGGATCAAGTCCTCAAGCCATATAACGCCATGCGCAAAACCCGGGCATGGTACAAAAAAGTTGCGGTCTACTTGGTACAGGTTGCCATGTACAACTCTTTTGTACTATCCCGAAGCGCTGGCAGCACAGGGACATTCCTCCAGTTCTATGAGGCAGTCCTCAAGGCCCTGATCTTTTCGGACCGGGAAAGAGCAGGCCGGAGTACCTCGGGAACTGTAGGCGCCCGGATCGTCCCTGGCCAACACTTTCCAGGTGTGGTCCCCCATACTGGAAAGAAGGGACGAACCCAAAAAAAGTGCAGAGTGTGTCGCAGGAGGGGGATACGGAAGGACACGACTACTCAGTGCGACACATGCCCCGATCATCCGGGCCTCTGCATTGACGGTTGCTTCAGGGAGTATCACACTTCCATGGAGTACTAAATTTATATCCCAATTTAGCACTGACATCGGATAAAAAAAAATGGTTCTCAGACTTGAGACACCCAAAAAAACTAAAATAATTTATTAAAAGTAGACATAGGTATTGCCGCGTCTGTAATAATCTCCTCTATAAAAATGCCCCATGACCTAACCCCCCAGATTAACACGGTCCAGAAAAAAAAAAAAGGTGCAAAAAAAGGTTTTTTTTGTCACCTTACATAATAAAAAGTTTAATAGCAAGCGATCAAAAAGTCATATAGCCCCCAAATTAGTGCCAATAAAACCGTCATCTCATCCCGCAAAAAATGAGCCCCCACATAAGATAATCAGATAAAAAAAAAAATAGAAAATGACTCTTAGACTTTAGAGATACAAAATTTTTTTTAGGGTATCAAAAAGGATAATATAGTCTAAAACCTAAATAATTGTAAAAAAAAAGTTGACTTATTAGGTATCGCCACGTCCGTAAGAATCTCCTCTATAAAAATACCCCATGACCCAACCCCCCAGATTAACACAGTAAAAAAAAAAAAAAAAAATAGGTGCAAAAAAATTTTTTTTTGTCACCTTACATAACAAAAAGTTTAATAGCAAGCGATCAAAAAGTCATATAGCCCCCAAAATAGTGCCAATAAAACCGTCCGCTCATCCCGCAAAAAATGAGCCCCCACATAAGATAATTGGCTAAAAGAAAATAAAAAAATGACACTTAGACTTTAGAGATACCCAAAAAAAAAAGTTGTATCAAAAAAGATAATATAGTCAAAAACCTAAATAATTGTAAAAAAAAGTAGACTTATTAGATATTGCCGCGTCCGTAAGAATCTCCTCTATAACAATATCCCATGACCTAACTACCCAGATTAACACGGTTAAAAAACAAAAACAAAAAAACGGTGCCAAAACCGCTATTTTTGGCACTTTTCCATTTCAGTCCGTTTTTTCCGGTAACAAAACAAGGGTTAACAACCAAACAAAAGTTAAAATTTATTACCCTGATACTGCAGTTTACAGAAACGCCACATTTGTGGTCGTAAACTGCTGTATCCGTAAAAGGGAGGCTGCAAAAGGAAAGGACCGACATGGTTTCTGGAAGGCCGATTTTGATGGCCTTTTTTATTGACACCATATCCCTTTTGAAGCCCCCCTGATGCCCCCCTAGAGTAAAAACTCCCTAAAATTGACCCCATCTAAGAAACTACACCCCTCAAGGTATTCAAAAATGATTATACAAACTTTATTAACCCTTTAGGTGTTCCTCAACAGTTAATGGCAAATGGAGATGAAATATCAGAATTTCAATTTTTGGTAACCTTACCTCACAAAAATGTAATATAGAGCAACCAAAAATTATATTTACCCTAAAAATACTCCCCCAAAAAATGCCACCTTATCCCGTAGTTTCCAAAATGGGGTCACTTTTAGGGAGTTTCGACTCCAGGGGTGCATCAGGGGGGTTGAAACAGGACACGGTGTAAATAAACCGGTCCATAAAAATCAGCCCTCCAAAAACCAAACGGCGCACCTTTCACTCTACGCCCCGCTGTGTGGCCGTACAGTAGTGTACGGCCACATATTGGGTATTTCTGTAAACGGCAGAGTCAGGGTAATAAAGATACAGTCTTGTTTGGCTGTTAACCCTTGCTTTGTTAGTAGAAAACATGGGTTAAAATGGAAAATAAGGCAAAAAAATGAAATTTTCCAATTTCATCCCCATTTGCCAATAACTCTTGTGCAACACCTAAAGGGTTAACGACGTATGTAAAATCAGTTTTGAATACCTTGAGGGGTGTAGTTTCTTAGATGGGGTCACTTTTAGGGAGTTTCTACTCTAGGGGTGCATCAGGGGTCTTCAAATGGGACATGGTGTAAATAAACCAGTCCATAAAAATCAGCCCTCCAAAAACCATACGGCGCACCTTTCACTCTATGCCCCGCTGTGTGGCCGTACAGTAGTTTACGGCCACATATTGGGTGTTTCTGTAAACGGCAGAGTCAGGGTAATAAAGATACAGTCTTGTTTGGCTGTTAACCCTTGCTTTGTTAGTGGAAAAAATGGGTTAAAATAAAAAATTTGACAAAAAAAAGAAATTCTCAAATTTCATCCCCATTTGCCAATAACTCTTGTGCAACACCTAAAGGGTTAACAACGTATGTAAAATCAGTTTTGAATACCTTGAGGGGTGTAGTTTCTTAGATGGGGTCATTTTTGGGTGGTTTCTATTATGTAAGCCTCGCAAAGTGACTTCAGACCTGAACTGGTCCCTAAAAATGTCGTTTTTGTAAATTGCTGAAAAATTTCAAGATTTGCTTCTAAACTTCTAAGCCTTATAACATCCCCAAAAAATAAAATATCATTCCCAAAACAATTCAAACATAAAGTAGACATATGGGGAATGTAAAGTCATCACAATTTTTGGGGGTATTACTATGTATTACAGAAGTAGAGAAACTGAAACTTTGAAATTTGCTAATTTTTCCAAAAATTTGTTAAATTAGGTATTTTTTGGTGCAAAAAAAAATATTTTTTTGACTTCATTTCACCAGTGTCATGAAGTACAATATGTGACGAAAAAACAATCTCAGAACGGCCTGGATAAGTCAAAGCGTTTTAAAGTTATGAGCACTTAAAGTGACACTGGTCAGATTTGCAAAAAATGGCCTGGTCCTAAGGTGTAAAAAGGCTGTGTCCCTAAGGGGTTAATGATCTTGTAGAAGGCTTGCACAGTAAAGTATCAATTTTCGCAGATGACACTAAACTGTGTAAAGTAATTAACACTGAAGAGGACAGAATACTGTATATATACTACAGAGAGCAGTATACTGTATATACACTACAGAGGACAGTATACTGTATATATACTACAGAGGACAGTATACTGTATATATACTACAGAGGACAGTATACTGTATATATACCACAGAGGACAGTATACTGTATTTATACTACAGAGGACAGTATACTGTATTTATACTACAGAGGACAGTATACTGTGTATATACTACAGAGGACAGTATACTGTGTATATACTACAGAGGACAGTATACTGTATATATACTACAGAGGACAGTATACTGTATATATACTACAGAGGACAGTATACTGTATATATACTACAGAGGACAGTATACTGTGTATATACTACAGAGGACAGTATACTGTATATATACTACAGAGGACAGTATACTGTATATATACTATAGAGGACAGTATACTGTGTATACTACAGAGGACAGTATACTGTATATATACTACAGAGGACAGTATACTGTATATATACTACAGAGGACAGTATACTGTATATATATACTACAGAGGACAGTATACTGTATATATACTACAGAGGACAGTATACTGTATATATACTACAGAGGACAGTATACTGTATATATACTACAGAGGACAGTATACTGTATATATACTACAGAGGACGGTATACTGTATATATACTACAGAGGACAGTATACTGTATTTATACTACAGAGGACAGTATACTGTATATATACTACAGAGGACAGTATACTACTACAGAGGGATCTGGATAGATTGGAATCTTGGGCAGAGAAGTGGCAGATGAGGTTTAACACTGACAAATGTAAAGTTATACACATGGGAAGGAATAATGCAAGTCACCCGTACATACTAAATGATAAAACACTCGGTAACACTGACATGGAAAAGGATCTAGGAATTTTAATAAACAGCAAAATAAGCTGCAAAAACCAGTGTCAGGCAGCTGCTGCCGAGGCCAATAAGATAATGGGTTGCATCAGAAGGGGCATAGATGCCGTGATGAGAACATAGTCCTACCACTTTACAAATCACTAGTCAGTCCACACATGGAGAACTGTGTACAGTTCTGGGCTCCTGTGAACAAGGCAGACATAGCAGAGCTGGAGAGGGTCCAGAGGAGGGCAACTAAAGTAATAACTGGAATGGGGCAACTACAGTACCCTGAAAGATTATCAGCATTAGGGTTATTCACTTTAGAAAAAAGACGACTGAGAGGAGATCTAATTACTATGTATAAATATATCAGGGGTCAGTACAGAGATCACTCCCCTCATCTATTTATCCCCAGGACGGTGACTGTGACGAGGGGACATCCTCTGCGTCTGGAGGAAAGAAGGTTTGTACACAAACATAGAAGAGGATTCTTTACGGTAAGAGCAGTGAGAATATGGAGCTCTCTGCCTGAGGAGGTGGTGATGGTGAGTACAATAAAGGAATTCAGGAGGGGCCTGGATGTATTTCTGGAGCGTAATAATATTACAGGTTATAGCTACTAGAGAGGGGTCGCTGATCCAGGGAGTTATTCTGATTGCCTGATTGGAGTCGGGAAGGAATTTTTTATTCCCCTAAAGTGAGGAAAATTGGCTTCTACCTCACAGGGTTTTTTTGCCTTCCTCTGGATGAAATTGCAGGATGACAGGCCGAACTGGATGGACAGAGGGCTTTTTTCGGCCTTATATACTATGTGCTATGTTACTGGCTACCACAAATGCCACCGACTTTATCATCAGTGGTTACATGTGCATTCTAGGATGGGGTGGACAGAAGCAATGTTTCATTTATTGGAAGGTTCTTAACCTCACTAAGCCTTAAGGGTACTTTCACAATAACGTTTTTCTTTTCCGGCACTGAGTTCCGTCCTCAGGGCTCTATACCGGAAAATAACTGATCAGTTTTATCCTAATGAAAGCAATCCATTCAGGATGCATCAGGACGTCTTCAGTTCAGTCTTTTTGACTTTTCAGGATGGAGATAATACCGCAGCATGCTACAGTTTTATCTCCGTCCAAAATTCCGGAACACTTGCCGGCATTTTTTCCCATTGAAATGCATTAATGACGGATCCGGCCCTGAGTGTTCCAGCAACATGGATTGTTTTTTGCGGTCTGCGCATGCTCAGAAAACAAATAAATGCCGGATCCATTTCCATGCATTTGTCAGACGGATCCTGATCCTTCTGACAAATGCCATCAGTTTGCATATGTTTTGACGGATCCGGCAGGCAGTTCCGGCGACGGAAATACCTGCCGGAATCTTCTGCCGCAGGTGTGAAAGTACTCTAAGATAAAGGACAGATTTCATCTTCGCTTACCCATGGGAAAACCTTTCTTTTGTGCTCTATAGCACCACATGTTCTTATTGGCTGCCATGTTAGCTATGGAAACGGAAAAAGCAACTTGTCTGAACAGTTTTACATTCTTATACTGGTGTGACAAAAAAAAAAGTACCGTAAACGGCAATCATAATAGAGCAAGCAACACTAGCACTAGAAAATAACTATTGTAACATTGTCTCCTGTATACTGTACAGAGATATATCTACTGAATGTGCACGACTATACCTAATATGGCGAAGAATATAACAGCTACATTACTGCTTCTTATAAAACAGAATATAACTACTATAATACTGCTCCTATGTACAAGAATATACCTGCTATAATACTGCTCCTATGTACAAGAATATACCTGCTATAATACTGCTCCTATGTACAAGGATATAACTACTATAATACTGCTCCTATGTACAAGAATATAACTACTATAATACTGCCTCCTATGTACAAGAATATAACTACTATAATACTGCTCCTATGTACAAGAATATAACTACTATAATACTGCTCCTATGTACAAGAATATAACTACTATAATACTGTTACTATGTACAAGAATATAACTACTATAATACAGCTCCTATGTACAAGAATATACCTGCTATAATACTGCTCCTATGTACAAGAATATAACTACTATAATACTGCTCCTATGTACAAGGATATAACTACTATAATACTGCTCCTATATACAAGAATATAACTACTATAATACTGCTCCTATGTACAAGAATATAACTACTATAATACTGCTCCTATATACAAGAATATAACTACTATAATACTGCTCCTATGTACAAGAGTATACCTACTATAATACTGCTCCTATGTACAAGAATATAACTACTATAATACTGCTCCTATGTACAAGAATATAACTACTATAATACTGCTCCTATGTACAGGAATATAACTACTATAATACTGCCTCCTATATACAAGAATATAACTACTATAATACTGCTCCAATGTACAAGAATATAACTACTATAATACTGCTCCTATGTACAAGAATATAACTACTATAATACTGCCTCCTATGTACAAGAATATAACTACTATAATACTGCTCCTATGTACAAGAATATAACTACTATAATGCTGCTCCTATGTACAAGAATATAACTACTATAATACTGCCCCCTATGTACAAGAATATAACTACTATAATACTGCTCCTATGTACAAGAATATAACTACTATAATACTGCCTCCTATGTACAAGAATATAACTACTATAATACTGCTCCTATGTACAGGAATATAACTACTATAATACTGCTCCTATGTACAGGAATATAACTACTATAATACTGCTCCTATGTACAGGAATATAACTACTATAATACTGCTCCTATGTACAAGAATATAACTACTATAATACTGCTCCTATGTACAAGAATATAACTACTATAATACTGCTCCTATGTACAGGAATATAACTACTATAATACTGCTCCTATGTACAGGAATATACCTACTATAATACTGCTCCTATGTACAAGAATATAACTACTATAATACTGCCCCCTATGTACAAGAATATAACTACTATAATACTGCTCCTATGTACAAGAATATAACTACTATAATACTGCCTCCTATGTACAAGAATATAACTACTATAATACTGCTCCAATGTACAAGAATATAACTACTATAATACTGCTCCTATATACAAGAATATAACTACTATAATACTGCTCCTATGTACAAGAATATAACTACTATAATACTGCTCCTATGTACAATAATATAACTACTATAATACTGCTCCTATGTACAAGAATATAACTACTATAATACTGCTCCTATGTACAGGAATATAACTACTATAATACTGCTCCTATATACAAGAATATAACTACTATAATACTGCCTCCAATGTGCTAGAATATAACTACTATAATACTGCTCCTATGTACAGGAATATAACTGCTATAATACTGCTCCTATGTACAAGAATATAACTACCATAATACTGCCTCCTATGTACAAGAATATGACTACTATAATACTGCTCCTATGTACAATAATATAACTACTATAATACTGCTCCTATGTACAATAATATAACTACTATAATACTGCTCCTATGTACAAGAATATAACTACTATAATACTGCTCCTATGTACAGGAATATAACTACTATAATACTGCTCCTATATACAAGAATATAACTACTATAATACTGCTCCTATGTACAAGAATATAACTACTATAATACTGCCTCCTATGTACAAGAATATAACTACTATAATACTGCCTCCTATGTACAAGAATATAACTACCATAATACTGCTCCTATGTACAAGAATATATCTACTATAATACTACTCCTATGTACAAGAATATGACTACTATAATACTGCTCCTATGTACAATAATATAACTACTATAATACTGCTCCTATGTACAATAATATAACTACTATAATACTGCTCCTATGTACAAGAATATAACTACTATAATACTGCTCCTATGTACAGGAATATAACTACTATAATACTGCTTCTATATACAAGAATATAACTACTATAATACTGCTCCTATGTACAAGAATATAACTACTATAATACTGCCTCCTATGTACAAGAATATAACTACTATAATACTGCCTCCTATGTACAAGAATATAACTACTATAATACTGCCTCCTATGTACAAGAATATATCTACTATAATACTACTCCTATGTACAAGAATATAACTACTATAATACTGCCTCCTATGTACAAGAATATAACTACTATAATACTGCTCCTATGTACAGGAATATAACTACTATAATACTGCTCCTATGTACAAGAATATAACTACTATAATACTGCTCCTATGTACAGGAATATAACTACTATAATACTGTCACGGCTGAGGATGGGGGAAACCCTCAGCCGTGAGATGCCAGGTGTTGAAGTGGCTACTCGGCCATGAGGCCACAGGATAGGGAGCAGGTCACCTCCTACAGCATCCCTACCCTGACCCTAACTCCTAACCTGCATGGGCCGACCTTTAGGGTAGGAGGGCCCATGCGCAGGAACCTCGGAGCCCTATCTTACCCTCCGCAGATCCCTGAGCTAGGAGCTGGGTAAGGCAACCTACTCCTCCTTGACACGGAGGAGCAGGAGCCTCAATGGCCAAGCTGTTGGGAAAAGGAGGGACAGAAACAGCAATACGGAAATGGCAGGCGAACAGAAGTTCACCAACCTGCCACAGCCCTGCTGACTGGATCCCTAAACAGACAGGGACCCAGAACCGTATGCTGCACAAACACATGTGAAAGACCCAACAGACAAACTAGCTACAACACACACAGAAAGACATAGGCATACATAATACCTTATGACCACAGTGGTGGCTCTCACAGGCAGATGGAAAAACACAGGAGGCTGCTCCAGCTAGCAAGGCTGCAGCAACCTACTGAGCCCTGCCACAGAGAGAGGATATATAGGCCCAAAGGCCACACCCACCGGTCAACCACACCCAGTGACATCACACACACTGGGAAGGAAGTAAACCCTTCCAGCACACAGAAGGGAAAACACACATATAAGGGGAAGTGCACACACAACATAATACACTGTGCACACAACACACACACCTAACAAAAAGGGAGTCAGGTGAGACCGCATGCTACTGCAGCACGCTGCCTAGCCACGCTCAGACTGCTGCTGCACATACACATGAGACACGGGTTGCCCGCGGCAACCACAAGTTAGGCCACACGCCAGCGGCCCTCACCTGTGGTTTTAACCTACACGAAACCGCAGGCAACCGCATGCGGATGGAGAGTCACGGTCATAGCCATGGCCGTGACAAATACTGCTCCTATTTAGAAAAATATAGTATACTTTTGATAGACGATACAAAGTTTGGAACATCTTCGCCTGAGAACTTCCATTGAAGCCTAATGTTGATGATATGTGTATTTTACAAATCACTGTAATGTCTTTTACTATAGCATAGAGCTTATACACAGAGTGGGAAGATCTGAGAGATGTTCTAGAATGGATTAGGATGATTGAGTGAAGCTTTACCATAATTTTCATTATAATGCCTTCACGATATTTACTAAAGGGTGCTCTTCTCACATATTTTCCTTTGTACTATTTAGCTTTTTTTGTTTTTACGTTTGTGCTCAATTCTTTTCTGAAAATTTCTCACATTGTGGCATCACCTGGTGCTTCTTAATGGTTTTAACATGGCAGACAATATCAGTTTTCCCAGTTTTTCCTCATTGCTTTTTGCTTGACTTGGTCCATGTTTCTGACGATACCACTTGTGTATTGATATCATAGGCTTGATTATGTTTTGTGGTTTCCATATTGCTTATAATACAGTATGTTTAGGTTTATGGATCACTGCTTTACATCTTCTAAGAGGACATCTGTTCCTGTTTGTTCCATGTCCAACAAACAATAATCAACCTCGCAGATCTAAAGCAGACATCAAGAAGGAGAAGAGGATCCCCTTTAGGCAAGTCCTCTTAAGACAGAAATCCAAGCCAGTGGATACCAGTTAAATTAGACCACTAGGGCTTTGAAGAATGTTATGGCTTGTGGTTTCGATAAACCTTAACCATCGCAAATCTTAGACCCGAAGGGTCTGCAATCTCATCCCACTCTGTGATGACCTGCCAATGATGATCTGACCTGATCTCCTAAACATTCAACATTTCTGGTATGAGGATGTGGTACAGACGTAAAACATTTACCAGTGTCCTTATTTAGACAATACACTTTCATCTCATATATTCCATGATGGAATAGCTTTGCTGGCGAGATTTTGGTAGGTAATAGAAGAACATCAACGCATTAAAAATAAGCTCATCTAAAACCATGGCTACGTAAAAAAACAACAACTTATAATTTCACTTTGTTAAGCTTTTAACCATTTATGAGGTCTCATAATCATAAGACTAGAGTTCAGGGTCAATGCATTTAGTTCAAATAGTTCAGATAAATGTTTATCTCAGAGAGAAATAGCATAATTGGTTGTCTAATTGTCATACGTTATATGGCATCCATGTCATTGTCAATAAGAGATACATCTAGCTCAACATTGAAGGAGCTCATCCAACTTCTTATAAGAATGAAGCCACTGTGGCAGTTCTGTGATAGCTGCAGGTCAAGCTATGACCTATCATTTCCCAATGGTGTTCACTCAGATTTGGTCAACCAAATAATATGAGCTGGCCTTAAGTCTTCTAAAGCAGAAGCTTCTGCTTCTAGAAGTTTCCTGAACAGGCATATCAAAGTATGTTATTGAGTTAGGACAAAGCCATTAAAATGGTTTGCAGGGACTTGCAGGGACTCAAGATAGCTCACCAATATTCAGTCTAGGTGGTGGTCTGACTCGCTCTCCCCCCACTCATCAGCTGTTTGATGAAGCTGTTGTGCTCGGCCTGTGTCGTGACGTCCATTGTGGCTTCTCTGCAGTTCCGTCCCATTCAAGCACAGCCACTACAGAGTATAAGATGCTGTGCTTGGTATAGTATATAGTAGCAGACTGTCGGTGGCCCCATGAGTTGAATCTCCACTGATCTGATATTGTTGACCTATCCTGAGGAAAGGTTCCCTTCTTGTCACCAGTGGAGAATGGACTCCACCAGATAGTTCTCTGGTATGTGGCACTAAGATGTTAGACCTTAATGCAGATTCTGTAAGTCCGGTAGGTTGCTCTCTGCTGCCTTCATGAATTGGACTTGATTTCAAGCACATCCAAGAGATAACAATCACATTAATGTCTGGGAATTTGGAGACATCACCTTGAGCTCTTTGTCATGTCGCTCATTACTGGACAGTTTTTGCAGTGAGGCTGAGGCAGTATCCTGCAAAAAGAGGCACTGCCATTAGAGGGCACTGCTGTCATGATGGAGGGTACTTATCTATGTAATGTTTAGGTATGTGGTATGTGTCACATCCACATGATGCCAGGACCCAAGTTTTCCAGAAGAACATTGTCCATAGCTTCATACTGCCTCCACCGGCTTGTATCTCACCCCTAGTGCACCCTGATACCATCTCCTCCCCAGCTAAGTGATGCCCACACACATTGCCATCCACATGTTGTAATGTGATTTATCAGACCAGGCTTGTCTTGTTCCCATAGGGCACCTGGGGCACCATCTCTTTTCCAGGTAAGTGAGGCACGGCCGTCCACCTGGTGTATTGTGATCCATCAGATCAGACGATCTACTTCCATTGCTCCATCCTCCAGTTCTGATTCTCATCTGCCCATTGTAGGCACATTTGATGATGGACAGGAGACTTTAGCTACACAGCCCCAAACCCAGCAAACTGTGATACCTTTCTTTTTTTCAGTAATTTGCTCTACAGTAGCTTTTTTGTAGGATTGGACCAGATATACTGGCTCCATATGAGAATAATTGAGCTTAACTCTTTTGGTAAGTACTAGCCACCCAATATCAGGAACAAGACCCACAAGACTGTCAATCTTGGAGATGCTCTTAGTCATCTAGACATCACAATGTCAGAGTCACTCCAGTCCTTATGCTTGCCCATGTTTCTTGCATCAACTTCAAGAACTGACTGATCACTTATTTCCTAATTATATCCCCCCCCCCCTCTGTACAGGTACATTTGTCACAAGATATCCATTGTTAGTCACTTCACCTGTCAGTGGCCTTGATAAGTTTATGGATGAATCGAACTTATACATAGTTTTCCAACCAAGAAACGTTGGAGACCACTGGTTAAACCAATCTTACATTAAAAAAATAAATAAAAACTTTTTGCTTCCACTACTTACATTTTTTATCCCCTTGCCCTGGATAGAAAATAATATTTAGACAGATCTTGGTATTGACCTTTTAAGAAATAACTTATGGAAATATTCACCTTTCATGGAAGAATCCTTGGAGGAACGAAGGGCTCCACGTTTCTTTACAGAAGCTGCTCTCATAGTTTTAAGCACAAAGACAGACATGGACAACCCTGGCCAATTCTTGTTTTAAAAGGCTTAGCACCTTCTCCTCTTTGAATTTTTTTTTCTTACATTTACATTACTGCTCCCGAGCTCTAAAATAATGTTTCCTATTTATCCACTGTACGTCAAAAAAAGTATCCGAAGAGCCATGATGATGAAAGGGACTTAATGACTTTCACATGAACCAAACAACCACAAACAGCACAAGCTAAAGACAAGTTTAGACCTCCAGAGCCGGACTTCTGTGCACTGATAATGAGGTCGGACGTCTAGAAGCAGCAACATATATTCTAGATGTGCAGTTTGGACGTGTATAAATGGGTTGGGTAGAGTGGTCTACAGAAGCACTTAAGGTAAAAACAAGTTGGCTCATGTGAAGAGCTACTAAATGTCATTCACAGTAAATAATAGAAGAGACTTATTTTCACAGAAATTTGAGACTCCTTGGCGGGCTTCATACAGTACACAAAAGCCTTCTTGTCTAAAATTCCCATTGACGCACATTATGACCATCTACCTAATTTTCTATAGTTTAAACCATTCTCCAATCTTGGCTTCACATAGAGAGGAACTGTTTCCCGAAGAGGACTACAACCTTCCTGAACATGAAATGCATTTACTTAAAGGGGTTCTCGGAGACCTAAAGCGTGTTAAAAATCCTAATACAATCTACAAACTTGCGTGTTTTGGTGAAGTTCTTGTCACGGAATGTGTACAGGTAACAAGGCAAAACAACATGCATAAATGACTCGCTGGATCCAACAGCTAAGGAACAAAAGGGAGACCCCTGTAGAAGACCTGGCACTTTCCCTGGCTGCTTAGCCTATGCATAGATCCGAATGGTGGAGGTATGCATATCCACATACCTTGACTATATAACCCCTGAGCACCCTACAATAGTGAGGGGACACGACCACCGGCTCCCTACACCAGACACGGAGGGAGTCAGGGTCACCTGGGATCCAGCAAACAGAAAATAACAGATAACAGTATAACACTTAACTTAGTAGAGGAGAGGAGAACCAGATGGGCATGCACACACACTCCAGGAAGAAATATAAGCCGCCCAGAAAAGCCTTCTGGGGAAGAATTTAAAGGGAAGCAATTAGTCCAACACATGACAGCTGAGAGAGGCTAAGGAGAGGAGGAGCTGAATACCACAACACAGAAACTCAAAGAGGAGGTTCTGAAAGGCCTCTATCAGAGCTTCTCAGCTGTCTGGTTGTGACAGTACCCCTCCCTCTACGAGTGGACTCCGGACACTCAGAACCCACCTTCTCAGGATGGGACCTATGGAAAGCCCTGATGAGACGAGCGGCTTTAATGTCCGTCACTGGGACCCACATCCTCTCCTCAGGACCATACCCCTCCCAGTGAACAAGGTACTGAAGAGAACCGCGGACAAGACGAGAATCCACAATCCCAGAGACCTGAAATTCAAGATTCCCATCAACCATAATCGGAGGAGGAGGCAAAGGCGAGGGTACAATGGGTTGAACATAAGGTTTCAATAAGGACTTATGAAAAACATTATGGATCTTCCAAGTCTGAGGAAGATCAAGACGGTATGCAACAGGATTGATGACAGACAGGATTTTGTAAGGCCCAATAAACCTAGGACCCAACTTCCAGGAGGGAACCTTCAATTTGATATTCTTGGTAGACAACCACACCAGATCACCAACATTCAGGTCCGGACCAAGCACACGTCTCTTATCAGCCACACGCTTATATCTCTCACTCATGCTCTTTAGATTATCTTGAATCTTTTGCCAAATAGATGACAAAGACGAGGAGAATCTGTCCTCATCAGGTAAACCAGAAGACCCCTCTCCCGAGAAAGTCCCAAACTGTGGATGAAACCCATATGCACCAAAAAATGGTGACTTATCAGAGGACTCCTGACGACGGTTATTTAAAGCAAACTCAGCAAGGGACAAAAAAGAACACCAATCCTCTTGATTTTCCGCCACAAAACAACGCAGATATGTCTCCAGATTCTGATTGACGCGCTCTGTCTGACCATTCGACTGCGGGTGGAAAGCAGAAGAGAATGACAACCGAACCCCCAAGCGAGAACAGAAAGCCTTCCAGAATCTGGAAACAAACTGCGTGCCCCTATCAGAGACTATGTCTGAAGGAATACCGTGCAATTTGACAATGTGATCAACAAATGCCTGCGCCAGCGTCTTAGCATTGGGCAAACCAGGAAAAGGGATGAAATGCACCATTTTGCTAAAACGGTCCACCACCACCAGAATCACAGTCTTCCCCGAGGAACGAGGCAGGTCCGTTATGAAGTCCATGGACAGATGTGTCCAAGGACGGGAAGGAATGGGTAAGGGAAGGAGAGGACCTGATGGCCGTGAATGAGGGACTTTGGCACGAGCACAAGTCTCGCAGGCTGCCACAAAACCCTCAACCGACTTACGAAGCGCAGGCCACCAGAATCTCCGAGCGATGAGATCCAGTGTGGCTCTTACCCCCGGGTGCCCAGCAAGGACCGTATCGTGGTGTTCTTTAAAAATCTTGTGTCTTAAAGCGAGAGGCACAAACAACCTCCCAGGAGGACAAATATCAGGAGCCTCTGACTGGGCTGCCTGCACCTCTGCCTCCAATTCAGGAAAAAGAGCAGAGACCACCACACCTTCAGCCAAAATGGGACCCGGGTCTTCAAAATTCCCGCCTCCCGGAAAACAACGTGACAGGGCATCTGCCTTCACATTCTTAACTCCAGGGCGGAACGTGACAACAAAATTAAACCTAGAAAAGAACAACGACCATCTGGCCTGTCTCGGGTTCAGACGCTTGGCTGACTCCAGCCAGATTTTTATGGTCAGTAAATACGGTAATAGGGTGTCTGGCTCCCTCTAGCCAATGGCGCCATTCCTCAAAAGCCAACTTGATGGCCAACAATTCCCTATCTCCCACATCGTAATTTCTCTCTGCGGAGGAGAGTTTTCTTGAGAAAAAGGCACACGGTCGCCAATTGGCAGGAGAGGAACCCTGAGACAAGACCGCCCCCACACCCACCTCAGAAGCATCAACCTCAACTATGAAGGGTAACGAAACATCAGGTTGCACCAAGATGGGAGCGGAAGCAAAACTCTCCTTGATATCAGAAAAAGCCTTACGCGCCTCTACTGACCAAGAAGAAAAATCTACCCCCTTTCTGGTCATATCAGTGAGTGGTTTAACAATAGAAGAATAATTCAAAATGAACTTCCTGTAATAATTGGCAAAGCCCAAAAAACGCATCAGCGCCTTTTGATTCTCAGGAAGCTCCCACTCAAGCACAGCGCGGACCTTCTCGGGGTCCATGCGAAAACCAGAAGCGGAGAGAAGAAACCCCAGAAATTGAATTTCTGGAACCGCAAACACACATTTTTCCAGTTTCGCATATAATTTATTCTCCCGCAGAATGAGCAAGACCTGACGTAAATGTTCCTTATGAGTTTTGAAATCGGGAGAAAAAATCTAAATGTCATCTGTAACGGCACCGTTTCAGCAGACAAGGGGTTAAGATCCGCTTAGACGATATGCCCCTTTCCGAGAGACAGGCACAGCTACTGCAGAACACCAACCTCCCGAACTGGATACAAAATAGCACTCCAAACTGGAACCTCGCAAGTAGCTGTCAGTCAGACGAACAGGAAAAGCGTATCCGTCAGCTTACACTCCTGGCAATCAGTCTCCAACAGCATACAGGGAATCCCCCAATAACGAGACAAGGCTCCGTGTTGAGGGTCAAGCAGTGATCTGATGTGCTGGCACACCCAGCCTGGTTTTTATTACCGTTAGTTGCAGATACAGGACAGATACAACATATCCCCACAATGCATCATGGTTTCCTCCTCTCTGTCCCGGAGACGACCGAACACAATCCAATTATCTCTCAGGACAAAGGGGAGATCACCAATACACATGTGGAGACAACAGGACAGGAATCACCACCCAAACACACAATGGCACACCCCCACAGCAAACACAGACATTTAACATATCCCCAGATAGCTCAAGTCTGAGTGCATATCATTAGGCGAATGGCACTCAGAATACACAAATACAATACTATTAGCTATCTGGGTGCCCTCACATAACATACAATTTAACCGAACGCATAATAACATAAAATACAATTCTACAGACAGATTTAAGCTGTGCGGCCGGTCTGTCTTCTCCTTTACAGTTACTATGGGCCATAATCCTGAGGCAAGAGGCTTTTAAACAGTCCTCTCCAAAACCCAGTGGCGAGGTTGGTTTCGCCACACATCTCCCCCCCCCAGGGAAGACTAACCAGATACCTGACCTCACGCCGGTCGGTACCTGAGTTAGTCTGGCAGCCCACCCACAACCCAATACTGGACCTGCTGAATTTCGTAGCCTGTCTCTGTCCAGTACGTCCACCAAGGTGATGTTGGAAGCTGGTACTCCCGGTCTCTGTGTTGCTCCCTGTTTTGGAGTGGAGGTTGCTTTGTTGGCAGGGATCAGCGGTACTCAGCCCTGGTGCCAGCGCTACCACGGAAGATGCCTGGTTGGAGCCTGGTTGTTGGAGGGGGAGACCGACTGTCTCTACCCCCTGTGCTGTAAGTGCAGAGACCACGGTCCCATCTGCACTGTTGTGGGGCTTACTGTCTCCCCCTGGTGCGTTAAGCTGCCGCTGGGGAGAGGGGGTAACGAGCTCCTCTCCCATACATACTTCCAGCCGCTGGGGAGTGCGACCGACCGCCTCCGCTCCCAATACAGTGTCCTGCTGCTGGGGAAAGGAGACTGGGCTCTCTATTCCCTGTAGGACACTCTGCCGCTGGGGGACAGGACCGACTGTCTCTGCCCCCTGTAACTCCGCCTGCCGCTGGGGAATGGAGACTCGGCTCCCAATTCCCAAAAAATCATGCTGCTGCTGGGGGGCAGGAACAACTACCTCTGCCCCCTGTAACTCAGCCTGCCGCTGGGGAGGGAGGCCGCTGCTCTCCCCTCCCTGCACTTCACACTGCCGCTGGGGAATGGAGACTGGGCTCCCACTGTCCCGCAACCGTAACTTCCGATGGAGGTCCACCCAACGTGGCAGCTGACCGTCACCTTCTGCCCGGTATAGTAGGGTCTTAGACACTAGATTCCTCACGAACTTCACGTATTTCTCAGCTGGATTGGGTCCGAAGAAGTTCAGCCGCAACCACATCATACGGTCAAATTCCTCCACAGAGTATCTGTACTCCACTGCTGGTTCCATCCTGGTGCTTTTAGGGTCACTGTACTGAGACATGCGTTGCCCTTAAATTGTAAAATCCAAAGAAATGGTGTCTCCTGTAGCTGTCCTTCTGGCTGTAGGAACGATCCCGCTGCTTGCCACCAATGTAACGGCACCGTTTCAGCAGACAAGGGGTTAAGATCCGCTTAGACGATATGCCCCTTTCCGAGAGACAGGCACAGCTACTGCAGAACACCAACCTCCCGAACTGGATACAAAATAGCACTCCAAACTGGAACTTCGCAAGTAGCTGTCAGTCAGACGAACAGGAAAAGCGTATCCGTCAGCTTACACTCCTGGCAATCAGTCTCCAACAGCATACAGGGAATCCCCCAATAACGAGACAAGGCTCCGTGTTGAGGGTCAAGCAGTGATCTGATGTGCTGGCACACCCAGCCTGGTTTTTATTACCGTTAGTTGCAGATACAGGACAGATACAACATATCCCCACAATGCATCATGGTTTCCTCCCCTCTGTCCCGGAGACGACCGAGGGCAATCCAATTATCTCTCAGGACAAAGGGGAGATCACCAATACACATGTGGAGACAACAGGACAGGAATCACCACCCAAACACACAATGGCACACCCCCACAGCAAACACAGACATGTAACATATCCCCAGATAGCTCAAGTCTGAGTGCATATCATTAGGTGAATGGCACTCAGAATACACAAATACAATACTATTAGCTATCTGGGTGCCCTCACATAACATACAATTTAACCGAACGCATAATAACATAAAATACAATTCTACAGACAGATTTAAGCTGTGCGGCCGGTCTGTCTTCTCCTTTACAGTTACTATGGGCCATAATCCTGAGGCAAGAGGCTTTTAAACAGTCCTCTCCAAAACCCAGTGGCGAGGTTGGTTTCGCCACACATCTCCCCCCCCCAGGGAAGACTAACCAGATACCTGACCTCACGCCGGTCGGTACCTGAGTTAGTCTGGCAGCCCACCCACAACCCAATACTGGACCTGCTGAATTTCGTAGCCTGTCTCTGTCCAGTACGTCCACCAAGGTGATGTTGGAAGCTGGTACTCCCGGTCTCTGTGTTGCTCCCTGTTTTGGAGTGGAGGTTGCTTTGTTGGCAGGGATCAGCGGTACTCAGCCCTGGTGCCAGCGCTACCACGGAAGATGCCTGGTTGGAGCCTGGTTGTTGGAGGGGGAGACCGACTGTCTCTACCCCCTGTGCTGTAAGTGCAGAGACCACGGTCCCATCTGCACTGTTGTGGGGCTTACTGTCTCCCCCTGGTGCGTTAAGCTGCCGCTGGGGAGAGGGGGTAACGAGCTCCTCTCCCATACATACTTCCAGCCGCTGGGGAGTGCGACCGACCGCCTCCGCTCCCAATACAGTGTCCTGCTGCTGGGGAAAGGAGACTGGGCTCTCTATTCCCTGTAGGACACTCTGCCGCTGGGGGACAGGACCTACTGTCTCTGCCCCCTGTAACTCCGCCTGCCGCTGGGGAATGGAGACTCGGCTCCCAATTCCCAAAAAATCATGCTGCTGCTGGGGGGCAGGAACAACTACCTCTGCCCCCTGTAACTCAGCCTGCCGCTGGGGAGGGAGGCCGCTGCTCTCCCCTCCCTGCACTTCACACTGCCGCTGGGGAATGGAGACTGGGCTCCCACTGTCCCGCAACCGTAACTTCCGATGGAGGTCCACCCAACGTGGCAGCTGACCGTCACCTTCTGCCCGGTATAGTAGGGTCTTAGACACTAGATTCCTCACGAACTTCACGTATTTCTCAGCTGGATTGGGTCCGAAGAAGTTCAGCCGCAACCACATCATACGGTCAAATTCCTCCACAGAGTATCTGTACTCCACTGCTGGTTCCATCCTGGTGCTTTTAGGGTCACTGTACTGAGACATGCGTTGCCCTTAAATTGTAAAATCCAAAGAAATGGTGTCTCCTGTAGCTGTCCTTCTGGCTGTAGGAACGATCCCGCTGCTTGCCACCAATGTAACGGCACCGTTTCAGCAGACAAGGGGTTAAGATCCGCTTAGACGATATGCCCCTTTCCGAGAGACAGGCACAGCTACTGCAGAACACCAACCTCCCGAACTGGATACAAAATAGCACTCCAAACTGGAACTTCGCAAGTAGCTGTCAGTCAGACGAACAGGAAAAGCGTATCCGTCAGCTTACACTCCTGGCAATCAGTCTCCAACAGCATACAGGGAATCCCCCAATAACGAGACAAGGCTCCGTGTTGAGGGTCAAGCAGTGATCTGATGTGCTGGCACACCCAGCCTGGTTTTTATTACCGTTTGTTGCAGATACAGGACAGATACAACATATCCCCACAATGCATCATGGTTTCCTCCCCTCTGTCCCGGAGACGACCGAGGGCAATCCAATTATCTCTCAGGACAAAGGGGAGATCACCAATACACATGTGGAGACAACAGGACAGGAATCACCACCCAAACACACAATGGCACACCCCCACAGCAAACACAGACATGTAACATATCCCCAGATAGCTCAAGTCTGAGTGCATATCATTAGGTGAATGGCACTCAGAATACACAAATACAATACTATTAGCTATCTGGGTGCCCTCACATAACATACAATTTAACCGAACGCATAATAACATAAAATACAATTCTACAGACAGATTTAAGCTGTGCGGCCGGTCTGTCTTCTCCTTTACAGTTACTATGGGCCATAATCCTGAGGCAAGAGGCTTTTAAACAGTCCTCTCCAAAACCCAGTGGCGAGGTTGGTTTCGCCACATCATCCAAATACACCAATACAAATTTTCCCATCAAATGATAAAAAATGCTGTTCACGAAATGCTGAAAAACGGCTGGGGCATTCATCAAACCAAAAGGCATAACCAAGTTTTCAAAATGGCCCTCAGGGGTATTGAAGGCCGTCTTCCATTCGTCCCCTTCTCTGACCCTGACCAGGTTGTATGCCCCTCTTAAATCTAATTTGGAAAAGACTTTAGCCCCAACAACCTGGTTAAATAGGTCCGGGATCAGAGGAAGCGGATAAGAGTCACGAATTGTGATATTGTTCAGCTCCCTGAAATCCAGACAAGGTCTTAAAGAACCATCTTTTTTCTTAACAAAGAAAAAACCAGCGGCATCAGGTGACTTCGAGGGTCGTATGTGTCCCTTTCTCAGACTCTCAGAGTTATAAGCACGCATAGCGATCCTCTCAGGTTGGGAAAGATTGTATAAACGAGATTTAGGCAGCTTGGCATCTGGGATGAGATTAATAGGGCAATCGTACTCCCTGTGCGGGGGCAAATCCTGAACTCCACTCTCAGAGAAGACATCCGAAAATTCAGAGAGAAAAGATGGTATAGTCTTAGTAGCAACCTCAGAAACAAATGTCATGAGGCAATTCTCTCTGCAAAAGTCACTCCAACCATTTATTTGCTTCGCTTGCCAATCAATGGTTGGGTTATGCTTAGTGAGCCAGGGCAGCCCCAACACCAGAGGGGTGGGCAAACCGCTAAGGACGAAACATGACACATCCTCAACATGAGCATCACTCACAATCAAACGGATATTGTGAACTATGCCCTTTAATGATTTCTGAGAAAGTGGAGCGGAATCGATAGCAAAAACAGGAATATCCTTTCTCAAAGCGCACACCTGGAAACCATGAGTTATCGCAAATTGATTATCAATGAGATTGACCGCTGCTCCACTATACACAAAAATCTCACAAAAAATGTTCTTGCTCTCTAGCGCCACCCTAGCCGGCAGGACAAAACGGGAACTACAAGCAAACGGAAAACCTTCAATTTCCGCCTCAACCCTGCCAATAGTAACAGACGGAACATTTTTCAAAGATTTTTTCCTCTTTGTTTCTTTATTATACCCAGAGAACTGCCTGAATCTCCTAGAGGGACAAATATTTGCCAAATGATTAATACCTCCACAACAAAAACAAACCGTCCCATGCGGGCTGAATCTTCTATTGTCAGAAGCAATCAACCCCAGCTGCATGGGCTCCTGCTCAGAAGGGGCTGACAGCGACTGAGACCCCTGCGCACAGAATGGGACCGCTGCACAGTCCTGGGACCGAGTATGACAGGAAGGAGAGATCTCTCCTCTCTCTCTAAGACGCCTGTCAATACGAACGGCCTGAGACATAGCAGAGTCCAAAGAAATAGGCCTTTCATGAAAGGCAAATGCATCTTTCAATCCCTCTGAAAGACCATGGCAAAATTGACTTTGGAGTGCAGCATCATTCCAACCAGTATCAGCTGCCCATCTCCGAAATTCTGAGCAGTATATTTCTGCGGTTGTTTACCCTGGCATAAGAGACGTAGTCTAGACTCCGCCAGAGCAATACGATCTGGATCATCATATATCTGACCCAGGGCTAAAAAGAATTCATCCACTGAACGGAGAGGCCGTGCCCCCTCCGGCAGCGAAAAGGCCCAGGACTGAGCGTTACCTCTGAGCAGCGATATAATGATCCCCACCCTCCGTTCCTCATCTCCAGAGGAAAGGGGAAGAAGGCGAAAATGGAGTTTTCAAGCCTCTCTAAAACGCACAAAATTCTCACTACCCCCGGAGAACGTATCCGGGAGCGAGATCTTAGGCTCAGTACAAGCTCTATGAACGCAAGCTGAACCGGTCACTTGAAGCTGAGAAAAAGTCTTACGGAGGTCAGCTACCTCCAATGAAAGACCCTGGAGGCGTTCAGCCAAAAGTGAAACCGGATCCATGCTTAAGACGGTTTCTGGGCGGCTTATAATGTCACGGAATGTGTACAGGTAACAAGGCAAAACAACATGCATAAATGACTCGCTGGATCCAACAGCTAAGGAACAAAAGGGAGACCCCTGTAGAAGACCTGGCACTTTCCCTGGCTGCTTAGCCTATGCATAGATCCGAATGGTGGAGGTATGCATATCCACGTACCTTGACTATATAACCCCTGAGCACCCTACAATAGTGAGGGGACACGACCACCGGCTCCCTACACCAGACACGGAGGGAGTCAGGGTCACCTGGGATCCAGCAAACAGAAAATAACAGATAACAGTATAACACTTAACTTAGTAGAGGAGAGGAGAACCAGATGGGCATGCACACACACTCCAGGAAGAAATATAAGCCGCCCAGAAAAGCCTTCTGGGGAAGAATTTAAAGGGAAGCAATTAGTCCAACACATGACAGCTGAGAGAGGCTAAGGAGAGGAGGAGCTGAATACCACAACACAGAAACTCAAAGAGGAGGTTCTGAAAGGCCTCTGTCAGAGCTTCTCAGCTGTCTGGTTGTGACAGTTCTTTCATTTTCAGAAGACCACCATTCTTGAACTTTTCTGGCTAGTCTTGTGAGTTTCCTTGATGAATTACAACAACATCCACTTGACATCATGTCAACATTACCCATGATCCATTATGCCTATGTTGAAGGAACGTCATCAGTGCTTCCAGACCTAGACTGGGTCTGCCCTTGTCGTATCAGAACTCACCAAATATTCGAAAACACAAATGTAATGTAACTTCATCCTTTATTGATAAAATGTCATACAACACATAACATCTGACATAATTTATAGACTAGCAGCAATACAGGACAACCCTGTGACAGAAATGATTCCCCCCCCCAGCCAGAACGGGTCGGCATATTCAAGTCTCAAAGGAGTGTGCAAAATAGCATAAAAAGCAGAGACATATACAGGCCAGAAGCCAAGGGGGAACACCAACCCCGACGCGCGTTTTGCCTCGCTTGCTCTTGGAAGAGCAGTGAAGCTCATGTGTTGGGTCCCTACAGTGGATTAGAAAGAAGGAGAACAGTCAGCAATCAGAGAATCATATCTACTGGTGGTGACATGTTTCTGCAGTGGAGTTCAGCAAAAAGCAGAAGGCACCCTCAGTACCAATGGTATTATTAATTAAAACATCTAAGACTGTGTTACTAGTATTACTCAGTACTGATACTGTGTTTTGTAAAGAACTATACAGACTATTAAAGGAGCTACATACCTTAGGGTGGGCATGCTTAAGAGAGACCATGTTCCAAATTCGTTATTTTACTGTTCCTTCTGTCCCCGTCCTCGGCTGCTCCACTGCACTCCCATGATGTAAACTTCAGTTTTTATGCCACTGCAGCCAATCGCCGGCTACAGCAGTGACTTGCTCCCAGCGTCATGTAAAAATGTCACGTGACACAAGGCCGGGCTCAGAGGATTGAGGGGGTGCCGAGCAGTTCAATGATTTACATGGTGAAGCAGGGATCCGTTCACTCCCTGCTTCACCATTCAGATGAGCTGTGGAGCTGACCAGTAGTGATGATCACGAATATTCGAATTTCAAATTTTTATCGCGAATATAGGTACTTCGAAAATTCGCGAATATTTCAAAAATAGTTATATATATATTCGTATTTTCGAATATTCACATTCTATTTTAATTTTTTTTATTAGATTTTTTTTTTAAATCAATACACATGATCCCTCCCTGCTTCTAGCTTGTGGGCCAATAAGAAGGCTGCAATATACTTGACTTTAGGAGAAGTAGTGTTTGCGAATTTTTCTCTATATTCGTTTTTTTCGAATATTCGCTATATTGCTATATATTCTTGTTTTCGAATATTACGAATATTCGAAAAAACAAAGTTATAGCAATATAGCGAATATTCGAAAAAAAAAAACGAATATAGAGCAATTTAGCTAATATAGTGCTATAATCTTTGTCTGATAAATTCGCAATAAAAAATTTGAATCCGAATATTACACAATCATTACCTTGCTGATTTTTCCAGTAAAAAAATCGTAGAATATAACGAATATTCGAATTTCCGAATATTCGACGAATATTTTACAAAATATTCGCAAAATATCGCGAATTCGAATATGACCCCTGCCGCTCATCACTACTGCCCAGCGGTTCACACGTTGCAATTCTGGACTGGTGTGGGAGGAACGGTGCAGGCCGGGAATCAGCCTCGTACACAGCCAGCAGCGCAATGTGTTTGTGACACCGGATGTGTACGATCATTAGGGAAACAGGTGAGAATTTGAGTTTTTTTTTATGGAGCTGGAGGGAGCACTAGGGTCCAAAAGTGAGTATTACTGCTGTGAGGGGGGCACAAGGAGGACATAACTACTGTGAGGAGCACAGTGTGGGTTAACTACTCTGAGGGGGCACAAAGAGGATATAACTACTGTCAAGGGGGCCCGATGGGGGCATTTCTGCTTTGAAGGAGGTACAATATGGGCATAACTACTGTGAAGAGGCCCAGTGTTGGCATAACTACTGTGAGGGAGCACAGTGTGAATATAACTGTTGTGAGGGGGCACAATGTGAGCATAACTACTCTGAAGGGGCGCAGTGTTGACATAACTACTGTGGGGGGGGGGGCGTGTGGATATTACTACTGTGAAGGAGGCACAATGTTGGCACTAGTACTGTGAAGGGACACAATGTGGGCACAACTAATGTGAGAGGGTACAATGTGAATATGGATAATACTACTGAGAGGGGGCACTAGGCATTAGTACTGTGTGGCAGCACTAAGGAGAAGTGCCCTAGATTACCTTGATATACACTGGGATGGCTCAGTCTTACAGGCCAGCACAGCGCCCCCTGCTGGGGATTTCACAGGGGCAGTTACCATCCCTTCCTTCCGTGATTATTATTTTTGCTCTATCATCACAGGGACCTTGTTTCGTATCCAGCAGACATCACACCGACATGCCAACGACACCCTGGATGAGGTACGACAAGTCGGTTCTTTCCTTTATAGCGAGGTGCACCGCTGTGTACCCTATGGTTGATTTTATTAGGTAAGTGGGACTGGGTGAGTGGGACTGAGCATAGTTATACATTGGGTGGCGTTCAGAAGAATGGCTTTAGTGTAAAAAAAAAATTGCATGCTAAAGTTTTCACTCAACTTGGTTGGTAAGTGCAGGGGGGGGGGGAGGGGGAAGTGGTACCATACTCAATCCTTGCTCTGGGTGCTGGAAAGTCCAACTATTTGTACCCCTGCACGAGGGGAGCAGGTCACCGCTGCACCGTTTCCTGGGAGCGCAGCGGAGCAGCCGAGGTTGGGGACAGAATGAGCGCAACCCCTTGAAGTGAGGCATCTATGTTTTGCAAATATAATGTCTGTGCCATTTCCTACAGCATCCTCAGGCAGTCCCCCACATATTAGAGGTCCACCAGCCATCATGAATATTGAAGCCCAAACACCTGTTACAATGGCAGGGTAAACATATGCAATCACAGACTGAATAGAGGAAGTGGTTGCACATGTGTATATACACGTGTCCTGTCTCACCGTTTCTCTTGGCTGGACCTGACCTGATATACAATATGTGTTGAGAGATGACCATCTTTTCAAACAATGTCATTTTGAGATGTTGCGTCCCAAGATGTCTACCCCATATGTGCCTATTTGCAGCTGCCAAGCAGTTGTGTTATGAATTGCAGCCTGTCAAGGGTTTTGTTAGCATGTTACAATATTTTATTGTGCTGGTTTCATAAGAAATTGTAGCCTTTAAGAAAACTCAAGCTATGGCTAAATTCAAGGTATAGCTGGAAACATCTGTGGAGCTTCAGCCATGAAATCTGTGGAAGTAACAGAAGCGGAACAAGGTTGGTTGGCTGTTTATAATGCTTACAGACATGAATGGAGAAAGCTGCACAAATATACAGCTCCATCTCCGTTCAGTCAGTGAATGAAGGCAACTGTTGTGGGCCATCATGACTGTGGACCCCGGCCTTATGGGAAAAAGGAAGGCACTTTATCAGGATCAGAATAATGTACATTTAGGAGGATAACAGTGCAGCTTGGCTGAAACCCCTACAAAGGCAGCAGAATGACTTGAATCACACTTGTCTACGGTCATACCAAATAAGGCTCCCATGATATTTTCAGAAGGTCCAAACATGGTTCTCCTAATAACCAATAGTGTAAACATTAGAGAGGATTCTGTCATCAAGCACGGCAGTGAAATGCCAGTCATTACCCTTCAAAGTGTTTTTCTACCTCCCAAACAGATGAGCACTTTTCAGGTCTAAAAAAAGGAGACACGTAATGCGTTAGAGAGCCGGCACAAGAGCTCCCGCGTCTCGAGCGTGAGGAGATTAGGCTGATGGAGGGATTTTGTTTAAACTTGTGGATTACCAGCATTTGTAAACTATGTTTGCTATAAGTAGCTCTAATTAAAGTCTAATTGCAACAGTGTCAAATCTGTATTACTCTCCACAGTTAATGTTGTGCTCTGTGCGGTGAGGTCATCTCTAAGCTCTTTCGAAGCTTCCTTTAAATAGTCTCCATAGGGACAGAAATGGAAATGTTGGTGTCTCCACACAAGCATCCAGAACAATCTTGTCATTTTCCTTCATTTACTTCCCATGGCAGTTAAAAGCACAAAAGATGAAGAGGTTATTGAAAGCTTCTGCAGTAAATCTATCCCCTCATCGCAGGGGGTCCGCTAAAAATATTGTTGAGTGCATTTCTTCCAAATGAGAACGTTCATCCCACTGGATTATCGGAGGCGGCTGATTGCCAAGCACCTCAACCATCGGGATTTACAATGATTCTTCTTTCCATGAATGGTAATTTGCATGACAAACCCTCAAGAGCACATACTCTAGGAGAAATTAGGCCATGGCTTCAGCATAAGTCTCTGGAAAAATAGACTTTACATTTAAAAGGGCTGTCTCATATTTTAAGTTCAAGCCAGCCAAGCAATAGGACGACCCAATCTGCTGGATGAGGCCAGTCATATTATATGAAATGAATGGATGACCATCTAATACATGGGCAAGTATTTGCGGGCAGTGTATGTGCAACCACTCTGTCAAGCAACCAGTTTGACTTTGGCCTAAACTGAAGTGCATTATCCTTGCAGTCCCTTGGTATTTACCCTTTAACCCCTATAAAGGGATCTGGACTTCGTTGCAGGGGAGTGTCACGAATGTAGTAGGGGAGAACACCAAAAGACAACAAGAAGGAAGGGGAAAGACACTAGGCCTCACCGCTAGGGAAGGAAAAGGGTCACCACCTATAAAACCCTGCTCCTGGCCCTAACTCCTATCCGTATGGGCACCTCTCGATGGTAGAGATACCCATACACAGGAATCTAGAAAACCCTGGTGACCTTTGGATACCCTAAAGATAATGACAGGGCAGAGACCACCCGTTCCTGCCCTGATGAAGGAACTAGCGTCTCACTGAGGCCTAGTAAACAACCAAGGGGGGGATACAAAACACAACAAGCGTAACACTTAACTTCTGAGGATGATGGATGAACAGGACTCCAACAAGAACCACACTCCAGCTCTTCCAAAACTAAATGAAGCTATCCCAAGCAAGGAGTGATGAGTAAAGTCAGAATAAATAGGGATGGGTAAAGGTCACATGATCCACACCTGAACAGGAGGTGTGGACATACTAGCAACACACAGACAAAGTGAAACCAAAAGAGGCTGTCAGATCACTAATGCGTAGATAATCTTTCAGACCTTCTGAGACCTGTCACAGATGTGACAGGGAGCTACCAAGCCACTACCTCCTGGAGTAGTCCTGGTGTGGTTTACAGCTGACCTACAGTAGTCAGAGACATCGGTGTAAAAAACCAAGGGATCAGGCAAAACTCGTAGTCAGTAACAGGCTGAGATCTGGGCAGGCAGAAATCATGTGAATACTAGAAATAGTCCAAAGGTTAGGACAGGCAGCACAGGGTCAGTACGGCAATCAGGCATGGGTCAGGTCAGGGGGCAGAGGGTATAATGCCTTTGCCCCTTTAGCTCTGGTCACAGATTTTAATTATAAAAAATCTTAGTTTGTGGGAAATTGCCAGTAATGGAAATCTCTAAGTTTAGACAAAGATGTAAGTGCTCTACAGTTATGGAAATCAGTGGTCTCATGGATTCCACCAGTGTTTTTTTCATATTGATTGCCCTGTATATGCATTGGCTGGGTTTGGGGTGGTCCCTTATGCTACGCTGGGTCCCCCAGCAACAATCAAGGTGTCACCACGTGTTGCTGCTCTACAGAAGGTATAGTGCACCCCAATGGGAAATAAGTCCAGAAAGTCAATAAACCAGTATGCTTCTTTACTGGAGGAACTCAAGTACAAAACAATATAGGCAAGGCACTGAGCTTGCTTCTACAGTCTCCTTCCTGACAGAAAAAGCTTCTGTTCTGAGAAAAGGTCTGAGCTAGCTCTCTCTCTGTCTTTCACACAAGGATGGTACCCTGGACAAAGGCTGATGGCCCAGGGTCTGAGGCTCAGTCATCCAGCTGGCTCCCTGGTCACAGGGCTGTTGACCCAGTGTCTGTGGCTATCTCAATGTATTCTTCTGGTCACTTGTGCAGTCTAACAGTCTCTTCTGTGAAACACTGGTCCCTATCTGCAGACAACTACGGGCTCGGACTGCTTTCTTTATATATAGTTTCTAGCTGAACTAGAACCTACTAGTGGGAGGAGTGGAGAGGAACTGCTTAGACTAAACAGAAACAATGTTGCAATTTCAGTCTGTCATAGACCTGTATTGAGTTTTAATATAAGTCTATGGGAATGACTAAGCAGTTTTTCCAGACATAAACATGTCTTCAAATGTAAACAAAAGAGCTAAACAAATGTTTTTCTCCTCTAACACTTGGAATAGGTAGAAAGTAATAAAGACTCTCAGTATTTGCTGCTTGTGCATTAACCCCTTAATGACCCAGAACGAGAATGCTCGTCCTCAATCGCCGCACTTAGCGCTAGAGGACGAGCATTCTCGTCCTGCAGTCGTTCCTCCCCTCGTGTGCGGTCCCCCTATCAGCAGCAGATATCCGGCGGTTACTGACCGCCGGATCCCTGCTGCATCCACCAGCATCGGCGATAACGCCAATGAATTAACCCCTCATATGCCGCGGTCAGCGCTGACCGCGGCATATGGGAGGTTTGTGCTTCCTCACCTCATACATCGGGTCCCTGCGCTGCTGTGGCGAGGACTCGATGGTTTCCATGGCAGCCCCATGCCAATTCCAAGGCTTGGGGCCTGTCATGTACGGAAGCCTAAGAGGCCCAGACCCCAGGCTGGGTCTCCTAGACAACTGTTAGCGTCTTACAGTGTAAGAAACTAGCAGTTCAATACAGCACAATACAGATGTATTGTGCTGTATTGAAACAAGGATCAGACCCTGTCCCATATTGGGATAAAAAATAAAGTTGAAAAAAAAAGTTAATAAAATTAAAGTTTTACAATTTTTTTTTAAGTTTTAAGTAAAAAAATAAAGTGTCCTTTTTCAAAAATAAAGTAAAACAAAATTGTAAAAAAAAAAATAGGGAAAAGACATATAGACATATTAGGTATCGTCGCGTCCATATCGACCGGCTCTATAAACATATCACATGACCTAACCCCTCAGATGAACACCGTAAAAAATAAAAAATAAAAACTGTGCTAAATAAACCATTTTCTTGTCACCTTACATCACAAAAAGTACAACAGCAGGCGATCAAAAAGGCGTTTGCCCCCCAAAATAGTATCAATCTATCCGTCACATCATCCCACAAAAAATGAGCCCCTACCTGAGACAATCGCCCAAAAAAAAAAAAAAAAAACTATGGCTCAGAATATGGAGACACTAAAACATAATTTCTTTTGTTTTAAAAAAGCTGTTATTGTGTAAAACTTACATAAATAAAAAAAGTATACATATTAGGTATCGCCGCGTTTGTATCGACTGGCTCTATAAAAATATCACATGACCTAACCCCTCAGGTGATCACCGTAAAAAAAAACAAAAAAAAAAACTGTGCTAAATAAACAATTTTTGGTCACCTTACATCACAAAAAGTGTAATAGCAAGCGATCAAAAAGTCATATGCACCCCAAAATAGTGCCAATCAAACCGTCATCTCATCCTTCAAAAATCATACCCTACCCAAGATAATCACCCAAAAACTGAAAAAACTAAAGCTCTTAGACTATGGAAACACTAAAACATTCTTTTTTTTGTTTAAAAAATGAAATCATTGTGTAAAACTTACATAAATAAATAAAAGTATACATATTAGGTATCGCCACGTCCATATCAACCGGCTCTATAAAAATATCACATGACCTAACCCCTCAGGTGAACACCGTAAAAAAATAAAAATAAGAACAGTGTAAAAAAAGCTATTTTTTGTCATCTTACATCACAAAAAGTGTAATAGCAAGCGATAAAAAAGTCAAATGCACCCCAAAATAGTACCAATCAAACCGTCCTCTCATCCCGCAAAAAATGAGACCCTACCCAAGATAATCACCAAAAAACTGAAAAAACTATGGCTCTCAGACTATGGAGACACTAAAACATGATTTTTTTGTTTCAAAAATGAAATCATTGTGTAAAACTTACATAAATAAAAAAATTGTATACATATTAGGTATTGCCGCGTCCGTGACAACCTGCTCTATAAAAATACCACATGATCTAACCTGTCAGATGAATGTTGTAAATAACCCAAAAAAAAAAAAAAGGGCCAAAAAAGTTATTTCTTGTTACCTTGCCTCACAAAAAGTGTAATATGGAGCAACCAAAAATCATATGTACCCTAAACTAGTACCAAGAAAACTTCCACCCTATCCCATAGTTTCTAAAATGGGGTCACTTTTTTGGAGTTTCTACTCTAGGGGTACATCAGGGGGGCTTCAAATGGGACATGGTGTAAAAAAAAGTCTAGCAAAATCTGCCTTCCCAAAACTGTATGGCATTCCTTTCCTTCTGCGCCCTGCCGTGTGCCCGTACAGCAGTTTACGACCACATATGGGGTAAACTACAGAATCAGGGCCATAAATATTGAGTTTTGTTTAGCTGTTAACCCTTGCTTTGTTACTGAAAAAAATGAATTAAAATGGAAAATTTGCCAAAAAAATTTAATTCTGAAATTTCATCTCTTTTTGCCAATAACTCTTCTGGAACACCTAAAGGGTTAACGACGTTTGTTAAATCAGTTTTGAATACCTTGAGGGGTGTAGTTTCTTAGATGGGGACACTTTTAGGGAGTTTCTACTCTAGGGGTGCATCAGGGGGGCTTCAAATGGGACATGGAGTAAAAAAAAAAACAGTCCAGCAAAATCTGCCTTCCAAAAACCGTATAGCATTCCTTTCCTTCTGCGCCCTGCCGTGTGCCCGTACAGCAGTTTACGACCACATATGGGGTGTTTCTGTAAACTAAAGAATCAGGGCCATAAGTAATAAGTTTTGTTTGGCTGTTAACCCTTGCTTTGTAACTGGAAAAAAAATATTAAAATGGAAAATCTGCCAAAAAAGTGAAATTTTGAAATTGTATCTCTATTTTCCATTAATTCTTGTGGAACACCTAAAGGGTTAACAACGTTTGTAAAATCAGTTTTGAATACCTCGAGGGGTGTAGTTTCTAGAATGGGGTCATTTGTGGGTGGTTTCTATCATGTAAGCTTCACAAAGTGACTTTAGACCTGAACTGGTCCTTTAAAAGTTAGTTTTAGAAAATTTCTGAGAAATTTCAAGATTTACTTCTAAACTTCTAAGCCTTTTAACATCCCCAAAAAATAAAATATCATTCCCAAAATGATCCTAACATGAAGAAGACAGATGGGAAATGTAAAGTAATAACTATTTTTGTAGGTATTAATATGTATTATAGAAGTAGAGAAATTGAAACATGGAATTTTGCTAATTTGGTATTTTTTTTAGAAAAAAAAAATTAATTTTATTGACTTCATTTTACCAGTGTCATGAAGTACAATATGTGACAAAAAAACAATTTCAGAATGGCCGGGATAAGTCAAAGCGTTTTAAAGTTATCACCACATAAAGTGACACTGGTCAGATTTGCAAAACATTGCCTGGTCCTGAAGGTGAAAATGAGCCCTGTCCTTAAGGGGTTAACCCTTTCCACAGTGCAGTGCAGATATGGTGTAATCACGGTGCAAATAAACAGGATATATTGCAATAAATATAAATTCAGCTCAATAATATGAAACAATATAAGTGCTCACAACAGCATAGATCACAGTGAAAGTTAACCCTTCAGAGTGCACTAAAGCAGTGAGTCGATGGCTTTGCTTGGTACAATAGCAATAGGGGCAATTGTCCACAAACTTCCATGGTAGCCTTGGTTCAGGGCACTGCATATAGTCTACATAGAGGTATACCCGTCAACCTTTAGGGAAGTGCTCTTCATGTATCATGTCCCTTTCCATTATAAGCTGGTCATAAATATATCATAGTTGCTGGTTTAAAGCTGTCAGCTCTAATTTCTCCAGAAACATCAATGTCTGGCGTGGAAGAACATTCCTGTGTTGTCTGCAGGGTAAAAGTAGACATGCTGAACCCTCATGAACCGGCAGTGCTCAGAGATATTAGATTGTCAGCAGTTCCCTTGGACAGGATACATCTAGAAAAATACAATCTCTATGTCCAGTTCTAGCCAAGTTCCTTCCATAGACTTTAACCACTTCCCGTTAAAAGCCTATACATTGCTTCTGGACCCACCAAAGCGGTTGTCACAAAATCTGCAATTCTCATCTGTCCACAATTTCTGATTGCTGGGGTCTGACTGCTGGCACTGACTCCCACCAATCCCGAGTCCCCTGTACGAATAAGCCAGTGGTCATACATGCACATTACCATTCCATTCCAAAGTGTATGGGACGGATGGAGATGGCCAAGTGTTGTGCTGGGCTATCTCTCAGACTCATGGAGGTTGAGTGGAGTGAGAGTGTGCGCATGTGTGACCTCTGTTACAATCAGACAGGGACCTTGTTCT
Source organism: Bufo gargarizans (assembly GCF_014858855.1). Lineage (NCBI taxonomy): Eukaryota > Metazoa > Chordata > Amphibia > Anura > Bufonidae > Bufo > Bufo gargarizans. The sequence goes on from NC_058080.1 coordinate 11,693,963, forward strand.
CATGCTGGAACCCCTAGCAATAATTATTTATGCAGTCAGGGGTGGGATTCAAATTTTAACACCGATGGCTATAACTGATGACTCGAAGCACCATTACTTACTGACTGTGTGAAACTACAGATCTCAGCAGAGGTAATGTTGACATATCGGTTATATGGCCCTGGCACATATAAATATACATACTGTACACCATATACACCATACATACACCATACATATGCCATACACACATAAATAGACTCAATCTTCTCAACTCTTAAAAAGAGTAAAAAGAGACATCGCATTGTGGCAAATTTTTTTGGTACTAATACTCCGAGCCTCTATCTCCACCTAATCCAACTCATTCCTCTCCTGCCCCACACAGTAGTTATGCCCCCTTAGTTTCCTCCCTTAAAGAGGACCTGACATGCCTGTTTTAATAGCTTCATGCATTCCCCATGTAATAACAATTCTGGAGCATCTATTCTTATGGCTCTATGTTGTGCCATCCTGTATTATTTCAACTAGAAGTTATGTATGAATTGCTAGCAGTCTGCAGTAAGGGTACAGAGGGGCGGTAACCAGTTGGGGGTGTGTCTCTGCACAGTCTGACTCTATCCAATCAGAGTCGTCATTTTCAGACTGTGCAGGTACACGCCCCCAATTGGTTACCTCCCCTCTGTGCCCTTACTGCAGACTGCTAGCAGTTCATTCATAGCTTCTAGTTGAAATAATAAAGGAATGGCACAAGATAGAGCCATAAGAATAGATGCTCCAGAATTGTTATTACATGGGGAATGCATGAAGCTATTAAAACAGATATGTCAGGAGTAGTGACAGGTCCTCTTTAAGTGCTCCAACAAAGTAATTATCGCTCAATAATGCCCTACACAGTAATTATATCCCCTTAGTGCCCCAGATAGTTGTTACAGAATGTCCACTTTGCACCCACACAGTTGGAAGCTCCCATAGTGTGCCCACACAGTACTTATGTCTAGAGTTGAGCGAACACCTGGATGTTCGGGTTCGAGAAGTTCGGCCGAACATCCCGGAAATGTTCGGGTTCGGGATCCGAACCCGATCCGAACTTCGTCCCGAACCCGAACCCCATTGAAGTCAATGGGGACCCGAACTTTTCGGCACTAAAACGGCTGTAAAACAGCCCAGGAAAGGGCTAGAGGGCTGCAAAAGGCAGCAACATGTAGGTAAATCCCCTGCAAACAAATGTGGATAGGGAAATTAATTAAAATAAAAATTAAATAAATAAAAATTAACCAAAATCAATTGGAGAGAGGTTCCATAGCAGAGAATCTGGCTTCCCGTCACCCACCACTGGAACAGTCCATTCTCAGATATTTAGGCCCCGGCACCCAGGCAGAGGAGAGAGGTCCCGTAACAGACAATCTGGCTTCATGTCAGCAGAGAATCAGTCTTCATGTCATAGCAGAGAATCAGGCTTCACGTCACCCACCACTGTAAGAGTCCATTTTCATAAATTTAGGCCCAGCACCCAGGCAGAGGAGAGAGGTCCCGTAACAGAGGATCTGGCTTCATGTCAGCAGAGAATCAGTCTGCATGTCATAGCAGAGAATCAGGCTTCACGTCAGCCACCACTGCAACAGTCCATTGTCATAAATTTAGGCCCAGCACCCAGGCAGAGGAGAGAGGTCCCGTAACAGAGGATCTGGCTTCATGTCAGCAGAGAATCAGTCTGCATGTCATAGCAGAGAATCAGGCTTCACGTCAGCCACCACTGCAACAGTCCATTGGCATATATTTAGGCCTAGCACACAGGCAGAGGAGAGAGGTCCCGTAACAGACAATCTGGCTTCATGTCAGCAGAGAATCAGTCTGCATGTCATAGCAGAGAATGAGGCTTCACGTCACCCACCACTGCAACAGTCCATTGGCATATATTTAGGCCTAGCACACAGGCAGAGCAGAGAGGTCCCGTAACAGACAATCTGGCTTCATGACAGCAGAGAATCAGTCTGCATGTCATAGCAGAGAATGAGGCTTCACGTCACCCACCACTGCAACAGTCCATTGGCATATATTTAGGCCTAGCACACAGGCAGAGCAGAGAGGTCCCGTAACAGACAATCTGGCTTCATGTCAGCAGAGAATCAGTCTGCATGTCATAGCAGAGAATGAGGCTTCACGTCACCCACCACTGCAACAGTCCATTGGCATATATTTAGGCCTAGCACACAGGCAGAGCAGAGAGGTCCCGTAACAGACGATCTGGCTTCATGTCAGCAGAGAATCAGTCTGCATGTCATAGCAGAGAATGAGGCTTCACGTCACCCACCACTGCAACAGTCCATTGGCATATATTTAGGCCCAGCACCCAGGCAGAGCAGAGAGGTCCCGTAACAGACGATCTGGCTTCATGTCAGCAGAGAATTAGTCTGCATGTCATAGCAGAGAATCAGGCTTCATGTCAGCCACCACTGCAACAGTCCATTGGCATATATTTAGGCCTAGCACACAGGCAGAGGAGAGGTTCATTCAACTTTGGGTAGCCTCGCAATATAATGGTAAAATGAAAATAAAAATAGGATTGAATGAGGAAGTGCCCTGGAGTCCAATAATATATGGTTATGGGGAGGTAGTTAATGTCTAATCTGGACAAGGAACGGACAGGTCCTGTGGGATCCATGCCTGGTTCATTTTTATGAACGTCAGCTTGTCCACATTGGCTGTAGACAGGCGGCTGCGTTTGTCTGTAATGACGCCCCCTGCCGTGCTGAATACACGTTCAGACAAAACGCTGGCCGCCGGGCAGGCCAGCACCTCCAAGGCATAAAAGGCTAGCTCTGGCCACGTGGACAATTTAGAGACCCAGAAGTTGAATGGGGCCGAACCATCAGTCAGTACGTGGAGGGGTGTGCACACGTACTGTTCCACCATGTTAGTGAAATGTTGCCTCCTGCTAACACGTTGCGTATCAGGTGGTGGTGCAGTTAGCTGTGGCGTGTTGACAAAAGTTTTCCACATCTCTGCCATGCTAACCCTGCCCTCAGAGGAGCTGGCCGTGACACAGCTGCCTTGGCGACCTCTTGCTCCTCCTCTGCCTTGGCCTTGGGCTTCCACTTGTTCCCCTGTGACATTTGGGAATGCTCTCAGTAGCGCGTCTACCAACGTGCGCTTGTACTCGCGCATCTTCCTATCACGCTCCAGTGCAGGAAGTAAGGTGGGCACATTGTCTTTGTAGCGTGGATCCAGCAGGGTGGCAACCCAGTAGTCCGCACAGGTTAAAATGTGGGCAACTCTGCTGTCGTTGCGCAGGCACTGCAGCATGTAGTCGCTCATGTGTGCCAGGCTGCCCAGGGGTAAGGACAAGCTGTCCTCTGTGGGAGGCGTATCGTCATCGTCCTGCCTTTCCCCCCAGCCACGCACCAGTGATGGACCCGAGCTGCGTTGGGTGCCACCCCGCTGTGACCATGCTTCATCCTCATCCTCCTCCACCTCCTCCTCATCCTCGTCCTCCTCGTCCTCCAGTAGTGGGCCCTGGCTGGCCACATTTGTACCTGGCCTCTGCTGTTGCCAAAAACCTCCCTCTGAGTCACTTCGAAGAGACTGGCCTGAAAGTGCTAAAAATGACCCCTCTTCCTCCTCCTCCTCCTCCTCCTGGGCCACCTCCTCTTGCATCATCGCCCTAAGTGTTTTCTCAAGGAGACATAGAAGTGGTATTGTAACGCTGATAACGGCGTCATCGCCACTGGCCATGTTGGTGGAGTACTCGAAACAGCGCAACAGGGCACACAGGTCTCGCATGGAGGCCCAGTCATTGGTGGTGAAGTGGTGCTGTTCTGTAGTGCGACTGACCCGTGCGTGCTGCAGCTGAAACTCCACTATGGCCTGCTGCTGCTCGCACAGTCTGTCCAGCATGTGCAAGGTGGAGTTCCACCTGGTGGGCACGTCGCATATGAGGCGGTGAGCGGGAAGGCCGAAGTTACGCTGTAGCGCAGACAGGCGAGCAGCAGCAGGATGTGAACGCCGGAAGCGCGAACAGACGGCCCGCACTTTATGCAGCAGCTCTGACATGTCGGGGTAGTTGTGAATGAACTTCTGCACCACCAAATTCAGCACATGCGCCAAGCAAGGGATGTGCGTCAAATTGGCTAGTCCCAGAGCTGCAACGAGATTTCGCCCATTATCACACACCACCAGGCCGGGCTTGAGGCTCACCGGCAGCAACCACTCGTCGGTCTGTTGTTCAATACCCCGCCACAACTCCTGTGCGGTGTGGGGCCTGTCCCCCAAACATATGAGTTTCAGAATGGCCTGCTGACGTTTACCCCGGGCTGTGCTGAAGTTGGTGGTGAAGGTGTGTGGCTGACTGGATGAGCAGGTGGAAGAAGAGGAGGAGGAAGCCGAGAAGGAGGAGGTGGCAACAGGAGGCAAAGAATGTTGCCCTGCGATCCTTGGCGGCGGAAGGACGTGCGCCAAACAGCTCTCCGCCTGGGGCCCAGCTGCCACTACATTTACCCAGTGTGCAGTTAGGGAGATATAGCGTCCCTGGCCGTGCTTACTGGTCCACGTATCTGTGGTTAGGTGGACCTTGCTACAGATGGCGTTGCGCAGTGCACACTTGATTTTATCGGATACTTGGTTGTGCAGGGAAGGCACGGCTCTCTTGGAGAAGTAGTGGCGGCTGGGAACAACATACTGTGGGACAGCAAGCGACATGAGCTGTTTGAAGCTGTCTGTGTCCACCAGCCTAAATGACAGCATTTCATAGGCCAGTAGTTTAGAAATGCTGGCGTTCAGGGCCAGGGATCGAGGGTGGCTAGGTGGGAATTTACGCTTTCTATCAAATGTTTGTGAGATGGAGAGCTGAACGCTGGCGTGTGACATGGTTGAGACGCTTGGTGACGGAGGTGGTGGTGTTGGTGGTACATCCCCTGTTTGCTGGGCGGCAGGTGCCAACGTTCCTCCAGAGGCGGAGGAAGAGGCCGAGGCGGCAGCAGCAGAATAGGCCGAGGCGGCAGCAGCAGAAGAGGTAGCAGGGGGAGCCTGAGTGACTTCCTTGGTTTTAAGGTGTTTACTCCACTGCAGTTCATGCTTTGCATGCAGGTGCCTGGTCATGCAGGTTGTGCTCAGGTTCAGAACGTTAATGCCTCGCTTCAGGCTCTGATGGCACAGCGTGCAAACCACTCGGGTCTTGTCGTCAGCACATTGTTTGAAGAAGTGCCATGCCAGGGAACTCCTTGAAGCTGCCTTTGGGGTGCTCGGTCCCAGATGGCGGCGGTCAGTAGCAGTCGAAGTCTCTTGGCGGCGGGTGTTCTGCTTTTGCCCACTGCTCCCTCTTTTGCTACGCTGTTGGCTCGGTCTCACCACTGCCTCTTCCTCCGAACTGTGAAAGTCAGTGGCATGACCTTCATTCCATGTGGGGTCTAGGACCTCATCGTCCCCTGCATCGTCTTCCACCCAGTCTTGATCCCTGACCTCCTGTTCAGTCTGCACACTGCAGAAAGACGCAGCAGTTGGCACCTGTGTTTCGTCATCATCAGAGACATGCTGAGGTGGTATTCCCATGTCCTCATCATCAGGAAACATAAGTGGTTGTGCGTCAGTGCATTCTATGTCTTTCACCGCTGGGGAAGGGCTAGGTGGATGCCCTTGGGAAACCCTGCCAGCGGAGTCTTCAAACAGCATAAGAGACTGCTGCATAACTTGAGGCTGAGACAGTTTCCCTGGTATGCATGGGGGTGATGTGACAGACTGATGGGGTTGGTTTTCAGGCGCCATCTGTGCGCTTTCTGCAGAAGACTGGGTGGGAGATAATGTGAACGTGCTGGATCCACTGTCGGCCACCCAATTGACTAATGCCTGTACCTGCTCAGGCCTTACCATCCTTAGAACGGCATTGGGCCCCACCATATATCGCTGTAAATTCTGGCGGCTACTGGGACCTGAGGTAGTTGGTACACTAGGACGTGTGGATGTGGCAGAACGGCCACGTCCTCTCCCAGCACCAGAGGGTCCACTAACACCACCACGACCATGTCCACGTCCGCGTCCCTTACTAGATGTTTTTCTCATTGTTATGGTTCACCACAACAACAAATATATTATTTGGCCCAATGTATTGTATTCAAATTCAGCGGGATATAAATTTGAGGCCTAGTATTTAGGCGCTGGGTGACCGGTATGGGTTTAGTGACAGAATTAGACTTGGAAATGCACAGAAGCGTGTGTGTGTGAAGTTATTCTGAATGACCCAATGTGCACCTTGAATATTATATACCCTTTTAGGGATAGATTTCAAATAGCTCTGATATAGCAGAAACCACTAAATTATGAAATTGCTAAATTGGGAATTGTATTTCAACCCAGAACAAAAAATGTGCTTTGACGGACACTAAATAACTTTCCCAGCCACAACAGGACAGCGTTAACGAGAGATTTAGCAGGATATAAATTTGAGGCCTAGTATTTAGGCGCTGGGTGACAGGTATGGGTTTAGTGACAGAATTAGACTTGGAAATACACAGTAGCGGGTGTGTGAAGTTATTCTGAATGACCCTATGTGCACCTTCAATATTATATACCCTTTTAGGGATAGATTTCAAATAGCTCTGATATAGCAGAAACCACTAAATTATGAAATTGCTAAATTGGGAATTGTATTTCAACCCAGAACAAAAAATGTGCTTTGACGGACACTAAATAACTTTCCCAGCCACAACAGGACAGCGTTAACGAGAGATTTAGCAGGATATAAATTTGAGGCCTAGTATTTAGGCGCTGGGTGACAGGTATGGGTTTAGTGACAGAATTAGACTTGGAAATACACAGTAGCGGGTGTGTGTGAAGTTATTCTGAATGACCCAATGTGCACCTTGAATATTATATACCCTTTTAGGGATAGATTTCAAATAGCTCTGATATAGCAGAAACCACTAAATTATGAAATTGTTAAATTGGGAATTGTATTTAAACCCAGAACAAAAAATGTGCTTTGACGGACACTAAATAACTTTCCCAGCCACAACAGGACAGCGTTAACGAGAGATTTAGCAGGACATAAATTTGAGGCCTAGTATTTAGGCGCTGGGTGACAGGTATGGGTTTAGTGACAGAATTAGACTTAGAAATACACAGTAGCGTGTGTGTGTGAAGTTATTCTGAATGACCCAATGTGCACCTTGAATATTATATACCCTTTTAGGGATAGATTTCAAATAGCTCTGATACAGCAGAAACCACTAAATTATGAAATTGCTAAATTGGGAATTGTATTTCAACCCAGAACAAAAAATGTGCTTTGACGGACACTAAATAACTTTCCCAGCCACAACAGGACAGCGTTAACGAGAGATTTAGCAGGATATAAATTTGAGGCCTAGTATTTAGGCGCTGGGTGACCGGTATGGATTTAGTGACAGAATTAGACTGGGATATGGCCAAAAAATAACCACACTATTGCTGGTTAAATGCACTTGGTGACGGGCGCAGCTTGCCCCTGATTTAGTATATGGCCAAAAAATGAACAGACTATTGCTGGTTAAATGCACTTGGTGTCACAGCTTGACGCACCACACTACTGAGGGTTAAATGCACTTGGTGACGGGCGCAGCTTGCCCCTGATGTAGTATATGGCCAAAAAATGAACAGACTATTGTTGGTTAAATGCACTTGGTGTGACAGCTTCACCCTGATGTAGGCTTTAGCCAAAAAACAACCACACCATTGAGGGTTAAATGCACTTGGTGACAGGCGCAGCTTGCCCCTGATTTAGTATATGGCCAAAAAAATGAACAGACTATTGCTGGTTAAATGCACTTGGTGTGACAGCTTCACCCTGATGTAGGCTTTAGCCAAAAAACAACCACACCATTGAGGGTTAAATGCACTTGGTCGCAGCTTGGATGCACTTGGTCGCAGCACCGCACAAGACACAAAATGGCCGCCGATCACCCCAGAAAAAAGTGACTGACAAACGGTCTGGGCAGCCTAAAAACAGTGAGTGAGCATTTGAATTTCAGCAGCTCAATGATCCACAGCTGCAGATCGATCAGTTAATCAAGTCCTTTGGAGGAGTTAATCTGCCTAATCTCGCCCTACTGTCGCAGCCGCAACCTCTCCCTACGCTAATCAGAGCAGAGTGACGGGCGGCGCTATGTGACTCCAGCTTAAATAGAGGCTGGGTCACATGGTGCTCTGGCCAATCACAGCCATGCCAATAGTAGGCATGGCTGTAATGGCCTCTTGGGGCAAGTAGTATGACGCTTGTTGATTGGCTGCTTTGCAGCCTTTCAAAAAGCGCCAAGAAAGCGTCACAAAAGCGCCAAGAAAGCGACGAACACCGAACCCGAACCCGGACTTTTACGAAAATGTCCGGGTTCGGGTCCGTGTCACGGACACCCCAAAATTCGGTACGAACCCGAACTATACAGTTCGAGTTCGCTCATCTCTAGTTGTATGATAAAAAAAAAAGTCTCCCCTGATCAGTCATAAAATAATAAATTAACATACAGGTATCCTCGCTTCGATCCTCCTTGATGCTGCAGCTATGTCATCATGTTCTTGACCACATTGATGTGCTCAAATAGCCCGGACAGCTCTGCAGCCAATCGCTGGTTGATTGGCTCAAGAGGCCAGTGATTGGCTCAAGAGGTCATGTTGGGTACACGAACATGCAGTAAAACAAATAAAGTCTGGATGAGGGGATCAGAGAGTTGGCCCTGAAGGAGGTAGAAGATGTGCAGATAGTACAATGTGCAGATAGTACTGTACTGCTAACCCCTCCATCCACCCCTACATACAGGGTAATACAGCCCCACATACATCTTACATACAGGGTAATACAGCGCCACATACCTCTCACATCCAGTGACGTCTCTTTGATGTAGGTGTTCTCTTTCCTCATCTTCTCCTTTCAGACCTTCAGACCAGACACCATTTTTCAGCCATTTCTCGTCTCTGCAGTTTGACAAACAAAATCTTAGTTTACTACTTTTCCATCATCCTCCCATCTTCTGGACAAATCATCCTACCACCCCCAATACTGTGCCGCTGTGCTCCCCAATACTATACTGCAGAAACAGATAAACCCCCTGATAATAGTAGTGCCATGCAGATAGTGCCCTTCAATAATTATTGGCACACAGTGCCCTAAAATAACAGTGCCCAGCAAATAGTGCCCCTCAAACTAATAGTGTAAACCTAATGTCACCCAGGGTGTCCTCCACAGTAATAGTGCTCCCAAAGTCCCACCAATAGTAATAATTCTCTGCTAGAGCACACATGGTAGTAATAGTGCTCCTACAGTGCCCCCAACATGTCCCCACTGTGCCCCAGAAGTAATAATGCTCCCATACTGCCCATACTAGCAATCATGTTCCCCATAGACCCCTCAGTAGTAATAAAGCCCATCATAATGCCCCTCAGTAGTAATAATTCTCCTTATAATGTGCCAGTGCAAAAAATACCCTTTTTAATGCCCCCAGTTGAGCTAATGTCCCCATAGTGTCCCCATAATGTGCCAGTATAAAATACCCCTATATAGTGCCTCCAGTAAATGCCCCCATAGTGATTCTCTCCCCCTTCGTCCTAGTGCCTCCATAATGTACCAGCATAAAATGCCCCATATATAGTGCCCCAGTAGATGCCCTCAGTATCCCCCATAATTTCCAAGTATAAAATACCCCTTCTTAGTGCCCCCTATAGATGAGCCCATAGCACTCCTCTCTCCCCTTCCCCATAGTACCCACCATAATATGCCTCAGTATAAAATGCCCCTATACAGAGCCCCCCATATAAAATATCCCTTCTTTGTGGCCTTAATAGATGCCCCCATAGTGCCCACCAATAATGTGCCAGTAAAAAGTGCCACCATAGATGCCACCCAATAATTTGCCAGTAACAAGTACCCCCATAGATGCCCCCCAATCATGTGCCAGTAACAGGTGCCCCCATATATGCCCCCAATCATGTGATTGTAACAAGTGCCCCAATAGATGCCTCCATCACATGGTCTGATATGGGTGTGGCTTACAGTCTTGCTTTGTTCACATTGCATTAGCTGACCTGCTAGGCGGTTGTGTGGAAGCTTGGCTGTGAGCTGGATTTCATGTATTTTCATGCTGAGAACCGTGACGTGGTGCATGATGGGCTCCGATATCTTCCTGACAGGAATATATTGGCAAAAGTCTCAGCTTTTAATATCTGCTTGTATGACCAGCTAGTATAGTCAGAGGTATATCTGTTTGGTGCTTTTTTTTCAGTGATTTATATGATTGTATTTTCATCCGCACAATGCTTTTGCCTGTGTAGGATGTTTTAGTGGTGCATGTGGACCGCGCGGGCGTCCTCCTTTGTATGCATTACTTGCTCGGGATGGTTGTTAGCTGCGGTCCACATGCGGTGGGAGTGCTTCCCCAATGATAAACACGCTACAGTGTTTGGGGCTTGAGCGGCTCCCCCATACTTGCCACGGTAATTTAGTGGTTCACATGCGGTGGGACTGCTCGCCCAATGAAAGACACGCTACAGTGTTTGTGGTTGAGACAGTCCCCCATATTGGCCACTATATATTTTTGTGATGTTGCCCCAATAGATGCCCCCTAATCATGTGCCAGTAATAAGTGTCCCATAGATGCCCCACAATCATGTGCCAGTAACAGTTTCCCTCATAGATGCCACCCAATCATGTGCCAGTAACAGTTTCCCTCATAGATGCCACCCAATCATGTGCCAGTAACAAGTGCCCCCATAGATGCCCCCCAATCATGTGCCAGTAAGTAGTACCCCCATAGATGCCCCAATCATGTGCCAGTAACAAGTACCCCATAGATGCCCCCAATCATGTGCCAGTAACAAGTGTCCCATAGATGCCCCCCAATCATTTGCCAGTAAGTAGTACCCCCATAGATGCCCCCCAATCATGTGCCAGTAACAAGTACCCCCATAGATGCCCCCCTATCATGTGCCAGTAACAAGTGCCCCCATACAGGGGCGTAACTACCATAGTGTCAGACCATGCGACTGCTATGGGGCCCAGGGCAAGAGGGGGCCCAGTCTTAGGCTATTTTCACACTGGCGTTTTGGCTTTCCATTCAGGGCTCTCACAAGCGGTCCAAAACGGATTAGTTTTGCCCTTAATGTATTCTGAATAGATAAGGATCCGCTCAGAATGCATTAGTTTGGCTCAATTTGGCTCCGTTTCGCCTCTATTCCGCTTTGGAGGCGGACGCCATCTGACAAAACTGAGCCAAACGTCCTGACACACAATGTAAGTCAATGGGGACAGATCCGTTTTCACTGACACAATCTGGCACAATAGAAAACGGATCCGTCCCCTATTGACTTTCAATGGTGCTCAAGATGGATCCGTCTTGGCTATGTTACAGATAATACAACTGATCCGTTCTGAACGAATGCATGCGGTTGTATTATCTGAAAGAATGCGTTTGTGCAGATCCATGACGGATCCGCACCAAACGCGAGTGTGAACGTAGCCTTAGTTGGGATTATCGTCTCTTCTACTGGAGGTGAAAACTTGGTCAGGACTTTACCCTCAACCTGTGGCCCTCCAGCTGTTGTAAAACTACAACTCCCACAATGCCCTACTGTAGGATGATAGTTGTAGGCTGTCAGGGAATGATGGGAGTTGTAGTTTTGCAACAGCTGGAGGGCCGCAGGTTGAGCATGCCTGCTCTAAAGGAACAATTTTAGCAAATGATGCAGTCGAAAAAATGGCTCAAGGGTCATTGAAAAGGGTTGCAGCCCTCTTCTGGCCTGTGTCCCACACTGTACGGCTCAGGCGGCGTGATGATGTCATAGCGCCACCTGCACCGGCCTCTGATAGGCTGCAGGCCTAGTGCCTGCAGCCTATCAGAGAAACGGGAAAGGGAGACGCCTCTCTCTCCCCTGTCCCACCGCAGGACATCTATCTGTATCGCTGTCCTGAGGACGGCGATACAGATGACTATGGAGATGAGCGCTTCCACAATAGAAGCGCTCATCTCCCTGTGCCCTGCCGTCACCCCCCACTTGTCACCAGGGCCACGCCGCCAGGGGCCATCGCCTCACTTTGCCTTATTGGTGGTGCGGCCCTGCCAGCTGGGCTCAAGAGGCAGCTGCCTTGGGCCCCCCAGGAGCAACTGGGCCCGGGGCAGCTGCCCCTTTTGCCCCGCGTCAAAGACGGCCCTGCATGGCTTGTGGCAGAGTTATCATGGACCTTAGGTAAGGCTTTTCCAGACAATGGATATGGCTCAATGGGAAGAAGAGTGTCTTAAGAAGCATGAATGTGGTACAATTGTTCCAAAATTTTGGTTAAAAAAACCTAACCAATAAGTGATGCAAAGTTAGACAAAAATGTCTTAACTTTTAACAGGTTGTCACAAATTTATCAAACATTGTGAGCCGCTGTGAAAAATTTGGCACGTCTTTAGTCTGCCTGGTCTAGATTTAGTAAATCGCCCATATTTTATATAAATTCTATATCGCGTGTCAACTTTAGAAATGGCTGCATCATTGCTTGTTGTGAAGGTCATCTGGGCTACATGTTTGGCCATGGCCAGTAATAGCAAATGTGTCCTCTTTCTTTAACGAAGACCCAAAAGACTATGGTAGAACCACAAGTCTCAGTACTTTGGACCACCAGCTGACACAGTACAAGCCACGCTCTAGTTGTTTGCTCTCTGCCAAGAACCTCATCCTTCCCAATCAAACTTTTCGCGACTTCAACCTGCTCGAGAACGCACAGATGTTATGGGCAAGAATCTCAGATCACCAACAACAGAACCTATCATGTCATATCGCATTAAGACAATTAGAAGAGCAGAGAGAACACAGTGCTGAGAGCTGGAAGCTAAAAGTATGGCCTCAAGTCCATTCAAAAGCAGCAGACTCTTGGCAGAAAAGCAACGCAACTACAAAAACACAATAATAGTCCTTTTATTCTGTAGTAACGAGCCAGCCACGCAGCCTGGCCTCACAAGACCGCTCCTGGAGATTGTTACAGAGGAGTTCATGCTGGAGAACTGTGAGGCTGCAGCCTAGAAGAAGACAATGCCAGTCACAGAGTGTCTATCTTTTGATATATAGCGGTTTAATGGAGGCTGGAGGCAGAGGACAGGAGTCTGAGACATGCTTGACAGCCTTGGATGGATTACAAAACAAATACAAAAAAAATTCTACTTCACGTTAAATGTTCTGCTGCACCTAAGAAATCCTGCTCTGCTACATCTCTACACGCAAGTCTTACTTCAGCTCTGCTACTTCTGTTAGTAAAGCACCATACCACTGCCACTCTACATTTTGACTGCCCGCCACGCTGCTCCCTGAAGAGTCGGTTTTACCCAGCGAAACGCATCGGAGGAATTAGGGCTTATACTTTATGAAGGTTTTTCTAAACAGGTCAGAGGTTCCAGCTGGCTGGGGGTCGCTCTTCTCAGGGCGGGTGCTCCGACTACAGTCAATTTAAGGTGCTCCCCCTTGCTAGACTAGGGCTTAATAGGGCTAGCATACCAATAGCCTTTGTTATGATGAACCGCCACTAAAACTATATTGACCCCGACCAGCTGATGTTTTCTGTATTGAGACCTGACACTTAGAAGGAGGTCCCAGTTGTTGTCTACAATACCCTCTACTCCCTGGGCTATTCACTGACATTTGAGCACTTTGTTAGTCAGTTACGTTTTAAAGCACCAGACGACCCACAGTGTGGTGTAGGAAGGAGGGTCATACTCTTATGGCACACTGACCGTGTGGGCACTGGGCCTGTAGGGTCAGGAAGGCCGCTACAAATCTAATACAGTCTATTGCGATGGCCAAGATGAGAAAAACTATTAAGTGCAAGGGAAAAAGCTCAAACACTAAACCTGAAGGGGGCAGTAGTGAGTCTGTGCCACTAGAAAGGTAAATGCAGCTTTAGAGGTGACTGTAATAATTTAAAGTAAATCGCTGAAATCTGGTAGAAAATAAAACCTGATGTAATTGAGGCCTGGGATGTCCACATTCAGTGTCAGGGTCAGAAACTTTTTCCATAATTTTTTTTTAGCAAATATCAAAGAAGAGAATTAACAGAATGACAAAAAGGATGTAATTACTGACAATTATGAACATCTGAGCATTCACATGCCTTATACATGCTAGTGTGACAAGGCAACGATGGGAAAACAAAAAGGGGTCACCAATCGGTCACCCATGTCACATACACGCTGTAATAGGTCTATAGCATATAATTACACCTATATCCCATCAATTCTAACATACACTCATAGACAACAACAGAAAAATACCGTCTAGGGTCTCAAAAGATCCGGGGCCAAAGCCCCAATAATTATAGTCTAATTCTCTAAGTCGACCCTTCCCGCGCATACCGCATTTTACTGTACTTGCTATAGTGCAGAATATACTGCTCACATCAAGAGCCTCCCCTGCACACCGCATGGTACTATACTCGCTATACAGCAGCACATACCTCTCACATCCAGGGCCTCCAGGTGACGTCTCCTCTGATGTAGATCTTCTCTGTCATCATCTTCTCCACTCTGTCCGGACACTTCTCTCAGCCGCCTCGTCTCTGCAGAGTGTGACACACAGACATCTTAGCTTCCTCGCTTTTCCATCATCATCCCTCAACCTGGAGCCCCCACAGTGTTATCCTGCTCCTCGCTGTGCCCCCCAAATAGTATCCTGAAGAAAAATTAGTGCCCCCCATAGTAATAGTGCTCCTCAAAGTCACAGCAATAGTAATTCCCTTCTAGAATGCCCTCATTAGTAATACTGATCCCTACAGTGCCCCCAACAGTGATAATGCTCCTCAAGAGTGCCCCCATTAGTAATACTACCCCTACAGTGCCCCCAACTGAGTGCCCCCATTAGTTATACTCCCCTCTACAGTGCCCCCATTAGTAAAAGAGCCATCAAGTATTAATAATGCCCTCACAGAGCCCCCAGTAGAAATAAGGCCCCTATTGTGCCCCCAGTGGTAATAAAGCTCTCTACAGACCCCTCAGTAGTAATAAGACCCCCATAGTGCTCTTAGTAGAAATAAGGCAGATTTATTAGTCCTTTCTATAGAGCCCCCGGTAGTAATAAGAATGCCTAATGTTCCCAGGATTTAAAATGCCCCCACAGAGTCCCCAGTATTTATATCGCCTCTTAACTGTTATAATGCCTGCCCTGAAGTGCCCCCAGTATTTATATTGCCCCGTACTGTTATAATGCTTGTCCTGAAGTGGCCCCAGTATTTATTCTGCCCCCTACTGTTATATTGCTAGCCCTGAAGTGCACCCAGTATTTATATTGCCCCCATACTGTTATAATACTCACCCGGAATTGCCACCTGTATTTATATAGCTCCCCTTACTGATATAATGCTCGCTCTGAAGTGCCCCCAGTATTTATATTGCCCCGTACTGTTATAATGCTTGCCCTGAAGTGCCCCCAGTATTTATTCTGCCCCCTACTGTTATATTGCTAGCCCTGAAGTGCCCCCAGTATTTATATTGCCCCGTACTGTTATAATGCTTACCCTGAAGTGCCCCCAGTATTTATTCTGCCCCGTACTGTTATAATGCTTGCCCTGAAGTGCCCCCAGTATTTATTCTGCCCCCTACTGTTATAATGCTCGCCCTGAAGTGCCCCCAGTATTTATTGTGCCCCGTACTGTTATAATGCTCGCCCTAAAGTGCCCCCAGTATTTATAATGCCTCCTACTGTTTTAATGCTCGCCCTGAAGTGCCCCCAGCATTTATACTGCCCCTACTGTTAAAATGCTCGCCCTGAAGTGCCCCCAGTATTTATAATGCCTCCTACTGTTTTAATGCTCGCCCTGAAGTGCCCCCAGCATTTATACTGCCCCTACTGTTAAAATGCTCGCCCTGAAGTGGCCCCTGTATTTATTTTGCTCCCTACTGTAATAATGATTGGCCTGAAGTGCCCCCAGTATTTATAATGCCGTCTGCAGTGCCCCCTGTAGTTATATTCCTTTTTTTAGTAGCCTCAGAAATCATAATTCCTCAGCTCCTCCACCATACAGTCCCATGTAAATAACACTATTTTCCTCCCTCCACCATACAGTCCCATGTAAATAACACTATTTTCCTCCCTCCACCATACAGTCTCATTTAAACAACATCACATCCCTCCCTTCAGCCCCTCCAATATACAGTCCCATGTAAATAACATCACCCCCTTCCCAGCTGCCTTCAACATACAGTCCCGTGTAAAACACATCACCCCCTCCCACAGCCACTTTCAACATACAGTCCCATGTAAATAACATCACTCCCTCCCTAAGCCCTCTCCAACATTCAGTCCCATGTAAATAACATCACTCCCTCCCTAAGCCCTCTCCAACATTCAGTCCCATGTAAATAACATCATCCCCTCCCAACCGCCTTTAACATACAATTCCATGTAAATAACATCACCTTGCCCCAGCCACCTCCAACATGCAGTCCAATGTAAATAACACCACCCCTTAACACAGTTCTGTGTAAATAACATCACACCTAACACACAGTCTCAGTTCAATAACCACAACTCCCAGCATTCCTCTGCCTCTCCCTTTACTTACCTCTGAAACACACCTTACCACAGCTTCTTCCCCAGGATTTCTCCTCTTCGCTGCTGAGCGCTGTCCTCTCCCGCACTGGTTACCTGATGGTGACATCATCACAGGTCCTTCTCAACCACTGCCTTCAGCACTGATCACATGTGCTGTGATGTCATCACAGGTCCTTCTCAACCACTGCCTTCAGCACTGATCACATGTACTGTGATGTCATCACAGGTCCTTCTCAACCATTGCCTTCAGCACTGATCACATGTACTGTGATGTCATCACAGGTCCTTCAGCTCTTCCAGTGCATTAGATTTAGTTACATTGCTGTCCTGAGGACTTACAGTTGTATTTATCTGGCAGGCAGGACATTCGGGGCCTGGGACAAAGCATCCGGGGCCCAGGCCCTTTATGTTTTAGCTTAGCAACGCCCCTGATACTGCCCCCAGATAGAAAGGTCAGCAAAACTCGGCATGAAGTTATGTCTGTAAAAGATTACAGGTGTGGTCAGATTACACACTGGGGCGGGTCATTTAATATCAGATATATGCTAATTTTGGGTGTATATCTGTCGCAAATTTGGTCACAAAGACTTTTCCCTGCTCATGGCAGGTCTATAAACAGGGGCATGGCATAGGTGCAGAAGGGGGCGGACCGGCAGGCCCATATTATTTATCATTTTTTACGCCTGTTTTAGGCATAGAAAACTACAGGTGAAACTCGAAAAATTTGAATATCGTGCAAAGTTCATTTATTTCAGTAATGCAACTTAAAAGGTGAAACTAATATATGGGATAGACTCATTACATGCAAAGCGAGATACCGTATTTTCCGAGATACCGTATTTTTTCTAACACTAGAAATTATTTTCAAAAGTCGGGGGTCGTCTTATACGCCGGGTATAAACTCAGATACGATAGTATATTCTGGGGGTTAGAATATACAGGGCCGGCGCCACCCATAAGCAAGGTATGCCACCGCGTAGAGCGCACTCTTGCTGGGGGCGCCGCTCTGGCCGCAATAGAAGTCACAGCGCTCTCCGCTCTGACTCTCCTGCGCTACTCTACACCGGCCCCGCTGCTCACAGGAGTATACATTTATAAACTGTAATCCGTATCCTGCATTAACTTTAACTTTAAATCAGCGCTCATCTACCTTACACTCAGCTCGGGTAACGGGTAGTGCGGGCGGCGCTCACTCACTGACCTCACGTGCCTGCTCCTCCCACTAGGCGGCGCAGGCACGTGACATCAGTGAGTGAGCGCTGCTGCCTGCACTACCTGTTACCCGAGCTGAGTGTAAGGTAGATGAGCGCTGATTTAAAGTTAAAGTTACTGCAGGATACGGATTACAGTTTATAAATGTATACTCCTGTGAGCAGCGGGGAGGGGGATCTGTGGATGACACATATAATAAGGCTGTTAACAGCCTGCATTTGTGGGAGGGGCGTCTGGCTATTTATCCCCCTACCTGCCGCTCAGCCAGACGCCCAAGCCTCACGCATCTCCTGTGTATCGCGCTTCCTCATTTCGTCCGTCCAAGTGGCTTCCGGTCTTCTGCGCCTGCGCCACCGAATTCTGGCTCGTCGATCGTCTGGCTCCCAGAAAGTAATCAGGGCTCGGCTAGCTTCGGTCTAGCTCAGCTCCTCTCCCAGCCGATTTCCAGCTCCCGGGGCTGGTTTTAGACGCCGCTCTCCCCCAGCACGGATCCCCCTCGCTGGTTCAGGTGACGGGGCGGGGGGGGGGAGCGGCGTTACAGTACTATGTTTTGCCTCTCCGCTCTGAGATGTGTGGGCTGCTCAGGCAGGCTGACATGATAGTCATACGGTGACACTCCAGCAAGTTTTATATTATATCAAGGCTCAGACCGCTCTTTTAGGCGAAAGTAGCATTACACTCTGGAAAAGGAGTTCATTTGATGGTATTCCAGCGGATGAATGCACGCAGTGCGATGCTGCGCTATCAATAATTGTGGCAGCATCAGTGCAGCACATATAGCAAGGGTCAATTGGGGTTGTTAGGCGTTTAGTCAGGTTCGGATCCGGTGTGCATATGACTCTGGAGTGGGGTTGGTCGCCATGGCATCGTGGATGGGTCCTTGTGGAGAGTTGGCAGCATGGGTAGTTTTCCTAGGAATATGGTAGCATGAGTCACTTGTCTAGCGTTCTGCAGTTGTCCGGCGAGCTATTTCAGTGGTTGGTCTGGCTCCATTTAGGTATTGGATTGCCCAGGGTCTCAATGTGCCTGGATCGCCCAGGGTGTCTGTGTCGCCTAAATAAAAAAAAAAAAAAAAAAAAAAAAAAAAAGGGGGTCGAGGCTCAGCTCGCTCCGTTCTAGCTGCGTCTCGCACCCGACCTGGTTTCCTGCCCCCTGCTGGTGCACGCTTGATTGCTGCTCCCCCCAGCATGTTGCGCTCGCACGTGTGCGGGCGGCAGGGTTGGGGGAGCGGCGTTCTAGTCAGGGAACTGCCGGTCACATGCCGGCTCAGCATTAGAGCCTATTGTGTTAAAAATGGTGTCAGAGGTTGTTTTCACATATAACCATGCTATCTTGCATATCTATTAATTCTGGTTTTGGGATGCAGGTTGCCCTCCCGCTTTCAGGGGGGGGCGCAGTTTTGGGTCCCCTGCCAAATTATTTGGGGCTCTGTACGTTTAATTTTTAGTTTATCCGCCTTGCATCACAATACCAGAATTAGCGATTTACGTGTTTTCACTTCACGGTCTCAGAAAACACAGGTTTTTCGTTTTCCGGTTCCAATCTGCTTCTGTCTCCTGGCCTTTACGTATGGCCGGGGTCCCCTGGCCCTCCCGGGATCTCAGTGCCTCCCAGATCGCCCAGGTTGTCAGTGTTTCCTGGATCGCCCAGGTTGTCAGTGTCCTTGGATCTCTCAGGTTTTCAGTGTCCCTGGATCGCCCTGGTTGTCAGGGTCCCTGGATCGCCCAGGTTGTCAGGGTCCCTGGATCGCTCAGGTTGTCGGTGTCCCTGGATCGCCCGGGTTGTCGGTGTCCCTGGATTGCCCGGGTTGTCGGTGTCCCTGGATTGCCCGGGTTGTCAGTGTCACTGGATCGCCCAGGTGGTCAGCGTCCCTGGATCGCCCAGGTGGTCAGCGTCCCTGGACCGCCCAGGTGGTCAGCGTCCCTGGATCGCCCAGGTGGTCAGCGTCCCTGGATCGCCCAGGTGGTCAGCGTCCCTGGATCGCCCAGGTGGTCAGCGTCCCTGGATCGCCCAGGTGGTCAGCGTCCCTGGATCGCCCAGGTTCTGTCTTCGTTTAAATGTCAGTGTCTCTGGATCGCCCAGGTGGTCAGTGTCCCTGGATCGCCCGGGTGGTCAGCGTCCCGGGATCGCCCAGGTGGTCAGTGTCCCTGGATCGCCCAGGTGGTCAGCGTCCCTGGATCGCCCAGGTTGTCAGTGTCCCTGGATCGCCCAGGTTGTCAGTGTCCCTGGATCGCCCAGGTTATCAGTGTCCCTGGATCGCCCAGGTGGTCAGCGTCCCTGGATCGCCCAGGTGGTCAGCGTCCCTGGATCGCCCAGGTTGTCAGCGTCCCTGGATCGCCCAGGTTGTCAGCGTCCCTGGATCGCCCAGGTTGTCAGCGTCCCTGGATCGCCCAGGTTGTCAGCGTCCCTGGATCGCCCAGGTTGTCAGCGTCCCTGGATCGCCCAGGTTGTCAGTGTCCCTGGATCGCCCAGGTTGTCAGTGTCCCTGGATCGCCCAGGTTGTCAGTGTCCCTGGATCGCCCAGGTTGTCAGTGTCCCTGGATCGCCCAGGTTGTCAGTGTCCCTGGATCGCCCAGGTTGTCAGCGTCCCTGGATCGCCCAGGTTGTCAGCGTCCCTGGATCGCCCAGGTTGTCAGCGTCCCTGGATCGCCCAGGTTGTCAGCGTCCCTGGATCGCCCAGGTTGTCAGCGTCCCTGGATCGCCCAGGTTGTCAGCGTCCCTGGATCGCCCAGGTTGTCAGTGTCCCTGGATCGCCCAGGTTGTCAGTGTCCCTGGATCGCCCAGGTTGTCAGTGTCCCTGGATCGCCCAGGTTGTCAGTGTCCCTGGATCGCCCAGGTTGTCAGGGTCCCTGGATCGCCCAGGTGGTCAGGGTCCCTGGATCGCCCAGGTGGTCAGCGTCCCTGGATCGCCCAGGTGGTCAGCGTCCCTGGATCGCCCAGGTGGTCAGCGTCCCTGGATCGCCCAGGTGGTCAGCGTCCCTGGATCGCCCAGGTGGTCAGCGTCCCTGGACCGCCCAGGTGGTCAGCGTCCCTGGACCGCCCAGGTGGTCAGCGTCCCTGGATCGCCCAGGTGGTCAGCGTCCCTGGATCGCCCAGGTGGTCAGCGTTCCCGGATCGCCCAGGTGGTCAGCGTTCCCGCTTCGCCCAGGTTGTCAGCGTTCCCGGATCGCTCAGGTTGTCAGCGTTCCCGGATCGCTCAGGTTGTCAGCGTTCCCGGATCGCTCAGGTTGTCAGCGTTCCCGGATCGCTCAGGATGTCAGCGTTCCCGGATCGCTCGGGTTGTCAGCGTTCCCGGATCGCTCAGGTTGTCAGCGTTCCTGGATCGCCCAGGTGGTCAGCGTTCCTGGATCACCCAGGTTCTGTCTTCGTTTTCTAAAGCCACCCTTCGGGGTATTCAAAAGGAGGGGAAGGGGCCCGTGAGCCATAGGCAACCTGTGTCTGGTAAATTGTTCAGGGATCTTTTTCGTCATTGGATGGTAATCCTTTTTGGGCCCTTCACTAACCTGATTTTGAAAGCGGCCATGCATCTCACCTTTTATGGATTCCTCCGGCCCGGTGAGGTTCTGGCGGGTTCAAATTGCCATAACCATCCTCTGAAGCAGCACCTGTTATGGGGCCAGGGCCATTACACTCCCCTGCTACCTTCCACCAAAACCATTCAGACGGGACCCCCTTCTGAGGTAAATTCTATCCCACGCTAAATGATTGGTGCCCAGTTCAGGTGCTGCGTCAACTGCTAGGCCTCATCCAAGGTTCATCACCAGATAGCCCGCTCCTGCCACACGCAGGCAAACTTCTCAGCACCCTCAGTTTATATCTTCATCCGTGCCCTCGTTTAGGGTCTAGGCTATGACCCCAGGGTAAATTCGGGCCACTCATGTCGCTAGGGGCAGACTCCGCTGCTTCTCGGCATCAGGTGCCAGCTCATGTCATCCGGTCCATGGGGCGGTGGCGGCCCTCCTGCTTCACTAGGTATATACCCAATCCTCGAGTAGAGATATCTTGCGCCTTTCGATCACTGGCTTTGTAGTTGGCAAAAAGTGTTGTACCTAACTGATGTTTTTTGCCCCCTTTTTTCACTGGTGTACCCGCGCCGTGGCTCCTGGCACAATTCAGCCACTATGTTCAGGGCAGGTGTCTCTGCGTGCGCCGACGTTGTCCTAGCCCTGACCATAAATAGCATAAGATGCTATATAGTGTCATCCATAGATCCCCCATAGCAATGTCATCCACTGATCCCCCTCCCAATAACAGTGCCATCCACAGATCCCCCATGGCAATGGACCCACCATCTTTTCCCAGCCCCTAGTAGTTCCTATGTGGGAAACTGGGAAGGTGAAAAGAAAAAGATAGGTTACCATGGCAGCCAGGACGCTACTGAAGCCCTGGCTGCCATGGTCAGTTCCCTGGACTGGAGAAGATCGTCTTGGAGACAGGGAGGGCTGGGCAGGCAGGGGTAGTCTTATACGGCGAGTATAGCCCAAACCCTATATTTTAAATGGAAAAGTTGGGGGTCGTCTTATGCGCCCAGTCGTCTTATACGCCGGAAAATACGGTTTCAAGCATTTATTTGTTATAATTTGGATGATTATTAGTGTTGAGCGCGAATATTCGAATTGCGAATTTTAATCGCAAATATCACCACTTTGAGAATTCGCAAATATTTTGAATATAGTGCTATATATTCGTATTCGCGAATAGTGTTGATCGCGAATATTCTAATCGCAAATTTTTATCGCGAATATATTACATTGCTGATTTTCGCAATCAAGTAAATAATGACTGGAGATCACGAATTCTCGAATTTATGGCGAATATTCGGCCAAATATTTGCAAAATATTGTGAATTCGAATATTGCCTGTGATCCAGCGCCGAAGCACCACTAAAGCCGCACTAAAATAATAGACCGCCGAGGAAGGCCTTGATAGGCCGAAACGTCCGGTCACCTAATCTAACACTTATAACCAATTGCGCTTCAGAGGTATTACTGGATCATGAATTTTGTATGATGTAGCATGAATAAAATGCCATGAACTGCAGACAAAAGCCGTGTGCCGCGAATTTCTATTAAGTGTAAATCTATAGTCTGCCTCCATTCAAAACCCGGACAACATCCATACATTACAAGCACATTTACAGTACACATAAAAGATTACGTACATTAATTCATCTGCTGTGAAGCACGGACCTGGCATGGTTCTCTATCCCTCAGTCAGTCACTTGAGCACCATCCCTCCACCTATTACTATTACGCTATTACTTACCGCTGGACTGGTTCAGCAGCGAATGAATTGCTCAGACTTACACTCCAGTCACAGAGCGGAAGGTCAGGCCAGTCATTGTCTATGCGCAAGACCCAGCCTTATTTAGCTGTGTTTCTGGAGGCCACGGAGGGATGAGCAACAGAAAAAGAGGCCTGGAAGGAGAACCGGGAGCCAGGAAGCCAGACTGTGCTGTCTAAAGCTAGATGTCTGGCCAGCCTAATTTCCACCCATCCCTTGGCTTAACTTGATAGACTTGTGTCTTTTATCAACTGTTCTAACTATCCTAGTAAATTTAGCAATATATGGACCTGGTGGTAAATTCTTTAAGCAGATCTTGGCTATATGACCCTCCAGAGTCTATAATATCTGTATTCGGCCTTTTGCCATCTCTAATCCATGTATTTGTATTTAATTGAACCTTTTATGCTTTTGCTCACAGATAAAAATCCTGCCACTAAACCCTTGCCAGAGAGCGAGGATTTCCTCCATTGCCTGAATCAAAGATGTATTGTTTTCCAAAAGCGACTCCTTTCTATGTTTTATTTTTTTAGTTCCCTTAACTCCAGCGTCTCATTCTGACCTTGATGAAGTGGCTGGATCATGTTCTCCTGCCAAGTGGATGCTCGGGGACAATGAATGAGTCAAGTTTCCAGGGTGTATATCTGAGAAATGGGGGTAGTGTAAAGCGCCATCCTCCACCCTGTAACACTGCCCCAGATGTCTTGCTGAGACTCTGGTAGAGAGAGAGAGAAAGAAAGGACGGAAAATTCATCGACTCATTCAACATGGGTGGGACCCAGAGTATAAATAAATGTGCGAAAACAAGCATCCTGTGTTCTGTGGTGGTCACCAATTTGTATACACATAATTATTGTTATTAGGAGCCGGTCACCTGTCCATTCCCTGGAGGCTTTCACCCCATTAAAAAGTTTTTCTTTGTCCTTTGTTCTATTTGGTACATTATGCTCGAAAGTTATGGGTCCCAGGAGGAAAGCAGAATAGAGAAACATCTTATATTTCCCATTTCTACAGGTCTTGCCTCCATTACCACTTTAACTCCCGGCTCTTCGGGACTTGCGTTGGGTGGAACAGTCATCGGCTTTGAATGTTTTGCTCATTACTAGAGGATTATGAGAATGTGATCACTTAAATGACGAGAGAGAAGCTGGGTGGGAGGGGTGGCGGACTACCAGAGGTGGGACTCGAAGGCCGGGAAGGAGTTTTAAGTTTCGCTCAAGTATTTATATTATTTTTGCAGCTTTCTAGTAAAGCATTGAGGTAAATGATTGTATCATGAAAAGGATTTCCATTATTAAAGGGAACCTGCCACCATGAAATGCCATGCAACCTGCAGGTAACATGTTATGGAGCAGAAGGAGCTGAGCAGATTGATAAATGATTTTAGGAGTCTTTTAGGAGCCTGCTTAGGAGTCCAGTGGGCAGTCCTAGTCATTGATTTAAGGGGATTTGCAGGACTACAAAATAGGACATCAATATCAGATCCACGGCAGTCTGACTCTTGGCATCATCACTGATCAGCTTCTTCAGCGCCACAGCCTCCCCAGAACATACCAAGCACATCGCCATACATTGTATAGAGGTCATGCTTGGTATTGCAGCCAAGACTCGTTCACTTTAATGGGAATCAGCTGTCTTTAGGCCATGTGACCAACGAATGTGACATTACTGGCTTTGGAAAAGGCTGCAGTGTTTAAACTGCTCTTCAACAGCTGATCGGAGAGAGGTACCAACAGTCGGACTCCCACTGATCAGATACTGATGACCCATCCTGACAATAAACATCCAACATTTTACTCCCATAAAATCCCTTTAACAGTCATATAAGGAAAGCGGTCAGTCATTAAGAAGGACCCATATTTTTGATCACTCCCCACCTTGGATCCCTTACCGGTTTCATCTTCCCATTCTACTCCCTATTGTATTGTCACCAAGAAGCACATATTGTAAGAGTCACCTATCAGCAACCAGTTGCCTGGTCGTTATTTTTTCAAAATTTTCCATTGGGGTAGGTTGAGGAGGCACCCATAACCTATTTGCCAAAATACTGCCCCTTCTGTTGCCAAAGTCACCACCTGAGTCAAAGTACTCACCTCAGCTAGATTCTTCGGTGACCCATCTTTATCCTTTCACTTCAACCTTTTTCACTTCCAGATGACTTCCAAAAGATATTTCCTAACTTGTCATCTCCCTTTATTACAAGAAGACCTAATGTTCCTACTTTTAGAGGGATGTTTGTCATTAACCACGTCAGTTTATCATCTGCTACGGAAACTTTAATGAATGCTATAACTACTGAGAAGTCCACAGGATGCTTCTTCTAATTACCTATATCCCATGAAAGAAACCATGAAAATTGGAGCAGAAACAGCATGACTTTAGTCTGAATCAAAGGACGGATCCAATCCTCAAAATGACTCTAAATTCCTTAAAATGACAGTGACGTTGGTAGCATGGCCCAGTGACGGAAGAAATATTTGAAGACAGAGCCTCATTCTTGTCTCTTGAGTAGGATCCACGTTGTCTTTGAGCTTATATTGGATGCAGAACTGATGCTTCTAATAACCCAAAGCTCCTTGTAAATGGAGGAATGATAAAAATGGACATCTTGTGTCTTAAGAATATGTGGTGCTGACTTAGAGGGGCTCTCCAATCATCATATAATGTTACATGGATGAGCCCCCTGATTGGAATAAAACATTGTAAGATGGAAACACAGTATCTAGTTTTTAATGTTAGTTCTGCCCCACAAAACATCATTGTATTTACATTTTTCCAAGAAATTCTGCCTATTCTGGGCAATCATTTTGTTGGCCATGCACATTACATCAATGTTGGTTGACGCCATCGAGTTACTGAATTTAAAAACTCC
This sequence comes from Bufo gargarizans, assembly GCF_014858855.1. Classification (NCBI taxonomy): domain Eukaryota; kingdom Metazoa; phylum Chordata; class Amphibia; order Anura; family Bufonidae; genus Bufo; species Bufo gargarizans. The sequence goes on from NC_058080.1 coordinate 11,719,842, forward strand.
CTATCTGGCAAAAAGTTACACCCCTCTCCACAAACAGAGCAACCATGTGTTTGGGAAGTCAGGAGCCACTGAACGACCAAGATTTAGAAAGCTGTCCACTTACTCAGGATGGCAAGAGGAAATAACATAAAAGCTGGAGTCTGACTTACATTTGGTAGTGAAGGAAAAGTTTGATATGTGTAATGGAGAGGACAACCATAAGCTGCTACGGTGTAGAAACCAGACAATAACACACTGTGTAGCCTTCATCTGTAGAATCATGGCTTGAGATAAATCAACCTGACGAAGCATTCTGCTCATCTTCCAGGCAAAGCATGTGGAGCAAACAAAAGGAAAAAGTCTGGTACCGTGTTAGCCAATAGAAAACTCCTCATCACTCTTATTTTGTTTCTCCTAATGAGAGCACTAAAAGGCGCAAAAGTACATCAGGAGGGGGCTGGTCCATTTTGAAGTTTATGATATGTCCTCAATTTACACCCATGATTACCAGTATATGCTTACATTTAAAGAAGGAGAGATCTTGATTATACCATACATTAATCACAATAAGCTACCCAATTTTCTTCCATATAGACTAATGGTTATTGGTTGGTTGGTTGGTTGGTTGGTTAGCTATGGGACTGAGCAGCGTGCAATGTAAGACAGTATAAACTGGCTGCATAAAAAAAAAAAAAACATTATCCTATAATGCAAAGAAAATTGCCACAAGGGTGTCCCTAGCCTACACAAGTCCGGTGCAACAGTCTTGAAATCCAACTGCTAATCCTTATCTGTTGTGTTGAGGAATTTGGGAGGCCCACACACCAAATAAATGGTCGGGCAGGCTTGCCAAAATTGTTAGTTTCAGCTGTCATTAACCTAATACTTATGGGCAGCTGTAGGCCCCAAATTATTCTTCCTATAGCAGTCCTTAAAGGGACACTGACAAGGCCAATAAGCATATTGAGGTCTATATATGTGACTACAGGTCTTATACAGGGTATTACAATCATATAAGTGTCCCCCCTGTCCACATTATACAAACAGTAAACTTTAAGTTTTATAACCTGCTCCAAGGTCTGCAATCTGCCCAAGGGGCGGCGTTTCACTTCTCTTGCGCCCAGCCAGCCTCCCCAACTGCCGATTTGAAGCGCCGCCCAGCTCATGAATATTCAGTTTGCTGGGCGGCTTCTGCGGTCCCCGCTCTGAAGCGCTTCGCTTAACAGTGCCCGGAGCATGCGCCGGATCTTGTGAAGTCCGGTACAGTAAGCGCCGCCCAGCTCATCAATATTCACTTCGCTGGGCGGCGCTTACTGTCCCCGACTTCACAAGATCCGGCGCATGCGCAGGGCACTGTTAAGCGAAGCGCTTCAGAGCGGGGACCGCAGAAGCCGCCCAGCAAACTGAATATTCATGAGCTGGGCGGCGCTTCAAATCGGCAGTTGGGGAGGCTGGCTGGGCGCAAGAGAGGTGAAACGCCGCCCCTTGGGCAGATTGCAGATCTTGGAGCAGGTTATAAAACTTAAAGTTTACTGTTTGTATAATGTGGACAGGGGGGATACTTAGATGATTGTAATACCCTGTATAAGACCTGTAGTCACATATATAGACCTCAATATGCTTATTGGCCCTGTCAGTGTCCCTTTAAAAGGGTTGTCTATAATTTTGATATTGATATCTTCAATATGGGCCATCAATATCAGATTGGTAAGGGTCCAACACCTACCATGTACCTCCTGTGATGGATGTTGGAGCTGGAACTGCACAGCTCTGTCCATTGTGTAGGGTGTAGGGTAGGTAGCTGGTAAGTCACTACAATGGCAGCAGCACTGTAACAACCATCTCCGTCCTTTACACATTGGTTGATGATATGGAGGTTTAGTGCCAGCTTCTGGAACAGCTGAACAGCTCAAGTGTGGAGTTTCTGAACCCTGCTGATCTGATATTGAAGGCCTAAGGCTAGGCCATCAATGTCAAAATCCTGGACAACCCCTTTAATAATATATTATGGAAAGTCGACAAAAGATTATCCTACAGATTACCTCTATATAGATAAACATAAAAAGTTTCAGGTAGCAGCACGCCAATAATATCCAGCAGAAGGTTTATGAGCTCAGTTATATTTAAGCTGAGAACAGTCTCTGCTTCAATGTAAGGTTGATTTGTGGGATTTGATATGAATCTCGTGGCTGTATAAGAGACGTGTCGTCTGCTCTAAATACGCTGAAATCCTAGCCCCGTACACGAGGCCTGATGGGTAGATAAAATCTTTCCTAAACTCACATTAAAATGCATCATTCAGGGGTGAAAGGGGAATGAGTTTCTGTGACCTAAACAGAAAATGAAACCCTTTTTACTCAACTTTTAAGTCCAAAATGAATGTTGTCTATGAAAACAAATTGTACACGGGGGACTGGGAGCGAAAGGCCCAGCAAACAAAGGCAAAATGGATTAGAAGAAGGTTTTCGGCTTTCCAGATTGACCACAGAATGAATCAGCCCTGGTTCATTGGCTGTGTTAATCTGACTTTAGGAAAATGGGTCCACTGTCTGAAATTGCAGACCAAAGAGACGTGAGCGCTGTGGGCAAAGAAGCCGGGAATGATTCACATCCTACTTGTGTGTTTATCGGATCTCGATACCTCACTGAAGGCTCTATTAAGTAGCTGTCTCTTGTGCAATATTTTCACTTAGCATAACGGAAAGACTGTCAATGGAGCTTGCCAACCCTATTACCATACTGGCACATGAGTCAGATGTGACTGGGCAGCCACTGATCAGGCATGTACTGTATGTCATATGCCTAGAATGAAGGGTTTTGCAACATGGCCTATATGTACGTACAATGAAGAAACATGTGACAACCATCTACAACATGTAGTTTAATTTCCAGACGAAATCTAATCAGTGATCAAGAGTTTGAGAGCTCAACCTCACGCTCCCACCCAGCCCGTTTATTAGCATCTAGGTGGCCCTGTGAGTCTTGGATGAGCCACCCTCTACCACACATGCGCTACAATCACACCGCTTGCCTGGTGGAAACAAGTGGTGGGTCACAGTGGATAACCAACATCTTTTGCAAGACGGACTCTTTCAGTGGTGAACTTTTAGCATGCTCATCATTAGTGTTGGGCGTGAATATTCGAATCACGAATATTAATCGTGAATATCGGCACTTTGAGAATTCACGAATATTTATAGTGATATAAATTTGGAATTTCAAATATTCTAGATTTTTTTTTCCATCTTGCATGTGGGCCAATGAGAAGGCTGCAATGTCTTTGTCTGAGCTTAGCCACATCCCTAGCAATCAATAGGAAAGTTGCCTACCCCTTACTATATAAGAACCTCCCCAGCAGTCATGTTCTACAGTTTTTTAAAGTTCTGAGAGAGAGAGAGCAGTGTCATTGCTGTGCTCTGTGCTTTCCACACTACATTAGGTAGTGTGACAGGTTCTCCTGTCCATACATACATGCAGACCTGCTAAAATGAGAAGTTTCACATATTGCACCAAAATATTCGCATAATTAGTGCCGATTAGCGCAATCTCGAATATATTGGAGCACTCTATCTGCATATAAAGCCATTTTTAATGTTCTGCCGTGCCAACCATTTTCTCCAGTCTCAACTTCTAGCAGCTTGGAAAATGTAGTAAAAGTGACCCACGCCTGTTTTTTGTGCACATTATGCGAATATTACATTGCAGATTTTTCGCAATCAAGAAAATAATCTTGAATTAGCTAATATTCATGAAATATCTAAAATTCTAATATAGCCCCTGCCACTCATCACGTATTTCCGTATACTAAACCAGGAGACCAGCCTCAAGCCAGGTATTGGTAATACCCTTCATCTCTGTAGTCCACCCACAAAGCTCACATCAGCTGAGCTAAGGCTACTGCCTCTGAGGAATTGTCAGCAGTTCCATCTTGATCCTCAGGCGGTCATGGCCACACTCCCCTCCATCCTCCTCCAGCTCCTACCATAGATTACCCCTTCACTCCCTCCTCTTAGGCTATGTCATGGAGCAACACTCTGCACCATAATGTTGTTCTCCCTGCATCAGTGATGAGTTCTTGTAGAACATCTGGTCTGAGATGCAATTCTATCAAAGTTTTTAATTCAAGGAAGCGCTGAAACTTGGTGCAAAGGGATTGTCTCAGTAGTCTGTGTCACGAACTATGGATCCGACCGCTCCGGATCCCACAGCTCTGACGTAGTGGTCTGTGACGGAGTCTGCGCACGCACAGAGACCTCACGTGACCGGGGTATTACCACTCGGCTAACACCCCCCCACTATACTTCGGTAACTGCCACCACGTGGGTTCCCGGTCCACGAGCCGACTATCCGGGTCATTCACTATTACACAGATCAGTGGATGAACCGGATATCACTTACTGACCAACCGCAGTCAATCACCCCCAGCTACAATTCCTAAATGCAATTAACTAACTACCTGGTAACGTCTCTTCAAAGGCAAGGTACGTTGTTCAGCAGCTTAGAATATGGAAGACTTGGCCACTTAGATTTTATAATCTTTAATAAGCGGTAAAAAGCAGTGCATACAAGTCTAATGAAAATGACTATAAAACTACAGAATAATAATAACAATATAAATAATCACGACAGTTCAAATGAAAGGGAAAAAGATGAAAGAATACTTAGTTTCTCTGGAGGGTTTCAGATGGTCGTTCATATGTCCTTTTTGAATCCTTGCAAACCCCTTTTCAGTATGTATCAGGGGAGACCCTCAAAGTTCTTCTGATACAGGGATATGCCGTCAATGTCCAATTAAGTGTCTGGTGATGTTCCATGGGTCTCTCTCCTCTGTCCTTGTGCATGGGTTTTTATGAACTCTGCCATGGGCAGGAGACTTACTCCTGTCAGCCAATGGCAGCAGAGTGACTGTCAATCCTAGGGATTGGCCTCCAAGTGTTTTATGACCCCATCAAAGTTCAGTTCCTACAATGAGGATTATACTTAAGCTCGTATCTCCTTGATACATCGGCATATTTTTATACAGAATACATATTTGCGATCCTTATTTATTTACCTACAGAATGAGACCACACACGGTAATGCTGGGACCTGTAGTTCTTCTACCACCCATAGGTCAGCTAAGGAATCACATCCTCTAGTCATATTTGATACCCAATTAACCACAATAGTCTGTAGAGCCTGGATCTGGTGTCAGAAAGGGCATAAGTTGATTCATAAATGAAATATGAAAGTGGACTGGTTTTATGCCCAGAGCTAATTAAGGGCTATTAGCTCTCCTCAAACCAGACCTGGAAATTAATGACGTCACGCTCCAGCCAGGCTTGACAGCGAGCTGATCTTGGACAGGATGAGCTGGGCCTGGTGTAGCTTTTATGACCTTTTATTGCTGGCCTCAAAGAGTAGTGGTAATAAAAGTGTCCATCTATATCATAGGCGACCCAGGCTTCATGAAGATGAGAGTTCACAGTTTTTTACATAGGCCAGAAGCATATAAGATGGCTACCCAGAGGAATTATGTATGTATGCCGGCACACCTCCCTCTTTTAAAAGGTTGCCTGGGGAAATGGCCACAAGCCTATTCCACAGCAACCCAGCCATCTCCGGTCGATTCTCCCTGCCGCGACAACCCGTCGGCATTTCCATGTAAACTACCTTTTCTGTGCTGCACGGTGAAGTTGTACTGCTGCAAAATCAGGCTCCATCTCAGCAGTTTCGCATTGTCTCCTGCGAGACGTGCCAACCAGCTGAGGGGATTGTGATCAGTGATCACTGTGAAATTGCGTCCATACAGGTAGTGTTGTAGCTTTTGCAGGGACCACACAATAGCTAAACACTCCTTCTCTATTGTGGAGTAGCTGGTCTCCCTGGCCAGTAACTTACGGCTCAGGTATAGTACAGGATGCTCCTCCCCGGCCTGGTTCACCTGACTCAGGACTGCACCCAGACCAAAGGCGGAAGCATCCGTGTGGACCACAAACTTCCGAGTGAAATCTGGGGCCTGAAGCACAGGAGCACTGGCTAGTGCATCCTTCAGGGCCTGGAAGCCTTGCTCGCATTCCGGCGTCCATGACACCGTCCTGGGCAGCTTCTTCTTGGTCAAGTCTGTCAGAGGCTTGGCCAGGGCGCTATAGTTCGGGATGAACTTCCTATAGTACCCGGCCGTTCCCAAGAAAGACATGACCTGCTTCTTGGTGAGAGGTGTTGGCCATCTCGTAATGGCTTTCACCTTCTCTATTTCAGGCCTCAGTGTGCCTCCTCCTACTCTGTGGCCTAAGTAAGTGACCTCATTCATGCCCAGCTGGCACTTGCTAGGCTTAACAGTTAGTCCAGCCGCAGCAAGTTTGTCCAGTACTTGCGACAGGTGCACCAGATGCTCCTTCCACGTGGGGCTATACACGGCAATGTCGTCTAAATAGGCGACAGCACATTCTTCTAGTCCTTCCAGTAAGTCATTCACAAGCCTTTGAAAGGTGGCTGGCGCATTCTTCATCCCAAACGGCATTACAGTAAATTCGTATAAGCCGAAAGGGGTGATGAAGGCCGACTTCTCCTGAGCCTCCGAGGTCAGGGGAATCTGCCAATACCCCCTGCTCAGGTCCATGATTGTCAGGTAGCTGGCTCCTGCCAACTTATCTAACAGTTCATCAATCCTGGGCATGGGGTAAGCATCCGAGGTTGTGATGGCATTCAGTTTCCGATAGTCCACACAGAACCTGGTTGTCTGATCTTTCTTCGGGACCAGAACCACCGGTGAGGCCCAAGCGCTGTGGGATTTCTGAATGACCCCGAGCTGCTTCATCTCCTCGATCTCTCTCCTGAGGTCTGCCTGGACCTCCAGTGAGACACGGTAGGCGGACTGCTTTGTGGGAGCATGTGTACCTGTGTCCACATGATGGACTGCAAGGTGAGTTCTCCCGGGTTTCCCTGTAAAAGTGTCACGGTGAGCCGTCAACACTTCTAAGAGCTGAGATCTCTGCTGGGACGAGAGTTGAGGGTTGAGGGTTAAGTCCACCTCCAACTCTCGAGTGTCAGCTAGCAGATCTAGTAGGGGGTCGGCCTCCTCCCTTTCGGGCAGGCTGCAAACCGGCATAACATGTGGCGTTCTCTCGTGATGCTCCTTGAGCATGTTGACATGAAACGTCTTCTGTCTCCTACCTCCCTCTCCAAGGCCCACCACATAATTTACCTTACTCAGACATTTGACAATGGGGTACGGCCCTTCCCATGCAGCTTGCAGTTTGTTTTGCCGCATTGGCAGCAGGACATAGACCTTCTGCCCCTCCTGGTAGATTCTCTCTCGGGCAGTGCGGTTATACCACTGCTTCTGTTTGCTTTGGGCCTGCACCATATTCTCCTGTACCAGACCTACCAGCGACTCCATTTTGTCTCGGAACCTGAGGACATAGTCTACTACTGAGACTTCAGTTCCGGCAACCCTGCCTTCCCAAGACTCTCTGATTAGGTCTAGGGGACCTCTTACTCGTCGACCATACAGGAGTTCGAAGGGCGAAAACCCGGTTGACTCCTGGGGAACCTCTCTGTAGGCAAATAGCAGGTGAGGTAGATATCGTTCCCAGTCCTTCCCTTGCGCCTCCACAAACGTCTTCAGCATCTGCTTCAACGTCCCGTTGAAGCGCTCACAGAGGCCGTTTGTTTGTGGGTGGTAAGGGCTGGCTACGATATGGTTCACCTGTATTTTCCTACAGAGCCCCTGCATTAGTTCAGACATGAACTGAGGTCCTTGGTCGCTGAGAAGCTCAGCTGGGAACCCCACTCTCGTGAAGATCCCCAGCAGGGCGTCTGCAACCTTGTCCGCCCTAATGGAGGATAACGCCACTGCTTCCGGGTAGCGCGTCGCGTAATCCACCAGGGTTAATATGAACCGTTTACCCGAACTGCTGGGGATGGCCAGGGGACCAATGATGTCCACGGCCACCCTCCTGAAGGGTTCATCAATTATTGGTAAGGGATTCAATGGAGCTCGGTGACGGTCTCCTGCTTTGCCAACTCGCTGACAGGTGTCGCAGGACCTGCAGTACTTGGCGACATCTGCCCCGAGGCCAGGCCAGAAAAAATTCTGCATCACCCGGGACTTTGTTTTGGTTATTCCCAGGTGACCAGCTAAGGGGATCTCATGAGCCACTTGCAGTAATTGTTCCCTGAACTGCACAGGTACAATGAGCTGCCTCTTGAGTGGCCCCACCCTACTGTCACTGTGGGAGATGTCCTCCTTATACAGTTTCCCATTGTCCCAACACACTCGGTATTTGTCTCCCTCAGTGGGAGGGCTGGCAGCTAACCCTCTTAGCTGCTCCAAGGTAAGGTCATCTCGCAGGGCCTGCTCAAAGGCGGCACTACAAGTCCCAGCCAGCTGTCCTGTGGCGAACAGGGACAGTGGCTGAGGCTCTGACGCGGTTAAGTCCACGGGGTCCGAACCGGTGGAAGGGGACACTTCCACTTGCTCTTCCCCAATGGAGCGTTCCGCTGCGGCTTTTGCAGCCCTGCGAGTGACGGGCAACACAGGCACAATAATGTCATCACATTTAACATTTGCACAACTTGAATCAGTTAAACACATGTTTGCTACCTGTGTACATACACCCGCCATCCCCTCTACATCTCCTGTCATAGGAGAACTGCTCCCACACACCCCACCTCCCACCTCCCGCGGTCCATCCCCAAGGTTATCTGATGTTACGCAAACATCCTTGCACAGTACCTCGGGATGTCCAGGGACCTCCATAGGGACGGGTGAGTCCTGTGTGCTTCCAGGGGGCACGTAGCACGAGACCAATCGTCCTAGGTCAGTGCCTAATAAAACATTTGTGGGGATCTCCGCAGAGACTCCCACCTCCCTTACTCCACTCCCAGCCCCCCAATCAAGGAAAACACGAGCTAGGGGAACATTAGGGCTCACCCCCCCAACTCCCGTGATGGTGAGGCTTTTGCCGGGAATAAGGTCTGCGTCATCCACTAGTTCAGGCCGAACTAGTGTGACTTCGGCTCCTGTATCGCGGAAGCCTGTGGTGCATCGGTTGCCCACAGTAACCGACTGTAGGTTGTCTGCGGTGTGTCTTGCAGCTCCATTCACTAACAGCACAGATGATGGGTTGCGGGCAAGCTTGCCAGGGGGTGCTGTCTTCTTCTCCGGGCACGAGTGGCTGAGGTGTCCTGGCTTGCCGCACGCATAGCACTTGCGCACGTCTGTCGGTGCTGGCTTGACTCCTTCCGGTCTTTGTGCAGGCCTGTGAAAGGGTCGCTGGACAGGAACCGACAAAGCTGGCCGGGAGGAAGAAGCAGATGAAGAGGTTCCTCCCAGACGGGACAGAGTGTCTTTGAATGCCCGAGTGCTGGGCATGGCGATGTATTCATCGGCTAGCTCAGCCGCCTCTCGCGCACTCTTCGGCTTGTGCTCACATACATATTTTTGCACATCTGTGGGGCAATTGGAGACAAACTGTTCTCGGACCATCAGATCCGCCAGGGACTGCTTGGTGTCCTCTGTGAGGGGATCAGACCACTGTTGGAAGGTGGTCTGCAACTTGCCCAGATGGTCCATAAAAGTATCTCCGGGCCCTCTCCGCAGGGACCGGAACCGTAAACGGTAAGTCTCTGGAGTCAGCTGGTACTTGACCAGAATAGCCTTTTTGATGACCGCGTAACTGGTACGCTCTGCTAATGGTAGTCCGACCAGGGCCTCCATAGCTTTGCCCTTCAGTGCGGACATTAGATGTCCCGCCCACTGTGGCTCTGGCACCTGGTACTGCTGGCATGAGGTTTCAAAAGCATGCAGGAAAAGATCAATGTCACAGTTCTCTGACTCCATCACAGGCAGTTTTGGCTTGACCATCAGGGATGGGCCTGTGGATGTGGCATGCCGGTCGGACCCCTGAAGCTGTACTCGGGCCAGGTCCAGTTCATGCCTGCGGACAGCTTCCCGTTCTCGTTCTGCAGCCTCGCGCTCAGCCTTGCGCTCTGCAGCCTCGAGCTCAGCCTTGCGCTCTGCAGCCTCGAGCTCAGCCTTGCGCTCTGCAGCCTCGAGCTCAGCCTTGCGCTCTGCACGACGTGCCTCCAGCAGCCGAAAATATAAGTCCGGGTTACGGAGCATTAGTTGGTCCAGACCATTTTGGGATGACATAGAGACAGAGTTATGTCCAGCTAGAGGACTGCAAGCCCCAGCAGGCTGTCCTCCTCCCAGTTCATCATCCTCATTCTGGAAGGGGTCACCTGGCTCAGGGGCCCCAGAGTCTCCTCCATTCTCTGAATCCTGCAGGGATGACTCTTGACTCCTCCGTGCACATAACTCCTGGATAAGGACAGTCTTATTTTTCCCATATACTTGGATGCCTTTGTGCTCACACAGAGCTGTGATATCAGCCACGCTCAGGACGTCATAATTCACGGATTCGGACATTATTGCCAAATAAAAGATAGGACAGAAAACAAGAGAGAGGGGAGGGTACTGTCGTGAATTATTATTCTATCAAAACTAATGCACTGTGCTTCGTCTTCCAGAATTTTTCAATCCTTTAGTACAGAGTTATGGACATAACTTCATGCACTAATATTCTAAGCATACAGAATCCCGTAAGCTGCCACCATAAAAATGTCACGAACTATGGATCCGACCGCTCCGGATCCCACAGCTCTGACGTAGTGGTCTGTGACGGAGTCTGCGCACACACAGAGACCTCACGTGACCGGGGTATTACCACTCGGCTAACACCCCCCACTACTACTTCGGTAACTGCCACCACGTGGGTTCCCGGTCCACGAGCCGACTATCCGGGTCATTCACTATCACACAGATCAGTGGATGAACCGGATATCACTTACTGACCAACCGCAGTCAATCACCCCCAGCTACAATTCCTAAATGCAATTTAACTAACTACCTGGTAACGTCTCTTCAAAGGCAAGGTACGTTGTTCAGCAGCTTAGAATATGGAAGACTTGGCCACTTAGATTTTATAATCTTTAATAAGCGGTAAAAAGCAGTGCATACAAGTCTAATGAAAATGACTATAAAACTACAGAATAATAATAACAATATAAATAATCACGACAGTTCAAATGAAAGGGAAAAAGATGAAAGAATACTTAGTTTCTCTGGAGGGTTTCAGATGGTCGTTCATATGTCCTTTTTGAATCCTTGCAAACCCCTTTTCAGTATGTATCAGGGGAGACCCTCAAAGTTCTTCTGATACAGGGATATGCCGTCAATGTCCAATTAAGTGTCTGGTGATGTTCCATGGGTCTCTCTCCTCTGTCCTTGTGCATGGGTTTTTATGAACTCTGCCATGGGCAGGAGACTTACTCCTGTCAGCCAATGGCAGCAGAGTGACTGTCAATCCTAGGGATTGGCCTCCAAGTGTTTTATGACCCCATCAAAGTTCAGTTCCTACAATGAGGATTATACTTAAGCTCGTATCTCCTTGATACATCGGCATATTTTTATACAGAATACATATTTGCGATCCTTATTTATTTACCTACAGAATGAGACCACACACGGTAATGCTGGGACCTGTAGTTCTTCTACCACCCATAGGTCAGCTAAGGAATCACATCCTCTAGTCATATTTGATACCCAATTAACCACAATAGTCTGTAGAGCCTGGATCTGGTGTCAGAAAGGGCATAAGTTGATTCATAAATGAAATATGAAAGTGGACTGGTTTTATGCCCAGAGCTAATTAAGGGCTATTAGCTCTCCTCAAACCAGACCTGGAAATTAATGACGTCACGCTCCAGCCAGGCTTGACAGCGAGCTGATCTTGGACAGGATGAGCTGGGCCTGGTGTAGCTTTTATGACCTTTTATTGCTGGCCTCAAAGAGTAGTGGTAATAAAAGTGTCCATCTATATCATAGGCGACCCAGGCTTCATGAAGATGAGAGTTCACAGTTTTTTACATAGGCCAGAAGCATATAAGATGGCTACCCAGAGGAATTATGTATGTATGCCGGCACAGTCTGAAAACTGATTGAAGCTGTATTATAGTTCCAATGTGCTGTGTTATGAGTGGCACTGTATCACAAAGACAGATGTCATAATGCTTTCATTCTAAGTCATCCAACCACTGGGGCCCCACTGATCAGAGTAGGAAAGGTTTCTTCCCTAACCGATGTTGCCTGGTTCACTGTTTCACCTAATCTCCAGTCCAGTGACTAGAATAGATGAACTGATTTAAAAATTTTAATTCTTCAAAAGTGAAGTTGAAACCTAACACCAGCACACAAAAATTTCACATGAGTCTCAAACTAACTCTCAAATGTATGAGTCCTGAAATTGGCCAATTTTGTTGAATATATGACCTGGGATGAAGCTATGATTCATGGTGAAGATATGACCAATGATGAATATATTACCTGGAATGAAGATATGTTCTTTGATGAAGATATGAACTTAGATAAAGATAGGGCCTTTGATGAAGACCTGACCTATGATGGAGAATATATGGCCTGTGATGAAGATATAGGGAGGGGATTTATAATTAGGGAAATATTTGAAGCCAGTTTTGCTAGTGTCTGTGTTGATGTATTTAATACCACGTTTGATTAATTTGTCTTATCCTTAAACCTAACACTTTTGTCTAGAAAAACGACTCCAGTTTTCCTACTCCACCTTTCTACTGGAGAGAGACTACAACATTTTTGTAACTTAAAAAAAAAAATTAAAATCTCGGTGATAAATCTGGAGTGACACTTATTAACATAGTTTCCCATGCTCACTTTCCCACCCATATTTCAAAAAATGCTAAAAGTTCCAAAATTGTTACACAAGTGAGCCCAAAAAAGGCGCAAAAGGCCTATTTTGAAACTTTCTGAGGCCAGAATTCTGAAGTAAAGACATGATGAATCAGGACCATAGTCTGTAATGAAGATATCACCTATGATGAAGATCTAGCAGGTAATGAAGAAATCATCTGGGGTGAAGTTATCACCTGTGATGGCGATATGACTTTTAATGAAAACATTGGTACATAAGGGTTATGACCCCAAAAAACTAACAGTTCTAATCTGGAGGAACATGACTATAGGTAGCAGCTCACATAGGTACTGATGGTCAAAGTGTTTGGGATTACTGTATGTGCAAGATGGTGTCTCTGCAGTGTTCAATAGTAGGTACAGTACTTGCTGTGTAGAGAGCATGATTGAAGTATATTGGAGTGACAATATGATGCCAAGTATACCAATACATTGAGTTTGAGGGTTGGTCGTAATTTGACATGATTGGAGTGTGACAGTATTCTTTCTCGGAGGGTTTACCATTTATCTCTATTCAACTAAGAAGGTATGCAAATCAGCTCTTAGCAAGCTCTGCCTCTGATGCTACCAGATATAAGGTAGCTGTCCTATAAGTCAATGTTTCGTGACTTGGATAATAACTAAGCCAGTGCCTCATCTGCAGACAGCTATTTCAGGGCCCCTCATCAGTGAAACTCCCCTGAGTTTTTCCATAGCAGAAAAAAGCTGATCATTGGTTCCACGACAGTCCCTCTAGCTTCATGGCTTTATTACATCAGTAGACTTCCACAGCTGGGATATTTCAACCTAAAGAAATACATAAATGTGGAATCACTTTCTTTTGGGCACTGATTTGGGTTGGTAGGATTGGAGTTAATATATATAGCCCGGTTTAGCCTCATTGCTCAATGTTTAAGCTGCAACAGGTCTTCATGCAAACTCAGATCACCTGCCACTTTGACTTTGCCGGTGCATAATGAAATATTCCCATGCAAGGTGCAAAACTACTTATATAAAAAACTACTTAAACTTCATCTGTCATCATCCTCACCTCCACCGTGAAACTCTGACTATGGAAGGAGGTCCACGTCTGAGGTCTTCTCACCCGGGCAAGAGCAACTTAAAGGAAGGGTATGATGAATTACTTTAATGGAGATAAATTGATGACATCCTGTGTTTCTTCGGCTACGGCCTGTTGGTTTGTTTATAATCCTGGACATATTCTGTCATTACCCTCCTTAAGTGTTTTACAATGTTGTATGTTGATCTCTTAGATACATATTTGTCTTGGCAACAGATGATGAGAGATTGTTGGATGGACTTTTTGACCAGTAAGTTACAGATTTTAGGGCCCCTGGCCTGTCTGTTATGTTTACCTTGGTCTTCTACAATGATAGATGGTAGAACAGACCCATAATCTAGCCCCGATCGTCTCTGGAGATACTTAATGGTCATTTAAATTCATTCAGTTCTTCCTGAACACAGATCTGGTATATGAATTGAATGAACATCAGGCCTCTAAAAGTGAATCCTGCTGGCAGAAATGTATTTATTAGGGTCATAAATCAGAGGTGCAGAGCTCTTGACATCCATGAAAAATAACTTCGGACTTTGGAGGGGGAGAATAGGATTCGAGCCTGTGGATGAAGACAGTGGTCTCACTGTGGTGGATGGAGCATATGTGTCTCCCTCAGCCTCCGCTACCTTCAGTGAATCACTGATTAGTTGTTTATTTTGCTTGAATTTAATCCATCCAAAGGGAATGTTTCAGTATTTGCGGTCTGTGAGCGAACATGCAGCAAGCGCATTTGTGTCCTTCAGTCCACACGATACTATGAGTAATTGCTGTGAGTTGGAATATTGGACATTTCAACCGTTGTGTTAAATCATGTCGAAGATCAACTTTTTTTTTAATAGGTACAGCGACGTAGTCTAGACCAAGGATGGTGAGCTGAACAGATTGTAAAGTCTTCATCCTATTGAAGCTTATTCTCTTTAGTAAGATGTTACTGGTATTGCAGCTTTGCTCTATTGAATTGAATAGGGGCTAAGCTGCAATATCACACACAATCTGTGAATGGTCATGGCATTGTTTCTAGAAGAAAGCAACCATGTCTTCTAATTCTGTTCAATTTCATTAAACATAGTTCAAACATATCAGAATCAGTACTAAAGTACTGATTATTTTGGCAATGGTGGTGGCATTGTCTCCACCATGGTGCACTCAAGTAGGGAATGTTGATTGCTACAATTCTGCTCTTTCAGCACCTCCTTAAGTCCTGCTCAATGATGCCGGTGTGTTTCTTACAGCTTGAAGTATCATGGAAATCCTGCTGTTCAAGCTGAGTGCACTTAGCACCAGCAACAACTCCCTCATAACACATGGATGTAGCATAGACAAACTGACTTTTGACAGGCCACATACTCAAAGAGTGCTCTCCTACCCAATAACATGGTCTCCACTTCCCATCTTCTTTAGCTGAAAGGACATTCCTTAAATACTTTTTGCCACCAGGTTCTTGTGAGGACCACATTGTCCTTCCATCCATGCGTTCTCATGTCTAATTGGGCCATACACCATGTTGCTCTTCACCAATCTTAGCATCTGGGGTCAGACTTCGCTAATATTATGCTGATTGGGCACAGCTGTATGCATTGGAGAACCACCATTCCCTTACAGGATATGCAGCCTGTCACGGATGATGTTGCAGATAGCTGGAAGTTATGAATAAACGTCTGACTGGCTTGATCCCAAACTAAGGAGCATATAGGTGACCCCTATAAAACCCTAAGAGCTCACTCTGACTGCTATGCTAAGCACATACAAGGGTCTCAAAGGTAGACGATTGTATGCCCCAGTACCTAAGACTGTTTGACACCTGAAAACCCTATAATAGTGAGGGGACACGACCACCGACTCCCTGCACTTCATACGGAGGGAGTCAGGGTCACCTAGAATCAAGCCAGCAAGGAAACACAATACATGAAAGGACTTATCTGAACAAGCAGCAGCAGAAGTCTCCAGCAGTGAACACTTCAATCCAGGAAGTAGTATAAACCGTAAAGTGAGGCAGTATGGGAGGGAATATAAAGGAAAGAAGATTAGTCTAAATAGGTGACACATGGGAGAAGGAAATGAGATGAGCAAGTGAAACCAAAACAAAGAACATCATGCAAGAGGTAGAGAAGGATGTCTGTCAGACCTTCTCACAGAAGTGGCGGTGACACAGCCAAAGCAGCATCGATAGCCTGAGGACCTGCACAGGCATGGACATGTGACCAGAGGTCCTTCTCCCATATGACACAATGTAACAAACACCTGGTTTGTTACTAGAGAAAGCTCTGATATACAGTAAAGAACACTGCATTTGTGCCAGGTGGATTTGATCATGTATAACCTGTAAAGAAGGATTTATTCATTCACTGACAACAAGTAGAAATATCTAAAATGGTGAAGAAATGAAACACAACATATGTCACAAATTTTCAGAATTTGTCATTGTGCAATGAATATGCTTTAATGATATGAAATAAGGATAAAATCTCTAACCTGAAGTTAAATAAAGGGATGAACTAAAGGGGTTGTCCTATGAACATTTATCACTAATCCTGTGTGAATGGAGTAGCGGTGCACGCCGCTGTGGAGGTCACTGTTAAAGGGGCGGACACTGTGGAGGTCACTGTTAAGGGGGCAGGGGCCAATTTTAAAGGGGCAACTGCTGTGGTGGTCACTGTTAAGGCAGAAGAGTACTATGAGGTAACAGTTAAGTCAGCGGGGTACTGTGGAGGTCACTGTTAAGGGGGTGGGCCCCTGAGGAGGTCACTATCAAGTGAGGAGGGTGCTGTGAAACTCACTGTTAAAGGGGCGTGCTGCTGTGAAGGTCAAAGTTAAGGGGATGGGCTGCTGTGGAGGTCCCATTTTAAAGTGGCGAGGCACTGTGGGGGGGTCAGTGTTAAGGGGTGGGGGACTGTGGAGATCACTGTTAAAGGGGCAGGATGCAGTAGAGGTCACTGTTATGGGGGATACAGTCGATATCTTTTAATGACACACACAAACATTAAATGAAATAGATGAAATATACCCGTGCGAAGCCGGGTCCTTCTGCTAGTTTATACTAAATAAAAAAAATTGCATTTTTTGCAGAATTGTTTTAAATTATCTTTTTAATTACATTTTTCATGACTTCTTTTTAAAATCCGATTCAGAAATGATTACTGTATTTCCATTGTTATTTTAAACCTATAATAATTTAGCATACTAATGTACTAACTCATTACGGTCTGTATCACTTAGTGTACAGACAGTCCTCCAGTCCCCTTTGATCATGCCATGGTCACACTTAACCACTGTGATTAAAGGGTGAAAAAGCAGTGAAGGCAGGAACTTGTCTGTCATTAGACAGCTGAATACCCGCTCCACGTGAGTACTGGACACTAGTGTTGAACGAGCATGCTCGGCTCAACTGCTGTTTGGCTTGAGCCTTGCTATGTTCGGCACATCGCATCGCTCGGCCGAATACTGCATGTGCTCGAGTACAATTTAGTACAATGAAAGTCAATGGGAGACCCAAGCATCAACCCAGGCACCCCCTGCTCTGATGAAGAGAGGGTGTCTGGTTCACACAAAAAAAGGTTAGAAATTGAGGGAAACACCATCGAAATGGTTTGGAAACAGCATTAGGAGGACGGCTGGATGTATCTTGGACTCCTATTACCTATGGCATACAATAGACAACAACACAAAGGCTATATACCAAAAGCCAGGTATGTGCAAGCCAACAATCTATCCATGAGACAGATACAGTCAGCATACCTTACAATGGCAGCCTTGTGCACTATAGAAACATAGAAACATAGAATGTGTCGGCAGATAAGAACCATTTGGCCCATCTAGTCTGCCCAATATACTGAATACTATGAATAGCCCCCGGCCCTATCTTATATGAAGGATGGCCTTATGCCTATCCCATGCATGCTTAAACTCCTTCACTGTATTTGCAGCTACCAGTTCTGCAGGAAGGCTATTCCATGCATCCACTACTCTCTCAGTAAAGTAATACTTCCTGATAATACAAACCAGATTCCAAAAAAGTTGGGACACTAAACAAATTGTGAATAAAAACTGAATGCAATGATGTGGAGATGGCAAATGTCAATATTTTATTTGTAATAGAACGTAGATGACAGATCAAACGTTTAATCCGAGTAAATGTATCATTTTAAAGGAAAAATACGTTGATTCAAATTTTCACGGTGTCAACAAATCCCCAAAAAGTTGGGACAAGTAGCAATAAGAGGCTGGAAAAAGTAAATTTTAGCATAACGAAGAGCTGGAAGACCAATTAACACTAATTAGGTCAATTGGCAACATGATTGGGTATAAAAAGAGCTTCTCAGAGTGGCAGTGTCTCTCAGAAGCCAAGATGGGTAGAGGATCACCAATTCCCACAATGTTGCGCAGAAAGATAGTGGAGCAATATCAGAAAGGTGTTACCCAGCGAAAAATTGCAAAGACTTTGCGTCTATCATCATCAACTGTGCATAACATCATCCGAAGATTCAGAGAATCTGGAACAATCTCTGTGCGTAAGGGTCAAGGCCGTAAAACCATACTGGATGCCCGTGATCTCCGGGCCCTTACACGACACTGCACCACAAACAGGAATGCTACTGTAAAGGAAATCACAGAATGGGCTCAGGAATACTTCCAGAAACCATTGTCAGTGAACACAATCCACCGTGCCATCCGCCGCTGCCGGCTGAAACTCTACAGTGCAAAGAAGAAGCCATTTCTAAGCAAGATCCACAAGCTCAGGCGTTTTCACTGGGCCAGGGATCATTTAAAATGGAGTGTGGCAAAATGGAAGACTGTTCTGTGGTCAGACGAGTCACGATTCAAAGTTCTTTTTGGAAATCTGGGACGCCATGTCATCCGGACCAAAGAGGACAAGGACAACCCAAGTTGTTATCAACGCTCAGTTCAGAAGCCTGCATCTCTGATGGTATGGGGTTGCATGAGTGCGTGTGGCATGGGCAGCTTGCATGTCTGGAAAGGCACCATCAATGCAGAAAAATGTATTCAGGTTCTAGAACAACATCTGCTCCCATCTAGACGTCATCTCTTTCAGGGAAGACCCTGCATTTTTCAACAAGATAATGCCAGACCACATTCTGCATCAATCACAACATCATGGCTGCGTAGGAGAAGGATCCGGGTACTGAAATGGCCGGTCTGCAGTCCAGATCTTTCACCTATAGAGAACATTTGGCGCATCATAAAGAGGAAGGTGCAACAAAGAAGGCCCAAGACGATGGAACAGTTAGAGGCCTGTATTAGACAAGAATGGGAGAGCATTCCTATTTCTAAACTTGAGAAACTGGTCTCCTCGGTCCCCAGACGTCTGTTGAGTGTTGTAAGAAGAAGGGGAGATGCCACACAGTGGTGAAAATGGCCTTGTCCCAACTTTTTGGGGATTTGTTGACACCATGAAATTCTGATTCAACATATTTTTCCCATAAAATGGTACATTTTCTCAGTTTAAACTTTTGTTCCGTGATTTATGTTCTATTCTGAATAAAATATTCGAAGTTGGCACCTCCACATCATTGCATTCAGTTTTTATTCACGATTTGTATAGTGTCCCAACTTTTTTGGAATCCGGTTTGTACTTTTAAACCTTTGCCCCTCTAATTTAAAACTATGAGACATTTAAAACCAGCTCTCATCTGACTGAGAGCCAGTAAGCCTCAAAGTTAAAAATGTGGGGGGTGCCCTGCCTTTATGCTGGATGTTGAATAAGGCATTGGTGTACATTTTGGCCAAAGCGTAATAAGCCACTCACCACGTCAAGGTCGTCTTCATGAGTGGTCCCTAACACTAGTTTCTACCTGTTATGGGCCATGACAGCCACACAAAGTCCAGGGAGCGCAGGTACAGCATGCACACCAAGCACACTCTGCTTTTAACCCCGTCCGGTGCCATTACAGCTTCCATCGGATCCAGGGATGCAAGTACCAACATGCATGCTGAGCCCACTATATACTGGAGCCAAATGGCTACTGGTAGGTGCTATATAAGCAGACTCAGTTTTATACTGACTTTAAAACCAGCCTCCAGAGCAGACTAACTGGTCAGGTGTGCATGACTGCTTGGAGATCGTGGCGATCCAATATATACTACAAAGAAAAAAATATGGGGGGTTCAGTCAGCACAACCCTGTATGCAGGTGCACATTGCTATGGTGAAATACAGATACAAACGTAAAAACACAAATGCAATTGCACTCTGCAACCAGCACTCTGCCCTGCCTTTATGCTGGTTGTTGAATGAGGCGCCCCCCTAAAAAAGGTTAGAAATTAAGGGGAAACACCATCGAAATGGTTTAAATTAGAGGGGCAAAGGTTTAAAAGTAATATCAGGAAGTATTACTTTACTGAGAGAGTAGTGGATGCATGGAATAGCCTTCCTGCAGAAGTGGTAGCTGCAAATACAGTGAAGGAGTTTAAGCATGCATGGGATAGGCATAAGGCCATCCTTCATATAAGATAGGGCCAGGGGCTATCCATAGTATTCTGTGCCTACACTCCCTGGACTTTGTGTGGCTGTCATGGCCCATAACAGGTAGGAACTAGTGTTAGGGACCACTCATGAAGGCGACCTTGACGTGGTGAGTGGCTTATTACGCTTTGGCCAAAATGTACACCAATGCCTTATTCAACATCCAGCAATGGTTTTTCAGCTGAAATACACGGCAGATTCTGCTCATTTGCATGTCTTTCCCATTTCCCCATGTTTATGCAAATGAGTTTACATGACAAAACTGTATAGAAAGGTTATTGAATATTATGTTAGGACAATCAGAAAACTTTTTTTCACCCTAATGATATTGATATACAGTCAGGTCCATAAATATTGGGACATGGACACAATTCTAACATTTTTGGCTCTATACATCACCACAATGGATTTGAAATGAAACAAACTAGATGTGCTTTACCTGCAGACTGTAAGCTTTAATTTGAGGGGATTTACATCCAAATCAGGTGAACGGTGCAGGAATTACAGCAGTTTGCATATGTGCAGGGCCAGCACCACCTGTAAGTCGACCTAGGCAGCCGCCTAGGGTGCAATTTAGCAGGGGGCGCCGGCCTTGTGCGGTTAAAAAGAAAAGTGTTGCCGCAAGTTTTTTTTTTAAGTACGGCGGCTGCCACACTGCCCGGGCTGGTGTGTCTATGATTGTGCACTGCCCGGGCACAGCCTGAAGAGAGGGGCTGACTCCTTGTCACTCTCATTTCCTTCCCCCACACCCTTGTCACTCTCATTTCCCCCCCCCCTCCCTTGTCACTCTCATTCCCCACCACCTCTAGTGTAACGTGGCTGAGCTCTGTTCGGTCCGTGGTACAGGAGCTCTTGTTTCCTGTACCCGGCCGGACTGACAGGAAGTGCTCACTTAGTGTGTGACAAGGGGGGGAGGGAAATGAGAGTGACAAGGGAGGGGGGGATGAGAGTGACAAGGGAGTGGGGGAAGGAAATGAGAGTGACAAGGGAGTGGGGGAAGGAAATGAGAGTGACAAGGGAGGGGGGGGATGAGAGTGACAAGGGAGTGGGGAAAGGAAATGAGAGTGACAAGGGAGTGGGGGAAGGAAATGAGAGTGACAAGGGAGGAGGGGAAATGAGAGTGACAAAGGAGCGGGGGATGAGAGTGACAAAGGTGGGGGGGGTGAGAGTGACAATGGAGGGAGGCGGTGGAGAAGAGAATGACAAGGGGGGAGAAGAGAGTGACAAGGGGGGGAGAAGAGAATGACAAGGGGGAGAAGAGAGTGACAAGGGGGGGAGAAGAGAGTGACAAGGGGGGAGAAAAGAGTGACAAGGGAGGGAGAAGAGAGTGACAAGGGGGGGGAGAAGAGAGTGACAAGGGGGGGGGAGAAGAGAGTGACAAGGGGGGGATAAGAGAGTGACAAGGGGGGGAGAAGAGAGTGACAAGGGAGGGAGAAGAGAGTGACAAGGGGGGGAGAAGAGAGTGACAAGGGGGGGAGAAGAGAGTGACAAGGGGGGGGGGAAGAAGAGAGTGACAAGGGGGGGAGAAGAGAGTGACAAGGGGGGAGAAGAGAGTGACAAGGGAGGGAGAAGAGAGTGACAAGGGGGGAGAAGAGAGTGACAAGGGGGGGAGAAGAGAGTGACAAGGGGGAGAGAAGAGAGTGACAAGGGAGAGAGAAGAGAGTGACAAGGGAGAGAGAAGAGAGTGACAAGGGAGGGAGAAGAGAGTGACAAGGGGGGGAGAAGAGAGTGACAAGGGGGGGAGAAGAGAGTGACAAGGGGGGAGAAGAGAGTGACAAGGGAGGAGGAAGAGAGTGACAAGGGGGGGAGAAGAGAGTGACAAGGGGGAGAAGAGAGTGACAAGGGGGGAGAAGAGAGTGACAAGGGGGGGAGAAGAGAGTGACAAGGGAGGGAGACGAGAGTGACAAGGGGGGGAGAAGAGAGTGACAAGGGGGGAGAAGAGAGTGACAAGGGGGGGAGAAGAGAGTGACAAGGGGGGGGGGGGAGAAGAGAGTGACAAGGGGGGAGAAGAGAGTGACAAGGGAGGGAGAAGAGAGTGACAAGGGAGGGAGAAGAGAGTGACAAGGGGGGGAGAAGAGAGTGACAAGGGGGGGAGAAGAGAGTGACAAGGGAGGGAGAAGAGAGTGACAAGGGGGGGAGAAGAGAGTGACAAGGGGGGGAGAAGAGAGTGACAAGGGGGGAGAAGAGAGTGACAAGGGAGGGAGAAGAGAGTGACAAGGGGGGGAGAAGAGAGTGACAAGGGGGAGAAGAGAGTGACAAGGGGGGAGAAGAGAGTGACAAGGGGGGGAGAAGAGAGTGACAAGGGAGGGAGACGAGAGTGACAAGGGGGGGAGAAGAGAGTGACAAGGGGGGAGAAGAGAGTGACAAGGGGGGGAGAAGAGAGTGACAAGGGGGGGGGAGAAGAGAGTGACAAGGGGGGAGAAGAGAGTGACAAGGGAGGGAGAAGAGAGTGACAAGGGAGGGAGAAGAGAGTGACAAGGGGGGAGAAGAGAGTGACAGGGGGGGAGAAGAGAGTGACAAGAGAGGGAGAAGAGAGTGACAAGGGGGGAGAAGAGAGTGACAAGGGGGGAGAAGAGAGTGACAAGGGGGGAGAAGAGAGTGACAAGGGGGGGAGAAGAGAGTGACAAGGGAGGGAGAAGAGAGTGACAAGGGGGAGAAGAGAGTGACAAGGGGGGGAGAAGAGAGTGACAAGGGGGGGAGAAGAGAGTGACAAGGGAGGGAGAAGAGAGTGACAAGGGGACAAGGGGGGAGAAAGAATGACAAGGGGGGAAAAGAGAGTGACAAGGGGGGGGGAAAAGAGAGTGACAAGGGGGGGAGAAGAGAGTGACAAGGGAGTCCCCAGAGCCAGACTGCAGCCAGAGACCAGATCATCTTATTGTCCTGGTGGTAAGTAGACAATGCAATATGTTTATTATTTAATTGTTTAGTTATTGATACTACATTGGATACTAATTTACCTCACATTAAGGCTCCATTCACACTTCCGCAACGTGTTTTGCGGATACACAGAGCCGCGGATCCGCAAAAACACGGAAAGCGGCAATGTGCGTTCTGCATTTTGCGGACCGCACATTGCCGGCACTAATAGAATATGCCTGTTCTTGTCCGCAATTGCAGACAAGAATAGGACATGTTCTATTTTTTTGCGTAACGGAAGTGCGGATCCGCAATTCAGTGTCCGGGCAGCACATCGTACTGCCCCATAGGAATAAATGGGTCTGCAATTCCGTTTTGCAAAATTCAGAACGAAATTGCGGGCGTGTGAATGGAGCCTAAAAGGACACTATAGTCCCAGAACCAGTACAGTTAATGTAGTGGTACTGGTGTCTATAGCCTGTTCCTGCAGAGAACAGACACTGTGCAGTACTGGTGTTAAAGGAGCACTATAGTGCCAGGAAAACAAACTCATTTTCCTGGCACTATATAGTTGTTAGGAGTGGGGCACCTTCGTGTCCCCCTCCCACTGGGCTGAAGGGGTTAAAACCCCTTCAGCCACTTACCTTTCTCCAGCGCCGACACTGGGAACTCTTCTCCTCCTCTCAGATGCGAATGCGCATGCGCACGCATTCAAAACTATGTTCCACGTCTTCTCACTGTAATTTTCACCGTGAGAATCGCGGAAGCACCTCTAGCGGCTGTCAGGGAGACAGCTACAAGAAGCTTGATTAACCCTAAGGGAAACATAGCAGTTCTTTTAATTTAAATGCTGAGATAGGGGTGGAACATATGTGATGTCATGATATGGACAGATCATCTGATAAGACAAAACCCTTCACAACAGTTGGCCGGATCAAGACCACTCTCCAGGAGGTAGGTGTATGTGTGTCAAAGTCAACAATCAAGAGAAGACTTCACCAGAGTGAATACAGTGGGTTCACCACAAGATGTAAACCATTGGTGAGCCTCAAAAACAGGAAGGCCAGATTAGAGTTTGCCAAACAACATCTAAAAAAGCCTTCACAGTTCTAGAACCACATCCTATGGACAGATGAGACCAAGATCAACTTGTACCAGAGTGATGGGAAGAGAAGAGTATGGAGAAGGAAAGGAACTGCTCATGATCCTAAGCATACCACCTCAGCAGTGAAGCATGGTGGTGGTAGTGTCATGGCGTGGGCATGCATGGCTGCCAATGGAACTGCTTCTCTTGTATTTATTGATGATGTGACTGCTGACAAAAGCAGCAGGATGACTTCTGAAGTGTTTCGGGCAATATTATCTGCTCATATTCAGCCAAATGCTTCAGAACTCATTGGACGGCGCTTCACAGTGCAGATGGACAGTGACCCAAAGCATACTGCAAAAGCAACCAAAGAGTTTTTTAAGGGAAAGAAGTGGAATGTTCTGCAATGGCCAAGTCCATCACCGGACCTGAATCTGATTGAGCATGCATTTCACCTACTGAAGACAAAACTGAAGGGAAAATGCCCCAAGAACAAGCAGGAACTGAAGACAGTTGCAGTAGAGGCCTGGCAGAGCATCACCAGGGATGAAACCCATCATCTGGTGATGTCTATGCGTTCCAGACTTCAGGCTGTAATTGACTGCTAAGGATTTGCAACCAAGTATTAAAAAGTGAAAGTTTGATTTATGATTATTATTCTGTCCTATTACTTTTGGTCCCTTAACAAGTGGGAGCCACATATGCAACTGCTGTAATTCCTGCACCGTTCACCTGATTTGGATGTAAATACCCTCAAATTAAAGCTTACAGTCTGCAGGTAAAGCTGACAGTCTGCAGGTAAAGCACATCTTGTTTGTTACATTTCAAATCCATTGTGGGGGTGTATAGAGCCAAAAATGTTAGAATTGTGTCAATGTCCTAATATTTATGGACCTGACTGTAGGTGCGCAGGTCATCCCAAGCCATCCAACAGATATGAAGCAACTTTGAGGCTTAATGACTCTCAGTCAGATGAGAGCTGGTTTTGAATATCTCATAATGTACAAGGCTGCCATTGTAACGTGTGCTGAATGTATCTTGTCTCATGGATAGATTGTTGGCTTGCACATACCTGGCTTTTGGCATATAGCCTTTGTGTGGTTGTCTATTGTATATCATAGGTAATAGGAGTCCAAGATAGATTCAGACATCCTCCCCATGCTGTTTCCAAACTATTTTGCTGGTGTTTCCATCAATTTTTTACTTTTTTTTTGTGAACCAAACACTCTTCTGAGCAGGGGGTGCCTGGGGTTCTCCCACTGACTTCCATTGTGCTCGGTAGAACACACAAGCACTTTGGTGCTCAATCAACACTACTGGACACCTCTGCAGAGCTTACTCTAAAGAATTGTAAAAACATGTATCGGCAGTCCCTGAGGGGTAGTGCGGATTTAAAAAAAATATATTTTTATAGATAAGGCAACTCAAATTCCAATTCTCAATTCCTTTTCTCACTTTTCTTTATTAATTTCGAACCAATATCTGAATTGTATGTGTTGTCATGCATGGCATCATGGGCCAGATTTAGCCCTGTTTCCCAACAGGGTATTTGCATAGTTTTATTCATAAGCATGTGCTGTTAATAGACTAACTTGAGGTGAGTACGGTATGTTGAGAGAGTATGTTAAGTATTATGGGAATTGTAGTCTGGCCTGCGAGCACAACAAACTGGAATGGAATGCATTCTGGTGCACTCCATTCCGGTTTGTTCAGTTTTGTCCCCTTTGACAATAAATGGGGACAAAACTGAAGCGTTGTGCTGCAGTTTTGAGACCCTGTGCCGGATGTCAAAACTGAACAGCACAATACAGATGTGAAAGTAGCCTTATGTTCATTGGTATTTTCCCTGATTTGTAAAGTTTTTTTTCGATAACTATCATATTCCCATATTAATTGAGAAAACAATGGTAGTGGTAGGGTTTGGTCAGCTAAGTATGGCTACATCCTATTCACTATGGACACTATGGCTCTTCAGATCACATACATGACAACTTTACACACAATATCAAAGAGAAAGGAGAAGTAAAGAGGTTCTCTCACAGCACAGGATAGAAAAGAAAAGGGGGGAAACAAAAAAGAAAGAACCAAGTCATCTTGGGTTTGGGTGATGACTACCACTGGCATTGTGTCTCCTCAAAAAGAAGGAAACCTATATAAACAAACTCCATGCAATTGATGCCCTTCACATATTTATGAAATTCTGGTGTGTTCCTCTTGACACCCCTATAAATATGCACATTCAGATAGGCTGAACATGCATGTGTTGTCAGTGGGGAGAGGGGACTACTAGATACCTCTGATGATGACTTTTCTCTCCAGAGAAAAAAAGGATATGGTATGTTGTGAACCCAGTCCGATCCTTCTCTCCATTGATATCTGCCATCAGGAGGGTTGGTAGACCCCTATACATATAAGATGGTTGTCCAGTTGTTTCAAAATTGGTGGGTTTGGCTGAGGACAATTTTGGACTTGAGAATAGAGTTTTTATCACCAAGGAATAGTAGAAAGGTGTCTTATTTTCCAAGGTGATACATTGCATGAAATCTTGGTTTGCCTGAGCCAATTTTTGAATTAGATAAGATCAATCTAAGAGTGAGAGGTTAGTTAATAATAACAGGTGTCTACATACCGTAAAAACGACAAAGGCAAAAAAACACCAAACTCAAAATAGTAGCTATTTCCCCTTTATGGGACAGGCTGTCCGTGCCAACAGTTGTAATAATATTTCCAGTCTCCATCTGAGGAACCTGTGTGGTGAATGCTTAAAGGAATTTAATTGTACACCTGACCTCATCCCAACACCCGGACCTCCAGACACACCAGAGAGGCCAGAGGTACAATTGCAGCCTTTAGACTCCAAACATGAATGGTACAGTAATTGATTATAACATCAGCGTAGGAGTATATTCCCAGACGTTCCTTCAGACTCCTTAAGAATGTACGTGTGAAGAATATCACTTACACTTCAAGTAATAGTTATGTAGGCCACAGTAACCTCCCTGCTTTGCAAAAGTTGTCTGCGCTGAGTTTTTCTTTTACAAAAAAAAAAAAAAAACCTTCAAGATCTTCCTTGGAACTTCCCTTCTTAAACTCGTCTTGAAAATCATGGCACTGAGCTATCCATGGTTCAGCGTCTCGAAGTTAAAAAGACCGCTGAGCTAAGGCAAAACTAAGTTCAAAAAGCCGCAGAAGAAGTGAACTGGTCCAACATCTATAAAAATGTGGTTTTACTATGTAGTCAAGCTAAATATAAAAATTCTATAGAGGACAATAAATTCATAATACATATTACCAAAATTCTGGAAACAGATCTCTGTTTGGGGCCCAAAAAAATACTCAAACTGGATAACCAAAGGAGACCTCAGCCAGGGACACTTGTATTTATTACATTTATTTTTCAAGCTGTAAAAAGAGCGCTGTGAATTGGGACCTGGGTCAGGAAGTGGGGAGAGATTATGTAGGAAGCATTTTTTTTCTTTTACGTTGCGTACCCGTTTCCATGACCTGGCTCCTCAATGGATTCTGTCGAAAGAAAAGGAAATGTTTACATTGAGATTTTTAAACTTTTTTTTTTCAGCCTCAGTCTTCCAAATCTGAACTTTTCAAAAGCTCCTTCATTTTATGTCATCGAATTAAGTTTTAGGTAAATATATTATGGTGAATGGAGAATTCTAGGATATTATGAAGGTGTTGTTGCCTCTTTAGAGATTAAAGGGATTTTCTGAGATTCGCACTGCTGGGCCATACAGCTATAAGAAACTGAAAAAGTAGAAGATTTAATAATATTTCTATTTACTTTTCTTTTTTTTCTTGACCTCTGCCACCACTCACTGTCCTTCTCAATCCTACAAAGCTTCATCCAACATGTTTTAAGGCCCTCTGTCGCATCAGAAGATGCCGGTACAATAAAGGATGCATTGTTGGTAGGAGCCATGAAATTTTGCATTGGAGCAGTTATACCTGTGGTACCATTGAAATTGAACTCCAAAAGGAGTTGACCCACCATAACAACTTATCACGTCTACAGGATAGTTGATAAGTAGCCTGATTGGTGGGCAGTGGGTCCAACTGCTAGAACCCCATACAAAGAACCCTGTGTCCCTGGAATGAATAGACTGATGGTCATTTATGAGCACTGCAAATTCATTCAACTCTATTGGACTGCTGAAGAGATGCCGAGTTGGCCAACTATGATAGTCCCATAGTAATGAATGAGGTGGCATTACGTATGCTGTTGATCCATTTACTTAGAGAATCAGGGACCACAGTTCTCATGTTCAGAGAGGGTTGAAGCGAATTAAATCCAACCATTTGTATACTTCTTTTGGTTGGGACATCCTTTTACTTATTGGTTTTTCAATAACCTAGCACAACATATACAGTGCCTTGAAAAGGTATTCATATCCCTTTTATCACGTTACATCCATGAACTTAAAAGTATTTTGTTGGGATGTTATGTGACCAACACAAAGAAGCAATTATGTGTGAAGCGGAAAGAAAATGATACGTGATTTTCAAACTATATAATAGCCACTTTTTAAGGCACTGTAGGTGGACATTTTAGCCTCTATTGAACGGTCTCTGGATATCTTGAGAAAAGGAAATTTCTTGAGCATCTACAACTCCAAAATAAATTTAAAAAGTCACTCCACACTTGAATCCCTTGCCAATTCAGAGCAGA
Organism: Bufo gargarizans; assembly: GCF_014858855.1. Classification (NCBI taxonomy): domain Eukaryota; kingdom Metazoa; phylum Chordata; class Amphibia; order Anura; family Bufonidae; genus Bufo; species Bufo gargarizans. The sequence continues at coordinate 11,748,751 of NC_058080.1, forward strand.
TGCTTGAATTGGTCCCCCATAGGTGTTTGTTTACAGGCTGCCATTGATGATGTGTCACACCAGTACTGGACTGTTGCAACCAATGTCTGGCTTCAGTGCCATACGTAAGGCTTGCTGATTGGTGATGCCAGTAACTATGCCATGTGTCTGACTGTCTGCTTTGGTCATGTGCTGGACTGGCGAAACCTGGGTCGGGTGGATCTGTGATAAAAAAGACTTGTTTTTATGACTGAGATTTTAGACTTTTTTGTAAGTAGAATAAAACCTGCTGATTGCGATAAATACCTGGTGGAACTTCACTATTTGTACTAATACTTCCCTCTAGGGTGCAGGTGTAACCGTTTGTGTGGCTACAAAGTGAAACAACCTGAGCATTGGAGAAAAAAGAGGGTCTGGGATTGGAACTTTTGCACTCAGAAGGCAGCGCGATCAACAAACTTGTGGACATTTTAACTGTGAAGCGACCTATACTCACGTCGCTTGGTGGATCTGCAGCGCCGATAAGTACACCAAAAATTGGAGATTGTTTTCATATTGTTTATTTAACATATCATCACTAGCAACCTATACACCAAGCATGGTGAGGATCACCAGGGCATCTGTGCTGGAACGAAAGAGAATATAAGAAACTCCTAGCAGGACCCACGTAGGAGAAGGCAAGGGGATGGCCAGTTAAAGGTCCTCATCCCTGCCAAAGTGTCAATGAGGAGTAGACAGCAGTAGTTGTGAGCAACAGGGATAAAAGAAGAATGTGCGGCCCAGCTGAACCTCCAGTGTCAGGACCAGCAGAGTTGCAGAACAAGAGTTGTGAAGATTGAATTGTCCAGCTGATAGTGATAAAGAATTGATTAGGCTGGGCCCATATAGGCTGTCATTGGAAGACTTTAGAGTAGATTGTTAGTAAACTTTTGTACGCTCTGATCCAACTTGTTGTTAGCCCATTCCAGACACAAAAATGAGGTAGTCTGTATATGACTTTACAGGTATACACCAGGTGACCTTTTCTGTCTGGGAGTCTCTGATGTACTGCTTAACTGACTGCCCGCTACTCCTCCCCTAGTCTTGCACTGACCCTGCTTGAATCTTCTGACCAGGCCATCTCAACTCAAGTGGTTCTGCTCCAGTGAGTACTCTCTGGTTGATCTGTTCAGCTAAACTGTCCTCACAACAAGTCAACAACACTGTCCTGCCCTTCTTCTCTCCATCACATTATGCTACCATTCCGAATGCTCTCCAGTCCTTGCTAATCTCCAGTTCCTGTTCCCGATTCAGCACACAGTTATAACCTGCTCGGCCAATCACTGCCTGAGGTGGTTAGACAGGTGATTGTTTGGCTACACAGTTCCAGCCATTTCCTGTGTGTCTGAGCTGGGATGGAGAAGTGAAGAGCGATGGGAACAAAATTCAGTGGTGGAAGATCAGCGAGGTGAGTAATGCTTCAATTATATTTTTAACCAATTCTCCCCCAATTTTTTTTAAATGTACTACCCCCAGACAAACCCATTAAAACCCAGCACTTTATGTATTTATCACATGGTTGTCTGTTTTCCAATCACCTGCATCTAATTATCGTGAGGCTATGGTCATTGTTAGAACATTTTTTGTTGTTTTTTGTCTTAGATTTTGATGCATAACTTTAAGGGTGGTTCTACAACTATCGGCATGGCCCATCTACCAAAGGGCCTTTCGGTTCACACATTGATTTCTTATTGTAATGGTAAGCCAAAAATAAGTAATTCCGGAGAATCTGTTTAGAATCATCTTACTTTTTTAACCCAGGACAACATATATAACTTTCTGGTTTTCAATGTATGTATTTTTTTTTTTATCCTACTTCTCCATCAGCCATATGGTATAGTAGACTTTCAAGCCTGTTTTAAATCATTACATGTTGGCCAAGACATGTACTAAGGTAGCCTCCCATGATATTGGGGGGATTTGTAAGAGTTATGGTCTTGGAATGAATACAATAAAAGAATATCGAGTGTGTTCTTCCTCAGTAGAAAAAGAAAGTTATCAGATGGAAATACACTCGAAAGGCAATCAGCCAACACATACAAGCTGAAAAAAGACGCCGTGATAGGAAACACCATCTCTCCACTTTTCTTAGTCAACTTTAAGAAACAGTCTATTGATCCTTAACTTAAACTCACATTTACCATAAACCGCAGTATGACCTTATCAGATTCCAGAATAGTAGCCACAGATCAGACATGAGGCATGCAACGTGTTCTTTGAGGTCACATTCTTAAAAGCCTTAGAAAGAACAGGACAAATTCTATTTTTCGTATTCTTAGCAAAATCTTCAAAAGTCTATCAGTTACCTGTAAAAAGATATTCTGCTTCTGCACCTCCGACCTTCACGCTAAATTTTTCTACAGGATGACCAATAATTGCCAATTATATAAAACGAGATGTGTCTCAGCTTAAAAATTTTACACTTTGAAAATTGTCTTACATTTTTTTCAGTATCCAAAAATAAAAGGTTGAAATCTTTGCTTATTTTTCATTTCATATTAAAATGTATTCCTTAATCGAATGCTAAAATGTGCTACGTACATATCAGGTTTAAGACCCCAAGGTACAACTAGACAGAAACAGGTTAATAAGTGATGATCAATTAATCAATTACCCAATCAGCATGGATAGTATAAAGCTGAGCAGGAAGAAGGAGTCAGTGTTTTTTAATAGCGCAATGCTAAATTTTTTAAAGGGTGGGAAAGTTGTGCTCCCTATGGACTACTGGAAATAAAAATTTCAAATTTTCCTTGATGTCCTGTGGCAGCACAGTCACAAATGGGACCTACAAAGCAGTGTTTATCATATGATCCAGAAGACTACATTCAAATATTCTATGATAAGTGAAGGCCTATGCAGGGAGAATGTCTAGCCTGTAATTCTTCATTGAAGAATGTTCCAAATTTGTTCCAGTGGTACGGGTATGTGCCCCAGTTCAGTCCAGGAGATGGCAGATGAGCAGGTAGAGTAAGCTCTTACATGAAGAGATGACTGGTGACATTCCCTGATCCACTGAGCTGGTGGCATTACTTGTTCCCTGCACCTTATTGGGTCTTTGATGCTGAAGAAACAGGGTGTCAGAATTTTGTCTGTCCTTTGGACAATCCTTCTGACATCAAGGTAGTGACATTTCTCCTTCTCCTGACCTTGTTGATCCTAGAGCTCTGAGATAAGGACACTTGTATGAGAAATTCTATAGTTCACTTATGTGCCTTCAAGAGGTGATGACAACAATCAAGAAGATCTTGAAAATGATGAACCTGAGAATCCTTGCTTTGCAACTGCGTCTTGATGGTGGTGAATTGCACCTTGTTTTTTTTTATTTTATAGATTCCACTAAAATATAATAGGCTTTTGGGCAGCCAACATAGCATTAACAACCTCAGTAGAGGTTATTTTAGATATAACAGGTTATTCTTGCCAACTTCCACAGCACGAGAGGCAACTTGTGTGGATGAAGAATAAGGCACCTCTTTTGGTAAAGAAAGTCACGGATGCCTGGCAGACTTCATTACCTATCCTTCGAGAGTGTCCACAGAAGCTGAAAGCAGGCCATTCGAGGCCATTGTGGGAGGGTAGCTATGACTACTCCTCCAGACTTGCTGAGCACTCTCTGCAATAACGGAAGCTATGGGGGTATATATACTACTTGATTCTTCTCCCAACTGATCGATAGACCGACTGATGCTAATTTATTTTTCTTTCTCCATAACATCCAGAGTCGTTTTTTCCCACTTCTTCACTATCCAAGAGAAGATTGTAGAGTTGAGGTTCCACTCCTCTCGATAAAGCTCTTTGCAGACTGTTTATTGATAAAACCATTTAGAAAATTAGCTTGACTGAACAAGCAGTTTGTGGATCGTATAATTAAACATACAATTATATCTATATTATGAAAATCAATGTCTGTCTGTCCATTTGTCCTGAACCTTCAGATACCACATTTGGCACATAGGTACATTGGGTGTCTGGGAAGGTTTTCATAAAGGTCTCAGCTCTCTCCCATAGTTAAGGGTGCAGGGTGCTGTGGAGGTCTCTGTTAAGGGAGTGGGTCACTGTGGAGGTCATTCTTAAAGGGGAGATCACTGTTAAGGAGGCGGGGTGCTATGGAGGTCACTGTTAACGGAGTGGGGAGCTGAGGAGGTCACTGTTAAGGGGGTGGAGCGCTGCAGAGGTCACTTTTAAGGGGGAAGGGAGCTGTGGAGGTCACACTTAAAGGGGTGTGATGCTGTGCAGGAGTCTGCTATGGGAACAGTTAATAAAAAAAAAGTGTGTAACTACCGGGGTATATAGGGCTACTAGCAATTTCCTGGGTAAAAAAAAAAAAAGAATACTGTAGATCGTTCTCCTGGGTTGTGATGGATGAACATCTGCCGGGATGGTTCGCAAACACGATCGCAATCAAATGTTCGCGAAAAGCAAGTTCGCGGCGGGTCCCATTCATTTTAATGGCAGGCGAACCTGAAAAACCTTCAGCTCATATTTGCAGCCAAGAAATAATTACTAGAAGAGCACAAATAGTCCCACAACATGGACAGTGACACCAGATGTATTATTCCAATTTGCGATCTCCATTCATTATTTTTTTCAATGCGAAATATCGGCAATATAATTTTTTCGTACGCGCATGCGCAAATGCACTATAAAGAAAGTATATTGGTATATAACACCCCGCTTCAATCTGTTTTTTGGGGGACGACTGGTATATCACACCAGTAGAAATTATTTGTTCCAATAACGCTCGTCCCTCTATATACCTGCAGTATCGCAGCAGAACCGCACACAACTGCCGCACAATACACATGCACTATAATATACTGTCTAACATAGAAAGTGTATTATAACATTGTACATGGAAGGCAATCCATATACATAAAGATAAAACGCGACCTTTAATAATGTTACTATGAGGGTCCATTCACACGTCCGTAAGCGTTTTGGTGATCCGCAAAACACGGACACCGGCAATGTGCATTCCGCAATTTGCGGACCACACATCGCCGGCACTATAATAGAAAATGCCTAATCTTGTCTGCAATTGCGGACAAGAATAGGACATGTTCTATTTTTTTGAAGAAACGGAAGCACAGATGCGGAAGTGCGGATGCGGACAGCACATTCCGGCCCCATTGAACATGAATGGGTCTGCACCCGTTCCGCAAAATTGCGGAATGTATGCGGACCCATTTTGCGGACGTGTGAATGGAAAAGATATCGCTCAAAATGAAAAAAATAATTCATTAGTAAAGTTAAAGGGGTTCTGCACTTTGTTTTAACTAATGGTCCGACAGCCAGGACCCCGCCAATCAGCTGTTTAAGAAGGCAGCGGCGCTCCTGCAGTGGCGCGGCCTTCTCACTGTTTACCGCTGGCCGAGTGACGTCATGACTAGTATTAACTATCGTGGGCGGGGCTAGCTCCATTCAAGTCAACAGAGCTTAGCCCCGCCCACGCTAGTTGATACTAGTCGTGACGGCCAGCGGTAAACAGCGAGAAGGCAGCGGCGCTGCTGAAGCGCCGCTGCCTTCTCAAACAGCTGATCAGTGGGGGTCCCAGGTGTCGGACTCCCGCCGATCAGATGCTGATGATCTATCCAGAAGATAGATCATTAGTTAAAACAAAGTGCAGAACCCCTTTAAGCAAAAAGCATAGATGTGGTCGGCAATAACAAGTGCTTGGCGGCACTAAATCAGGTGCTCGGCGACACCAAATCAGAAACCATATGTCCTACCACAATCCGGGGGGCTCCAGTGCACATCCATGAATCCAGGAGGGAAAGCAAAAAGCATCCAACCCTGGGCTAGATGATGATGTGGTATTGAAGGACAGGGTGGGCAAAGAACTGTCCCTGATATTGCCCTACAGGGGGGCTATTCTTGCCCTGATAGCCTAACCACAGACCACCCGCCCTGATAAGAGCGACCCCGTCCAGAACCTTATATAACCCTATATCCACTTCAACCCCACTAGCTGAAACCCCCTTAATGACCAGGCCACTTTTTACACTTCTGCACTATACTACTTTCACCGTTTATCGCTCGGTCATGCAACTTACCACCCAAATGAATTTTGCCTCCTTTTCTTCTCACTAATAGAGCTTTCATTTGGTGGTATTTCATTGCTGCTGACATTTTAACTTTTTTTGTTATTAATCAAAATTTAACGTTTTTTTGCAAAAAAATGACTTTTTTCACTTTCAGCTGTAAAATTTTGCAAAAAAAACGACATCCATATATAAATTTTTTGCTAAATGTATTGTTCTACATGTCTTTGATTAAAAAAAAATGTTTGGGCAAAAAAAAAAAATATGGTTTGGGTAAAAGTTATAGCGTTTACAAACTATGGTACAAAAATGTAAATTTTCGCTTTTTGAAGCAGCTCTGACTTTCTGAGCACCTGTCATGTTTCCTGAGGTTCTACAATGCCCAGACAGTAGAAAAACCCCACAAATGACCCCATTTCGGAAAGTAGACACCCTAAGGTATTCGCTGATGGGCATAGTGAGTTCATAGAACTTTTTATTTTTTGTCACAAGTTAGCGGAAAATAATGTTTTTTTTTTTTCTTACAAAGTCTCATATTCCACTAACTTGCGACAAAAAAAAAAAATTCTAGGAACTTGCAGTGCCCCTCACGGAATACCTTGGGGTGTCTTCTTTCCAAAATGGGGTCACTTGTGGGGTAGTTATACTGCCCTGGCAATTTAGGGGCCCAAATGTGTGAGAAGTAGTTTGCAATCAAAATGTGTAAAAAATGGCCGGCGAAATCCGAAAGGTGCACTTTGGAATATGTGCCCCTTTCCCACCTAGGCTGCAATAAAGTGTCACACATCTGGTATCGCCGCACTTAGGAGAAGTTGGGGAATGTGTTTTGGGGTGTCATTTTACATATACCCATGCTGGGTGAGATAAATATCTTGGTCAAATGCCAACTTTGTATAAAAAAAAAAAGGAAAAGTTGACTTTTGACGAGATATTTCTCTCACCCAGCCTTGGTATATGTAAAATGACACCCCAAAACACATTCCCCAACTTCTCCTGAGTACGGCGATACCACATGTGTGACACTTTTTTGCAGCCTAGGTGGGAAAGGGGCACACATTCCAAAGTGCACCTTTCGGATTTCGCAGGCCATTTTTTACACATTTTGATTGCAAAGTACTTCTCACACATTAGGGCCCCTAAATTGCCAGGGCAGTATAACTACGCCACAAGTGACCCCATTTTGGAAAGAAGACACCCCAGGGTATTCCGTGAGGGGCATGGCGAGTTCCTCAAATTTTTTATTTTTTGTCACAAGTTAGCGGAAAATGATGATTTTTTTTATTTTATTTTTTTTCATTACAAAGTCTCATATTCCACTAACTTGCGACAAAAAATTAAAAATTCGAGGAACTCGCCATGCCCCTCACTTGGGGTGTCTTCTTTCCAAAATGGGGTCACTTGTGGCGTAGTTATACTGCCCTGGCAATTTAGGGGCCCAAATGTGTGAGAAGAACTTTGCAATCAAAATGTGTAAAAATTGACCGGTGAAATCCGAAAGGTGCTCTTTGGAATATGTGCCCCTTTGCCCACCTTGGCTGCAAAAAAGTGTCACACATGTGGTATCGCCGTACTCAGGAGAAGTTGGGGAATGTGTTTTGGGGTGTCATTTTACATATACCCATGCTGGGTGAGAGAAATATCTTGGCAAAAGACAACTTTTCCCATTTTTTTATACAAAGTTGGCATTTGACCAAGATATTTTTCTCACCCAGCATGGGTATATGTAAAATGACACCCCAAAACACATTCCCCAACTTCTCCTGAGTACGGTGATACCACATGTGTGACACTTTTTTGCAGCCTAGATGCGCAAAGCGGCCCAAATTCCTTTTAGGAGGGCATTTTTAGACATTTGGATCCCAGACTTCTTCTCACGCTTTAGGGCCCCTAAAAAGCCAGGGCAGTATAAATACCCCACATGTGACCCCATTTTGGAAAGAAGACACCCCAAGGTATTCCGTGAGGGGCATGGCGAGTTCCTAGAATTTATTTTTTTTGGCACAAGTTAGCGGAAATTTTTTATTTATTTTTTTCTCACAAAGTCTCACTTTCCGCTAACTTGGGACAAAAATTTCAATCTTTCACGGACTCAATATGCCCCTCACGGAATACCTTGGGGTGTCTTCTTTCCGAAATGGGGTCACATGTGGGGTATTTATACTGCCCTGGCATTTTAGGGGCCCTAAAGCGTGAGAAGAAGTCTGGAATATAAATGTCTAAAAATTTTTACGCATTTGGATTCCGTGAGGGGTATGGTGAGTTCATGTGAGATTTTATTTTTTGACACAAGTTAGTGGAATATGAGACTTAGTAAGAAAAAACAAAAACAAAAACAAACAAAAAATTTCCGCTAACTTGGGCCAAAAAAATGTCTGAATGGAGCCTTACAGGGGGGTGATCAATGACAGGGGGGTGATCAATGACAGGGGGTGATCAGGGAGTCTATATGGGTGATCACCCCCCTGTCATTGATCACCCCCCTGTAAGGCTCCATTCAGAGGTCCACATGTGTTTTGCGGATCCAATCCATGTATCAGTGGATCCGTAAAAATCATATGGACGTCTGAATGGAGCCTGACAGGGGGGTGATCAATGACAGGGGGGTGATCAATGACAGAGGGGTGATCAATGACAGGGAAGTGATCAGGAAGTCTATATGCGTGATCACCCCCTTGTCATTGATCACCCCCCTGTAAGGCTCCATTCAGACGTTTGCATGTGTTTTGCGGATCCGATCCATGTATCAGTGGATCCGTAAAAATCATACGGACGTCTGAATGGAGCCTGACAGGGGGGTGATCAATGACAGGGGGGTGATCAATGACAGGGAAGTGATCAGGAAGTCTATATGCGTGATCACCCCCTTGTCATTGATCACCCCCCTGTAAGGCTCCATTCAGACGTCCGTATGCGTTTTGCGGATCCGATCCATGTATCCGTAAAAATCATACGGACGTCTGAATGGAGCCTTACAGGGGGTGATCAATGACAGGGGGGTGATTAGGGAGTCTATATGGGGTGATCAGTGGTTCATAAAGGGTTAATAAGTGACAGGGGGGGGTGTAGTGTAGTGTAGTGTTTGGTGCGACTTTACAGAGCTGCCTGAGTCCTCTGGTGGTCGATCCTAACAAAAGGGACCACCAGAGGACCAGGTAGCAGGTATATTAGACGCTGTTATCAAAACAGCGTCTAATATACCTGTTAGGGGTTAAAAAAATCACATCTCCAGCCTGCCAGCGAACGATCACCGCTGGCAGGCTGGAGATCCACTCGCTTACCTTCTCTTCCTGTGAACGCGCGCGCCTGTGTGCGCGCGTTCACAGGAAATCTCGCGTCTCGCGAGATGACGCGTATATGCGTCGCTGAGCGCAGGGCTGCCACCTCCGGAACGCACATCTGCGTTAGGCGGTCCGGAGGTGGATATAAAAATGTCCCTAGTAAGCCCCTAGTCCCTAGGCCCCTGACTTCCAGGTGATCACTATATAGATCTATGTGTTTTTGACTCATTATAAAAGTACATTATAAGTATATTGCACCCCTCTGTGTATCACACCTATCGCACCTATCACACCTATCGATAGCACACCTATACCAGTCCTTATTAGCTAGTGTTTGGTGTCCCTAACAGCCTGTCCCTGCTCCACACAGCAACCTCTCCCTACACTGGCAAAACACTGAATGTAAAATGGCGGCCAGATCAGGTTTATTTATAAGGTAGGGGGTATGTCCATGTGCTGAAACGTCTCAATTGGCTGTCCTGTACCACCTGATGGATGTGTTATGGGTCAAAGTTCTTCACAATGTAAAAGAATATGGCGGGCGCAAATTTCTCCATATGATTGCATGTTCGGCAAATCGCGAACACGCAAAGTTCGCCGCGAAACGACCGCCGGGCGAACCGCAAGGCCATCTCTACTCCTGGGTACCCTTGGAACAAATCCAATAAACACACAAACAGACCAACACTTTTTTTTGTTAACTAGTAATAATTCAGAAAATGAGAAAATAGAAAAAAAAAATGAAATTAACAATAGTAATAATACTAATAATGGTTGACACTCGGTGCCACTGTGATTACTACTGTATATCAGCTTCCTGCCCCAAGTTTGATGGACTTTTCTTCTCCTACAGCTTTTATAAGCAGCCTTAGAGACCAAACGTTACTAGTTTCCTAGCCCCTATCTGCATACCCCTGTTCTCTAGTGTCCTTGATGGGGAATGTCCCATGGTCCTTTGTGATTCCGATAACAACAATCATCCCCTATATTCCCTGTCCTACTCATGTGGAGTAGACCCAGGTAGTTAATTTGATCATATGTATAGAGGTCCTTACGGTTGACAGCACATTGAGCAGTTTGTGAACATTTGATCCAGTTGGGACAGTATCAGGACCTCCATTGACATTTTACCAGCAATTTCATTCCACTTTGCCTCTTTCTCTTGTTCTTGAGCATTTCCTCAATTCACTGTCCTCCCTCTTATGGTCTACAACTTACTGCTATCCTATATTGAGATATATGTTGTCTGGATTTTCTTTTTTGATTATAGTAAGTGTGAATTCACACTACGTTTAAAGTTTACATTAGAGGTATGGGCAATGTATGCCTCTGAGTATTATAACACTACATACGGTATATGCTATGGCATACTGTATGTAACTTGGAGGCTCCCATGTTAAGCAAAACATCACATCTAGAGCTGTATCCAGAGTTCTGCTCGTGCCTGTTTGGAATCAATCAAGATCGTCCTGCCAAAGTCACTCCTAAGAACTTTGCTAATGTGATGCCCTCTGTTCTACAGGATTCTAGAGAAATTTTTGTATTATACATTTTTTCCTTTTTTTTGTTGCATTGAGGCTTCTTCTCCGCTCCTCACGAGAGGTTCAACCTTTGGTGTCTCTTCAACTGTTGTCAGCTTGTTGTATAAAGTCATCTTGGGTGGGAATCTAGTCAGACTAGGTTCACATCTACATTACAGTATTCAGGTAGTCTGTTTCAGCAGAGAAGCCGACTACGAGAATTACTGTATCAGGCATAGTCAGACACCACCCCATCCTGCAGAATCCCCATTCACTGTTTTGGGATCCAGTGGGTTTTTGGCTAGTTTCCGGTATGGATGCTGGCTTTCTGATGGAAAAATACCGCTGCATGCTATGGTAATTCAGGTAGTCTGCTTCTGTGCCGGAAGTGGCTACCCGAATACCATAATGCAGATGTGGATGTAGCCTAATTGTTGGGAAGCCTTCAGTGATTCAGGATCAAGTTTTATACTGTATTTTGACTTTTCTTAAGATATAACGGAGCTCTATAATTGTAGCCTTAGTCTTCTGCCAAAAGTGTGGCATGTCTAGTGATCTCTTAACCTACTCCTACGTGTTTAATGAAATAATCGACGTCCAGGTTCACACTCAGAAAATGGCTTTGATATGTGAGGGAGCAGACAGCTGGGCAGTAATGAGTGTCAGTGAGAAGTACCTGGCTAGCGTCCACTTCAGTAGAAATTTGCAAAGGAAATGTCTGTTTTTATTATCAAACGCTTGGTTGTAAAATTCTGGATAAAAACAGATATTTGTACTTTTTGTAGTTTTGCCTAAATCATTATTACTTCTGTAGCACCAGCTTATTCCACAGCAGAAGGTCAGCTCCTGAACCTGCACCATCCTTGCACATTACATGTATGGTGCTCTGAGGTAACTACTCACCACCAGCACTGTACATGTATGGTGCTCTTCATGGGTCAGACATTGTCTTTCACAATAGCGGGCTCTACAGAAGCAGTTTTCTTCAGTCTCGAGGAGAGCTCATTTGCACTCAGGCAGTGAACTACTAATACTTAATGATTGGGGTTTCTATAGCTCAATAGATCATTAGGCATGATGCCAATTATCAGTTGGGAGTGGCGTATGGAAACCAAGCTTGGCGGTTTAGTGCTTAGGACCGTTGCCTTACAGAGCTTGGGTTTAAATCTGACATTTAGCTGTAGTTGATATGTTCTCCTAGTGATGCATAGATTTCCTTCAAAACCAATGATAGGTCAACCTGGAATTTAGACTATGAGCTCCAATGGGCATCAACATGGGTGATGACAATCGCTATATAGTACTGCAAACATGTTTTTGTGATATACAGTAAATTAATGACTTTGTCTTCAAACTGCTTGGAAACCCTGCAAGGATGGGTAAGTGATCAATAAGCAGACGTGTCCTTCCTTACCTTTCCTCTTGGCTCAACATATACTGAATGGTGCCAGATGACCAACCTCGAACAAGCACATAATTTAGCGATACTCTGTCAGGAGATGTTTATGCTATATGTGTCTATATGTGGCCACCCAGCTGGTTGAGGGTTTAGCTAACTTGTTGCAATAATTTATTGAATTTATATTGTTACCTCTCCAACCAAATTTGCAGGGAGGTAAGGGTGGACCCATCGACCTGCTTTGAACTGTTGCAGTATCATTGCATTCTAAAGGACCTCTGCTTTCTGAACACAACCTTGAAATCCCATCTCCAACGATAAGCTTGGTATACAAAGAGCCCTAAGAAATGGGCTAGAAATGTGGATGAAGATTGTAGAAGGTAGAGAAAGTCAAGGAACAGCTGATTACAATATAGATGCTCCATAACCTTGAGGTTAGAATCAACCTCAAGTCAGTAACCCAAAAGACCCATTACTATTAGGAATGTCTTCTGTTATCTTGTCATTGATGATCCCTGGATTTATACAGCTCTTCACAAAAAATGTATTTGTTGACTTTGGTCTTTGTCCAAGCAGAGCTGATAGGTCTAATAGGGACAGACAGGACGTGCCTTGGGACAGGAATAATGATGTCACTCCACTGACAGTATGCATGTAGTTGGAGAACATCTAGATAATGCATTGCCTGATCCCCATATTTACAATGGTAGCTCACACAGACTACAGAGAATTTCTCTACGGAAGCCAACCAAATCCTGACATGATTTCCCATCGTAGGAGAAAACTGCTAGCCCTTGGTGTCCCAATAATGACCAAACCAGAGATTTTGGCAAATTAAAATATACTCCAGTTGCCTTTTGAGATATTTCTGGTAGACTGTCACCTTTGGGACTGGCACAATGATGTCACAAATGTCATAGTCTCACGGCGGTGAGGACAGTAACCAGCTATATAGATAGGGATTCATGGCTGGGCCACCCCCCCCCCCCCCAATGCATAATTCAGAGGGTCCTCAGCTACTTGACCGGTCACACCTAGAATGCAGGCTGTATTATTCAGAAATAAATGTATCTGGCGATTAACCCTTCAAGAGGAGCTTGCTAATACCTTGCGGTAACATTACATCATTGCGGTATTTAAAGGACCTGGCTGCAATCCGGAAAGCTGTGGTAAAGAGAAAGCAAGGGTGAAATATGGACTTTCAAAGAAATTTTATTCCCTCAAATGAGATATATTGAAACCACATTAATTAAAGGTTTAGGAAAAAAGTCTAATGTGGTAGGAAAGTGTTTGGTGGCGAGGAGGCAGCGTACTGTAGGAGTTGTGTGTTTTCTGGTGCAGCCAATTACTCCAGCAGAAGGTATTCCCATCGAAACATCAGCTTATGTTCTTTAGGAAGTGAGCTGTATTCATGGATTTGTGGTAAACAGAAGGCTGATTCAAAATGCGGATACCCAGCCACAGCAAAACAACTCTGGATGACATAATGCTGAGATTTCCAACCCAGCAAGAAAACAACGGTAAACCCGATGTTTTGGAAGCAAAACAAAATATAGAGAAAATGGAGGCCCCATCCTGGTAGAGTGTTTGCATTGTATTGCCACTAGATGCCACTACGCCTTTTGCATCCTGAATTGGCTTAACTACCCTGTTTATTATCTTCTCAGGTGGGGGAATCTCCAATACGCTTAAACTGGAATGATTGCATTTCTGAAGGTTGGGTCCTAAAATGTATATGGTCATCGGATATTCCAAAAATATAGATGGACTGAAATGGTTTTCTATAAATAAAAAAAAGCCTCAGAAGACATGTGGACTATTGGGAAGGTCTGATAAATCACTGGAGACAGTACTTGAGTTAGGTCTTTGGAGTTCTTAGGTTACTAGTCAGTGTTGGGCGAGCATGCTTGGCTGAACACTAGTTCGTCTCGAGCATCGCAATGCTCAGCACATCGTGGTGTTCGGCCGAATACTACGTGTGCTCGAGCGTGATGCTCAAGCCTCCTCCCCGCACGTATGTTGGCTGCTACTCAGCCAATAAACGTGCAGGTAAGTACTGCCATTCTCTGTAATGCCGTACCCATGTTGGCTGCTGGCATTACAGTGATTGGCTGGCCGGAACGCGTCATCGGGTGCTATATAGCACCCAATGACACGTGTTCAGCTCAGTCTTAGTCAGGAAGAGCTGGAGAGCAGAAGGGAGAGATAGTGTAGGGTGTGAAATAGGAATATTTTAGTTTTTATACTTGTTATAGACCCAAAGGTCCTTTTAAGGACTATAGTTTTATCTGGCAGCAATATATATTTTTAGCGCAACCTGCGCTAAATAGCTTGCAATTGGTTGGCCGCTGCACACAGCGACATTACCTGCGCTACATCTCCTGTGTAACGTGTGTGCAGCCTAAAAATATCTGTGACATCCAGTGTACTTTTTCCATAGACAGTGTCCGCTGCGGACAGTTACATTACCTGCGCTACATCTCCTGTATAACGTTTGCACATCCTAAATATCAGTGCCATTCATTCAGTGTAATTTTTTATTATCTGCAGGTGACAGCGACATTACTTGCACTATACCCCCTGTATAACGTTTGTGCATCCTAAATATCAGTAACATTCAGTGTACTTTTTTTATAGACGCTGTGGACAGCGACATTACCTGCGCTACATCTCCTGTATAACGTGTGCGCATCCTAAAAATATCAGTGACATTCTGTGTACTTTATTTGCGCATACACTTACAAAACCTGCGCTACTGTACGTGTGACATACTTGAAAGCATATATACCATTTACTATGCACAAGGCGAGCAGTAAGGGACGGGGAAGTGGCCGTGATGCTGATGGTGCATGCAGAGGCCGTGGCCCTGGGTGCGGGGAAACTGTGCCTGCTGCCAGAGCACAAGAAACACACTCATCCACGATGCCTAGCTTCATGTCCCAGTTTGCAGGGCGGCGCAGGACACCACTCAAAGTCAGACCAGTGCGACCAGGTGGTCGGTTGGATTGCAGCAGATAATGCTTCCAGTCGGTTAAGCACCACCCTGTCTTCTACAAAGTCCAGTCTCAGTAGCCAAGAGTCTGGTCAACACAATCCTCACCCTGATCCTCCTTCCTCCCACCATGGAGAGTCTAGGCAAACAAGTGATCCCACACTCGGATATTCCGAGGAGCTCTTTTCATCGCCATTCCTTCATTTGGGCCTCTCGACAAGTACGCTTGAAGAGGGACATGAGGAGATAATGTGCCCTGATTCCCAAACTCAGGAGCAGGCCCAAGCCACTCTGTGCACCCTTGCTCCTCCTGCTTCCTCTGCCAGCCCCTGCTTCTTGATTTAAAAGTTTAGGCAAGTTGACTATGCAAGAACTTGGCCCTGTCAATTGAGAAGGAGAGGAAGGGGCTGAGGAAGCAGGAGTTGCACAGAGTGACAGGCCCACCCGCATTGCACTTAACTCCTCTTTTGCTTATGTATTAAAGCACATTCTCTCTAGAATGAAGTAGCGGATCACTACTGTGAAAGATATCATTACATTCAGATGAGCTAGATATACGGGGCATTGTACCTGGTTTACCAGTGAATTTCTTACTGACAAACTCCTTTAAAATATTTTCTTTACTTTTTTAATATTTTGTATTTTTTCATTTAGTTTTCATACCCTTTGTTTTTTTGTCACTCATATAAATTAAAACACATGAAAAATCTAATTAAAGCGGTTCTGTGTGGTAGAGTTGAGTGAACACCTGGATGTTCGGGTTCGAGAAGTTCGGCCGAACTTCCCGAAAATGTTCGGGTTCGGGATCCGAACCCGATCCGAACTTCGTCCCGAACCCGAACCCCATTGAAGTCAATGGGGACCCGAACTTTTCGGCACTAAAACGGCTGT
The DNA here is from genome assembly GCF_014858855.1 of Bufo gargarizans. Lineage (NCBI taxonomy): Eukaryota > Metazoa > Chordata > Amphibia > Anura > Bufonidae > Bufo > Bufo gargarizans. The sequence continues at coordinate 11,764,890 of NC_058080.1, forward strand.
GAAACAGCCCAGGAAAGGGCTAGAGGGCTGCAAAAGGCAGCAACATGTAGGTAAATCCCCTGCAAACAAATGTGAATAGGGAAATGAATTAAAATAAAAATTAAATAAATAAAAATTAACCAAAATCAATTGGAGAGAGGTCCCATAGCAGAGAATCTGGCTTCCCGTCACCCACCACTGGAACAGTCCATTCTCAGATATTTAGGCCCCGGCACCCAGGCAGAGGAGAGAGGTCCCGTAACAGACAATCTGGCTTCATGTCAGCAGAGAATCAGTCTGCATGTCATAGCAGAGAATCAGGCTTCACGTCACCCACCACTGCAACAGTCCTTTGTCAGATATTTAGGCCCAGCACCCAGGCAGAGGAGAGAGGTCCCGTAACACAGAATCTGGCTTCATGTCAGCAGAGAATCAGTCTTCATGTCATAGCAGAGAATCAGGCTTCACGTCACCGACCACTGCAACAGTCCATTTTCATAAATTTAGGCCCAGCACCCAGGCAGAGGAGAGAGGTCCCGAAACAGACAATCTGGCTTCATGTCAGCAGAGAATCAGTCTGCATGTCATAGCAGAGAATGAGGCTTCACGTCACCCAACACTGGAACAGTCCATTGTCATATATTTAGGCCCCGGCACCCAGGCAGAGGAGAGAGGTCCCGTAACAGACAATCTGGCTTCATGTCAGCAGAGAATCAGTCTGCATGTCATAGCAGAGAATCAGGCTTCACGTCAGCCACCAATGCAACAGTCCATTGTCAGATATTTAGGCCCAGCACCCAGGCAGAGGAGAGAGGTCCCGTAACAGAGGATCTGGCTTCATGTCAGCAGAGAATCAGTCTTCATATCATAGCAGAGAATCAGGCTTCACGTCACCCACCACTGCAACAGTCCATTTTCATAAATTTAGGCCCAGCACCCAGGCAGAGGAGAGAGGTCCCGTAACAGACAATCTGGCTTCATGTCAGCAGAGAATTAGTCTGCATGTCATAGCAGAGAATGAGGCTTCACGTCAGCCACCACTGCAACAGTCCATTGGCATAAATTTAGGCCCAGCACACAGGCAGAGGAGAGAGGTCCCGTAACAGAGGATCTGGCTTCATGTCAGCAGAGAATCAGTCTTCATGTCATAGCAGAGAATCAGGCTTCACGTCACCCAACATTGGAACAGTCCATTTTCATAAATTTAGGCCCAGCACCCAGGCAGAGGAGAGAGGTCCCGTAACAGACAATCTGGCTTCATGTCAGCAGAGAATTAGTCTGCATGTCATAGCAGAGAATGAGGCTTCACGTCAGCCACCAATGCAACAGTCCATTGTCAGATATTTAGGCCCAGCACCCAGGCAGAGGAGAGAGGTCCCGTAACAGACAATCTGGCTTCATGTCAGCAGAGAATCAGTCTTCATGTCATAGCAGAGAATCAGGCTTCACGTCACCCACCACTGCAACAGTCCATTTTCATAAATTTAGGCCCAGCACCCAGGCAGAGGAGAGAGGTCCCGTAACAGAGGATCTGGCTTCATGTCAGCAGAGAATCAGTCTTCATGTCATAGCAGAGAATCAGGCTTCACGTCACCCACCACTGTAAGAGTCCATTTTCATAAATTTAGGCCCAGCACCCAGGCAGAGGATAGAGGTCCCGTAACAGACAATCTGTCTTCATGTCAGCAGAGAATCAGTCTGCATGTCATAGCAGAGAATGAGGCTTCACGTCACCCACCACTGCAACAGTCCATTGGCATATATTTAGGCCCAGCACACAGGCAGAGGAGAGAGGTCCCGTAACAGAGGATCTGGCTTCATGTCAGCAGAGAATCAGTCTGCATGTCATAGCAGAGAATGAGGCTTCACGTCAGCCACCAATGCAACAGTCCATTGTCAGATATTTAGGCCCAGCACCCAGGCAGAGGAGAGAGGTCCCGTAACAGACAATCTGGCTTCATGTCAGCAGAGAATTAGTCTTCATGTCATAGCAGAGAATCAGGCTTCACGTCACCCACCACTGCAACAGTCCATTTTCATAAATTTAGGCCCAGCACCCAGGCAGAGGAGAGAGGTCCCGTAACAGAGGATCGGGCTTCATGTCAGCAGAGAATCAGTCTTCATGTCATAGCAGAGAATCAGGCTTCACGTCACCCACCACTGTAAGAGTCCATTTTCATAAATTTAGGCCCAGCACCCAGGCAGAGGAGAGAGGTCCCATAACAGACAATCTGGCTTCCTGTCAGCAGAGAATTGGTCTGCATGTCATAGCAGAGAATAAGGCTTCACGTCACCCACCACTGCAACAGTCCATTGGCATATATTTAGGCCCAGCACACAGGCAGAGGAGAGAGGTCCCGTAACAGAGGATCTGGCTTCATGTCAGCAGAGAATCAGTCTGCATGTCATAGCAGAGAATGAGGCTTCACGTCAGCCACCAATGCAACAGTCCATTGTCAGATATTTAGGCCCAGCACCCAGGCAGAGGAGAGAGGTCCCGTAACAGACAATCTGGCTTCATGTCAGCAGAGAATCAGTCTTCATGTCATAGCAGAGAATCAGGCTTCACGTCACCCACCACTGCAACAGTCCATTTTCATATATTTAGGCCCAGCACCCAGGCAGAGGAGAGAGGTCCCGTAACAGAGGATCTGGCTTCATGTCAGCAGAGAATCAGTCTTCATGTCATAGCAGAGAATCAGGCTTCACGTCACCCACCACTGCAACAGTCCATTTTCATATATTTAGGCCCAGCACCCAGGCAGAGGAGAGAGGTCCCGTAACAGAGGATCTGGCTTCATGTCAGCAGAGAATTAGTCTGCATGTCATAGCAGAGAATCAGGCTTCACGTCACCCAACATTGGAACCGTCCATTGGCATATATTTAGCTGCGTTGGGTGCCACCCCGCTGTGACCATGCTTCATCCTCATCCTCCTCCACCTCCTCCTCATCCTCGTCCTCCTCGTCCTCCAGTAGTGGGCCCTGTCTGGCCACATTTGTACCTGGCCTCTGCTGTTGCCAAAAACCTCCCTCTGAGTCACTTCGAAGAGACTGGCCTGAAAGTGCTAAAAATGACCCCTCTTCCTCCTCCTCCTCCTCCTCCTGGGCCACCTCCTCTTCCATCATCGCCCTAAGTGTTTTCTCAAGGAGACATAGAAGTGGTATTGTAACGCTGATAACGGCGTCATCGCCACTGGCCATGTTGGTGGAGTACTCGAAACAGCGCAACAGGGCACACAGGTCTCGCATGGAGGCCCAGTCATTGGTGGTGAAGTGGTGCTGTTCTGTAGTGCGACTGACCTGTGCGTGCTGCAGCTGAAACTCCACTATGGCCTGCTGCTGCTCGCACAGTCTGTCCAGCATGTGCAAGGTGGAGTTCCACCTGGTGGGCACGTCGCATATGAGGCGGTGAGCGGGAAGGCCGAAGTTACGCTGTAGCGCAGACAGGCGAGCAGCAGCAGGATGTGAACGCCGGAAGCGCAAACAGACGGCCCGCACTTTATGCAGCAGCTCTGACATGTCGGGGTAGTTGTGTATGAACTTCTGCACCACCAAATTCAGCACATGCGCCAAGCAAGGGATGTGCGTCAAACCGGCTAGTCCCAGAGCTGCAACGAGATTTTGCCCATTATCACACACCACCAGGCCGGGCTTGAGGCTCACCGGCAGCAACCACTCGTCGGTCTGTTGTTCTATACCCCGCCACAACTCCTGTGCGGTGTGCGGCCTGTCCCCCAAAGATATGAGTTTCAGAATGGCCTGCTGACGTTTACCCCGGGCTTTGCTGAAGTTGTTGGTGAAGGTGTGTGGCTGACTGGATGAGCAGGTGGAAGAAGAGGAGGAGGAAGCCGAGAAGGTGGAGGTGGCAACAGGAGGCAAAGAATGTTGCCCTGCGATCCTTGGCGGCGGAAGGACGTGCGCTAAACAGCTCTCCGCCTGGGGCCCAGCTGCCACTACATTTACCCAGTGTGCAGTTAGGGAGATATAGCGTCCCTGGCCGTGCTTACTGGTCCACGTATCTGTGGTTAGGTGGACCTTGCCACAGATGGCGTTGCGCAGTGCACACTTGATTTTATCGGATACTTGGTTGTGCAGGGAAGGCACGGCTCTCTTGGAGAAGTAGTGCCGGCTGGGAACAACATACTGTGGGACAGCAAGCGACATGAGCTGTTTGAAGCTGTCTGTGTCCACCAGCCTAAATGACAGCATTTCATAGGCCAGTAGTTTAGAAATGCTGGCATTCAGGGCCAGGGATCGAGGGTGGCTAGGTGGGAATTTACGCTTTCTCTCAAATGTTTGTGAGATGGAGAGCTGAACGCTGCCGTGTGACATGGTTGAGATGCTTGGTGACGGAGGTGGTGGTGGTGTTGGTGGTGCATCCCCTGTTTGCTGGGCGGCAGGTGCCAACGTTCCTCCAGAGGCGGAGGAAGAGGCCGAGGCGGCAGCAGCAGAAGAGGCCGAGGCGGCAGCAGCAGAAGAGGTAGCAGGGGGAGCCTGAGTGACTTCCTTGGTTTTAAGGTGTTTACTCCACTGCAGTTCATGCTTTGCATGCAGGTGCCTGGTCATGCAGGTTGTGCTCAGGTTCAGAACGTTAATGCCTCGCTTCAGGCTCTGATGGCACAGCGTGCAAACCACTCGGGTCTTGTCGTCAGCACATTGTTTGAAGAAGTGCCATGCCAGGGAACTCCTTGAAGCTGCCTTTGGGGTGCTCGGTCCCAGATGGCGGCGGTCAGTAACAGGCGGAGTCTCTTGGCGGCGGGTGTTCTGCTTTTGCCCACTGCTCCCTCTTTTGCTACGCTGTTGGCTCGGTCTCACCACTGCCTCTTCCTCCGAACTGTGAAAGTCAGTGGCACGACCTTCATTCCATGTGGGGTCTAGGACCTCATCGTCCCCTGCATCGTCTTCCACCCAGTCTTGATCCCTGACCTCCTGTTCAGTCTGCACACTGCAGAAAGACGCAGCAGTTGGCACCTGTGTTTCGTCATCATCAGAGACGTGCTGAGGTGGTATTCCCATGTCCTCATCATCAGGAAACATAAGTGGTTGTGCGTCAGTGCAGTCTATGTCTTCCACCGCTGGGGAAGGGCTAGGTGGATGCCCTTGGGAAACCCTGCCAGCGGAGTCTTCAAACAGCATAAGAGACTGCTGCATAACTTGAGGCTGAGACAGTTTCCCTGGTATGCATGGGGGTGATGTGACAGACTGATGTGGTTGGTTTTCAGGCGCCATCTGTGCGCTTTCTGCAGAAGACTGGGTGGGAGATAATGTGAATGTGCTGGATCCACTGTCGGCCACCCAATTGACTAATGCCTGTACCTGCTCAGGCCTTACCATCCTTAGAACGGCATTGGGCCCCACCATATATCGCTGTAAATTCTGGCGGCTACTGGGACCTGAGGTAGTTGGTACACTAGGACGTGTGGATGTGGCAGAACGGCCACGTCCTCTCCCAGCACCAGAGGGTCCACTAACACCACCACGACCATGTCCACGTCCGCGTCCCTTACTAGATGTTTTCCTCATTGTTATGGTTCACCACAACAACAAAAATATTATTTGGCCCAATGTATTGTATTCAAATTCAGCGGGATATAAATTTGAGGCCTAGTATGTAGGCGCTGGGTGACCGGTATGGATTTAGTGACAGAATTAGACTTGGAAATGCACAGTAGCGTGTGTGTGAAGTTATTCTGAATGACCCTATGTGCACCTTGAATATTATATACCCTTTTAGGGATAGATTTCAAATAGCTCTGATACAGCAGAAACCACTAACCACTAAAGCACTATGTGCTTTGACGGACACTAAATAACTTTCCCAGCCACAACAGTACAGCGGTAACGACAGATTTAGCGGGATATAAATTTGAGGCCTAGTATTTAGGCGCTGGGTGACCGGTATGGATTTAGTGACAGAATTAGACTGGGATATGGCCAAAAAATAACCACACTATTGCTGGTTAAATGCACTTGGTGTGACAGCTTGACCAACCACACTACTGAGGGTTAAATGCACTTGGTGACGGGCGCAGCTTGCCCCTGATGTAGTATATGGCCAAAAAATAAACAGACTATTGCTGGTTAAATGCACTTGGTGTGACAGCTTCACCCTGATGTAGGCTTTAGCCAAAAAACAACCACACCATTGAGGGTTAAATGCACTTGGTCGCAGCTTGTGCTGGCGCACCACAAGACACAAAGTGGCCGCCGATCACCCCAGAAAAAAGTGACTGACAAACGGTCTGGGCAGCCTAAAAACAGTGAGCAATTGAATTTAAGCAGCTCAATGATGCACAGCTGCAGATCGATCGATTAATCAAGTCCTTTGGAGAAGTTAATCTGCCTAATCTCGCCCTACTGTCGCAGCCGCAACCTCTCCCTACGCTAATCAGAGCAGAGTGACGGGCGGCGCTATGTGACTCCAGCTTAAATAGAGGCTGGGTCACATGGTGCTCTGGCCAATCACAGCCATGCCAATAGTAGGCATGGCTGTGACGGCCTCTTGGGGCAAGTAGTATGACGCTTGTTGATTGGCTGCTTTGCAGCCTTTCAAAAAGCGCCAAGAAAGCGTCACAAACGCGCCAAGAAAGCGACGAACACCGAACCCGAACCCGGACTTTTACGAAAATGTCTGGGTTCGGGTCCGTGTCACGGACAACCCAAAATTCGGTACGAACCCGAACTATACAGTTCGAGATCGCTCATCCCTACTGTGTGGCCACAAAATAACAAAAGGACCATTACATAACTTAGCTTTGTTTACTGAACTTTTGACTGTCTACCCACATGACCACTGCAGTCCACCTCTAGCATTAGTAGTGTAAATCAGAAGATTGCTGAGGCCGGTGATTGGCTGCAGCAGTCACATGGATGTGCGGCATATCATCATTGCAGCAAATGCAGATTGGTGGGAAGCACCATGGCAGTGATACAGGAGCAGCAGGAAGCACGTGGAGTGACAGGGAGAAATGGAGTGGTGGTGCTGGAGCCTTGGAGGATTTATCAGGTAAGCAATCTTATTTTATGGCATTTCAATTGTAGCCATTTTTTTCCCTAAATCCAGAAAGTCCCTACTGATTGTTCATAGGAAGACCAGGTCATTAAAAATGAAGTAAGAAAAAAAAGTAATTTCTCCTTCTCAAGTTTGATAAATAACCTCACATATTACTCCTTCTTGATTTACGAGATGTGTTTGACCCATCATAAAGGTCTGAACCCAAAAGTATGTTCTTAATCCCACTTCATCATCTTCTATGAGAGCTGACCACATCAGACACTGGAATTCTCTACTATAAGGGAGCACAACTTTAAAGTGTTTGGTAAGATTCACTGACCACAATTCAGAAGAGCTGGAGGTCTCTCGGTAACTGTGTCCTGAAATCAAACAATTATGGGATCTGGCACACACGTCTTTGGTTCATAATTGTCTGCTATCTTTTTGTCTGGGATGAGGATCAAATAAGAGTTTGGCAGAAGCCTTTACCAGAGTGGTGACTTCTTACTATGCCTCTATTTAAGAGAACCTTCTAAACAGAGCAGTTAAGTAATATTCTCCGAGAAGGAGACCTTGTTCTCCATGCCCAGATGTCTTCTGCTCCACCGGCTTTGGAAGACATGATAAAACCTAAGTTTTACTCTCATGCAAACCTCTTATTCATTATTTTCTAAACTATAATTATTATCCCAAACCATCAAAGAAGAGAAAAAGTTCAGACTGTAAAGGTCAATAAGAAGGTTTTAAAATTCTGAAAATACTTTTTTATATTTCTATCAGTGTTACAGTACAGTGCTTACATTTTACCAGATTGTGTCTGTCCTGTCCATCACGTACTGTAGATTTATCATGAAGGCCAGATTAAGGTTCCCATCCCCCATCTGTCCCCTTATAGAAAAGACTTATAGGAGAGGTGGCTATGTATGTGCACAGCCCCCTCCTTTAAAATCTATGGCCATAATATGTAACAGGGACAGCTGAGCCTGGGACTCCCTTAGAATTCATCGGAGAGAGCAGCTTGCCTGGCCACATGTCAACCTCTTGCATCGATGTATAGACTTATCCATGTAAATAGGAACTATCGGGTCTGTGTGGAAATAGAACAACAGGTAGGCCAAAAGTTACAGTCAGGTCCATAAATATTGGGACATCGACACAATTTAAAATTTTTGGGCTCTTTACACCACCACAGTGGGTTTGAAATTAAACAAACAAGATGTGCTTTAACTGCAGACTGTCAGCTTTAATTTGAGGGGATTTACATCCAAATCAGGTGAACGGTGTAGGAATTACAACAGTTTGCATATGTGCCTCCCACTTGTTAAGGGACCAAAAGCAATGGGACAGAATAATAGTCATAAATCAAACTTTCACTTTTTAATACTTGGTTGCAAATCCTTTGCAGTCAATTACAGCCTGAAGTCTGGAACACATAGACATCACCAGACGCTGGGTTTCATCCCTGGTGATGCTCTGCCAGGCCTCTACTGCAACTGTCTTCAGTTCCTGCTTGTTCTTGGAGCATTTTCCCTCCAGTTTTGTCTTCAGCAAGTGAAGTACTGTGACGGCTGAGGATGGGGAAAATGCTCAGCCGTGCGATGCCAGAAGATGTTAATGGCTGCTCGGCCAGGACAACAGAATTAGAGAAGCAGGTCACCTCCTAATACATCCCTAATCCGTCCCTAACTCCTAGCTGCATGGGCCGACCTTGAAGGTAGGAGGGCCCATGCTCAGGAACCTCGGATCCCTACTCACCCTCCGAACGGTCCCTGAACTAGGAGTAGGGTAAGACGACCTGTTCCTTCTGGACACGGAGGAACAGGAGTATCACTGGCCAAGCTGCAAGGAATGGGGGAACAAATACAACATACAGATATGATAGGCGAACTAAAGTAGTTCCAAACGTACCTGTCACAGCCACGCTGACTGGAACCCATGCATGACTACTAATGTCCACAGAACACTAAGGGACACAGCACACATATCACACAGGTAACCAGGACATCCATAGTTGCAATAAACAGATAACAAAGGAAAACGTCAACTGAACATCATGATATAAAACTTATGACCACAAGGGTGGCCCCCACAGGCAGGTGGAATACACAGGAGGCTGCTCCAGCTAACCATGGCTGAAGTACCCCCCAGACACGTGCAAAACACTGAGGCTTTATAGGCCCAAGTAGCCACACCCAAAAAAACACACCCAGTGTTCACACACACAGAAGGGAATTAACCCTTCAAACACAAGACAAGGGAAGACGGCCACTTAAAGGGGAATACACACATAAACCACACACTTCACCTGTTGCCGCGGGCAACGGCATGTGTGGCAATCATGTCCTGGGGATCATCCATAGGGCTGGGACACTGCCACCGCACGCACTCAACACCACACATTGCCACGGACAACCAAATGAAGGAAAGTGTCACACACACACCATAGGCCGTGACAAGTACATGCTCAATCGGATTCAGGTCAGGTGATTGACTCGGCCATTGCATAACATTCCACTTCTTTCCCTTAAAAAACTCTTTGGTTGCTTTTGCAGTATGCTTTGGGTCACTGTCCATCTGCACTGTGAAGCGCCATCCAATCAGTTCTGAAGCACTTGGCTGAATATGAGCAGATAATATTGCCCGAAACACTTCAGAATTCATCCTGCTGCTTTTGTCAGCAGTCACATCATCAATAAATACAAGAGAACCAGTTCCATTGGCAGCCATACATGCCCACGCCATGACACTAGCACCACCATGCTTCACTGCTGAGGTGGTATGCTTAGGATCATGAGCAGTTCCTTTCCTTCTCCATACTCTTCTCTTCCTATCACTCTGGTACAAGTTGATCTTGACTCATGTGTCCATAGAATGTTGTTCCAAAACTGTGAAGGCTTTTTTAGATGTCGTTTGGCAAACTCTAATCTGGCCTTCCTGTTTTTGAGGCTCACCAGTGGTTTACATCTTGTGGTGAACCCTCTGTATTCACTCTGGTGAAGTCTTCTCTTGATTGTTGACTTTGACCCACATACACCTACCTCCTGGAGAGTGTTCTTGATCCGGACAACTGTTGTGAAGGGTCTTTTCTTCACTAGGGAAATAATTATTTGGTCATCCACCACAGTTGTTTTCCGTGGTCTTCCGGGTCTTTTGGTGTGGCTGAGCTCACCAGTGCGTTCCTTCTTTTTAGAATGTTCCAAACAGTTGTTTTGCCCACGGCTAATGTTTTTGCTATCTCTCTGATGGGTTTATTGTGTTTTTTCAGCCTAATGATGGCTTGCTTCACTGATAGTGACAGCTCTTTGGATCTCATCTTGAGAGTTGACAGCAACAGATTCCAAATGCAAATAGCAGACTGGAAATGAACTCTGGACCTTTTTTCTGCTCATTGTAATTGGGATAATGAGGGAATAACACACACCTGGCCATGGAACAGCTGAGAAGCCAATTGTCCCATTACTTTTGGTCCCTTAACAAGTGGGAAGCACATATGCAAACTGTTGTAATTTCTCCACCGTTCACCTGATTTGGATGTAAATCCCCTCAAATTAAAGCTGACAGTCTGCAGGTAAATCACATCTTGTTTGTTTCATTTCAAATCCATTGTGGTGGTGTATAGAGGCAAAAATGTTAGAATTGTGTGGATGTCCCAATATTTATGAACCTGTCTGTAGATTTAGCCTGTGGCCTCCAAAGTCAATGGTTTCTTTAAAGCTAATGTGCAGCTGGTTCTCCAGATCCAGTTGTGATTTTAACAGCCAGATTGGAAGAATTGGCTTCAGTTAGAAGGGTAGGTAGAGGCAGCCCGTTAGGTTCCCAAGTCAAGGAGATCCCATATTTTGATCCTATTGTTTGTCGGACCTGGTACATTATTAAAGCAATGCTCTGCTGTTCCCTTCACTCCCATAGATTGTGAACAGTGTGGCAACATGCATGCTCGGTTACTGCTTTGGTCAAACTCCTCCTTTCTATGGTCATGCGGCTAGGGAGTGAGTTTTAGAAGCCTCAGTGAGTTAACATGTATCACCTACCTAGCGCTTAGATGATACCTTAGATTTTGTATGGCATAAGTATTAAGTTATAATGGGTTGATAACTAGGATCGGATTAATTACTGTGATGGTTACTTGGCGCCACAATTAAATTACCGATGGTATATACCGTAGCGGTGGTGGAAACATGTTGAAGTTCATGTTGGATAGCCAGTACATTTTTTGCCATATTTCTCAGAGGAAAGCAATCAATGTATTGCATGAGGTTGATTTAGAAGATGAAATAAGAATTATCAAGATGCATTCATTTGCAGGGTTGTCCTCTTTTGGGTGAGTGCTAGGTCAGAGATTAAAGCATTCAGAGTTCTAACTGGAGTTAGTACTCTGCAGTTAAGTTCATCATGTTGTACTTGACAGTAAAAACAATGGACTTCATTGTTTGGAGAAGAGTTGGGTCCATCAGCTCCAGGGATGTCCATCCTGTGATGGATTTAGCACTGCTATGGTTTCTGTTATAAACAGATGTGGACAGAGTCTGTGGTGTTGACTTTCTTTGTAGGAGGAGAACTCCACTGAATCCAATCTAATGCTGTGAGCTGAAGTTTGGATTTTTATGAGCATTGTATTTCAGATAGCAGGACATTTATGGGAAGGGAAAAACAATAAACCGGTATTACGTTTAGTAAAGACGTTGTCTCTGAGGAGAAAACCAGGGATAAGGAACAGGAGGATCAATGTCTCAGAACTTTCATCCAACACTTGAGAGATCAAGTGAGACCTGGAAAGTGCAAATCAAGAAGGGATTAGGCCTGATGCACTCGCACTTGGCCGGACAGTAGGTCAGTGGCGGCTCAGTGATTATCTGTGCAGCTGTTTTGGGTGCTTTGCTGAGGGAATTATTGGGAGAGTGAGCCAGGATTGTGTCAGTGTGCTCATAAAACGTACATTTACTTACTATTAACAAAAGCTCGGCTGTAGCTAGTTATTGTTAACTGGATTTCCTGTGGGTCCTCCATTTTCTTCTGGTGCAAATCTTCTTATGTAATAAGACTCACTTTATTGTCTTCTCTTCATTTCCTATGACAGTAAGTCTTGAGTAGAAGGATCATAACACTTTATTGAAAGAGTATGAAACTTCTCCATGCTCTGAAGAGCTCAACTCGTTGTTACAGCAATGACTCATGGCCACCACTGCTTTGCTCAGCCAATCTGGCACTCTGGGTACCTTCTTCTCTCCCACCAGGGTTGCTCAGTCCCCCCAAGCAGCCTAAAGCTTGCTTGCCGGCAACGCCCCTCTTACTTTGCACATAGGATAAACACTTGCTCCCCTTCCAGTTCTGAAAGGGCCAGCACTCGCACATTCTAATCTTCCTCAGCCAATGACTAGCCACCTTGGGTTACTTAATCCTGCAAAGGTGTGCTGTTATATGTTTACCTGAACATGTACCAACATCTGCCTGTTTATCAGATTTGACCCTTCATATTGACCCTGCACAGCCCACCCTGACCTCAAACTGTTTATATACTCTGACCCTGACTCTGGTTTTGCCTGATCTCTAAGTGCCCTGAACTAGTGTCTTTTACACCCCATGGATTAGCCAAATAAAGACTACTCCAGGAGGTAGCGACCTAGTAGTTTCCATGTATCAACGTCCAGATCCTTTATAGGGGTTGAAGGGTTGAGACTGCTTTGATAAGGTCCTTAGAAGTAGCTCCAAGACAAATCTGTTTGACACAGTGGGTCAACCCCCACTGTCGTAACTCGTATATTAATGACCTGCAGGACTTTATCTTACTTCCTATTGGTGCTGGATGATATGAAAGTGTACATCTCATGATAGAGAAAGTCCATATGCGCTACAAAAAACAGTAACGATCTGGACCTAGTGAAGATGATGACATGTACGCTGCTAAATTAGATCCAAATGCAATTCCATCTTCAAGCATATGTGATAAACAGGCACAGAATAATAGTCAATGTCTTTACTGTTAACTTTATCTTCTTCAAGGAATGGAAATAAAGTGGTGGTCAGATTCTCGTATCCTAGGATGATGGTGGCGGGGTGGACATGTACTAGTGCATCTCAATAAATTAGAATATCAGCAAAAAGTTAATTCAAGTCAAAAAGTGAAAATATATTCTATAGGTTCATTACATACAGAGTGATCTATTTCAAGTCAGTATCTCAGAAAATTAGAATATTGGGAAAAAGTTCAATATTGCAGACTGATGGTGTCACACTCCATAACACAAAATCAGCACAAAATACCTGCAAAAGTTTCCTAAGCCTTTAAATGGTCCCTCAGTCTGGTTCACGAGGCTACTGTCACGGAAGGTGTATAGAAAACTAGAAGACACAAAATGAAGATCCGACTGACTGGATCCAAAACTAAGGAACCAAAGGAAAAGCCCTGCACCAGACCTGGCTCTCTCCCTAACTGCTCAGCCTATGCAAAAATCTCAATGGTAAATGATCGCATATCCTCGTTCCTCGACTGTATAACACCTGAACACCCTATAATAGTGAGGGGACACGACCACCGGCTCCCTACACTTGATACGAAGGGAGTCAGGGTCACCTGGGATCCAGCAAACAGGAAAACACAAATGAATGAACAAAACTTATCTGTAGAAGACTCAGTAGTAGCATCCAGCATGCACACACTCCAGGAAGTTGTATAAACCGCAAAGTGATGCAGTATGGGAAGGGATTTAAAGGGATGCAATCAGTGCAACTACATGACAGCTGAGAGAGGCTAACGAGATGAGAAAACGAAAGCAAAACAAAAGGAACCTCAAGCAGGAGGTTCTGAAGAACGTCTGACAGAGCTTCTCAGATGTCTGGTGGTGACAGCTACACAATTATGAGGAAGACTTCTGACTTGACAGTTGTCCAGAAGACACTCGAGACACTCTAAAGAAGATGGCTGTTCACAGAGTGCTATATCCAAGCATACAGTATTAATGGAGCATTGAGTGAAAGGAAAAAGTGTGATAGAAAAAGGTGCACAAGCAACAGGAAAAACTACAGCCTTAAAAGCATTGTCAAGAAAATAACATTCAAGAATCTGGGGGAGATTCACAAGGACTGGACTGCAACTGGAGTCAGTGCTTCAAGAGTCACCACACACAGATGTATTCAGGACATGGGCTACAACTGTCCCATTCCTTGTGTAAAGCCACTCATGACCCAGAGACATCAGAAACGTCTTACCTGCGCTAAGGAGAAAAAAAGAATGGACTGTTGCTCAGTGGTCCAAAGTTCTGTTTTCAGATGAAAGTACATTTTGCATTTCATTTGGAAATCAAGGTCCCAGGGTCTGGAGGAATAATGGAGAAGCAAACATTCCAAATTTCTTGAGGTCCAGTGTGAAGTTTCCACAGTCAGGGATAGTTTGAGGAGCCATGCCATCTGCTGGTGTTGGTCCACTGTGCTAAATAAAGTCCAAAGTCAGCACAATATCTACCAGGACATTTTAGAGCACTTCATGCTTCTGCAATGAGCCGGACCGTGGGTGCAGTTACACGGACACCAATCATGCAGTGGGTCAGGATATGACACAGGGCCCTTTAAGATGCTGTAACTCATGTACCAGTCTAGGAATGTGGTGTAATGTCTCTGTGTGGTAATAGTAATAGCGTCAACGGTGTCTCCTACCTGGGTATGGCTGGACTCCTGGATCCTGGCTCCCTGGCAATAAAATGAGTTTTGCTAGTAGGAGTAATTGAGGAACTTGGTAACAATGAATGAGATCCAGACTTGGAATATAATTCAAACTGGTCTTTACTGGATGCAGCAGTAATCCACACGAGATACAGCAATAGTCTTGGGTCCCAGCAGGTATTGGCAATATGTGGCAGGAATTACTATCTTCTGCTCTGTCTATCTTCTGCTGTGTTGGGGATTGACTAGCTGAGGAGGAATTTGGCTTCTCCTGGTCTCTGGATGGTGCTCGCAGGGTATGGTTCTTCCTGGAGTTCTGGAGGTGGCTGCTTGCTTTACACCAGCTGAGGCTGAAAGGCTCAGACTGGGAATGGTGATCTTTTGTCTCAACCGAGACAAGATCCTGGCTTCGATCCCTATTTCTGGGAGCTCCTACTTGCACAGCCTTCCCCTTGCAGGGAGAGCTGGAACACACTGGATCTAACTGGTTTGTTCCCTCCCTTGCTGCAGGGAGTGGGAAACTCCACTTCCCTTAAGCAGGGGGGCAGAACAGAACTGGAATGTACCATTCTGAATGGCCATAACATTAACTATTCCTACCAACGATGCCGCCACCTGCTGGTAGACCTGAAACATTACAAAGAAAATATCACATTTAAAATGGTTTCATCTGCACAGTTGTGAATGACATGAGGGAAATCACATCAAATGACCGTGTTGATGCCTTAAGCAGATGGTAGCGGGGTAAAAGCGTTAGTAACCCCACTCTGGGGTGTTACACTTCTCTCTTGCCGGCACTGCCAAAAGTACCAATACCTGGTTTAATAACCACGATATCACTGTGCTTGATTGACCAGCAAACTTGTCTGACCTAAACCCCATTGAGAAGCCATGGGGTATTGTTAAGAGGCAGATGAGAGACACCAGACCCAACAATGCAGTTGAGCTTAAGACCATTATCAAGGCAACTTCGGCCTCCATAACAGCTCAGCAGTGCCACAGGCTGATCGCCTCCATGCCAAGCCGCATTGATGCAGTAATTCATGCAAAAGGATTCCTGAGCAAGTATTGAGTGCATATACTGGACAACATTTCTGCATTAAAAATAATTTTTTTAAAATTTTTTATATAATCATTTATATAATATTCTAAGATCCTGACTGTTGGGTTTTCATTAGCTGTAAGAGTGTGTGTAATCAATCTATGAAATATGCCAGTTTCAGAAATGCATTTATATATTTGGTATCCTAATACACATGATGGTGAAAGGATTTTTTTAAAAACAAATGCTTGGTTCCATTTAGTTATGCTGAATTAGAAATTATTTTTATATAATTTTTTTGCCCATTTTCAAATAAAAAATACTCGTCTTGTTTTGATGCCATGTGACAGCATATAAATTATCATAAAATATTAGAAAGCCACATTCTTTGTACTGAAATCGGTTAAAGAGATTGTCCAGCCAATAAAGTTTTATTTTTTTAAAGGATTCTACCAACAGTTTTGACCATGCTAAACTGCTGACAGCACTAGGCTTTAGGTAGAGGTTGGGGAGAGCAGTGGAAATGTACTTATAGTGGGGCTTTTATCATCAGGAGTATTGAGAATATGAAGCTTTATTTTGCCAGGTTCTGCTATGTCAAGTGTCCAGGAGGCGGAGCCTCACTGTGATGTGCTCTCAGCATTTAGCGGCTTTACAGCCCCCTCCTGACTGACAGTGAGTGACAGCCATTACATCCAATCAGGAGACCAGTACAGAGCAGAGGAGCTGTGAAACAGCTCAGTGCAGAGAGCAGAGTGAATTTCACAGTGAAGCTGTATCTCCTGTACACTGACTAGAGGAGAATCTGGCAGAATAAAACTTCATATTCACACAACTCCTCATAAGAAAAGCTGTTATGTTATATATAAGTTATATGTTATATATGTTAGTTCTGATTTCCTATCAAGTGCTGTCAGAAGTTTGGCATGTTAAAAAATGCTGACAAACTCACTTTAAAAAAGGCTCACGATAAAGAATGACATATATACAGTATGTGTGTATGTATGTATGTTCCGCGATCACTCAAAAACGTAACCATCGATTTCAACAAAACTTGGTATACACATTCCTTGCTACCTGAAAAAAAATCATGTGGGGGTCTCAGCTCTCTAGCACGTACCGTTCCTGAGATATTTCCCAAAAATGACCCACATTAGCCAATACAAGCCTTCAAGTCTTTATCTTCATATCCCAACTGCCATACACATGGTCACATGTCCCTTATGGGCCAATAGAAGCTCGTAGGTCCTTAGTCTCCACATACACACAGTTTTACTCCAGGTTTCCATAACAACCCAGCCATTTTCTTCACTGCTGTAGGTCAGCTTTAGGCTACACGATGACAATAAGTCGCAAGACACATAGGGCCCAACTACACTGCTACATGTGTCGGGTGACATTGATGTCACACCAATGTCACGCAACAATTATTTATAATGATTGTATATGGTGTTGCACTGCGACATGTGACATGCTGCGACTCCGTCATGACAGTCACAGAAAAATCCATCTTGGCGGACACTGTGGAGGTCACTGTTAAGGGGGCAGGGGCCACTATTAAAGGGTACTGTGAGGTCACTGTTAGGGGTTGGCTGAGTGAAGGTCAAAGTTAAGGGTATGGGCTGCTGTGGAGGTCCCATTTTAAAGTGGTGGGGCACTTTGGGGGGGTCAGTGTCAAGAGAGTGAGGGACTGTGGAGTTCACTGTTAAATGGGTGGGGTACTGTAGAGGTCACTGTTATGGGGACACTGTCGATATCTTTTAACGACACTCAGAAACATAAAATGAAATAGATGAAATGTACCCGTGCAAAGCCGGCTCCTTCTGCTAGTGTAAAAATAAAATAAGTCATACTCACCTTCTTATCTCCTGTTGCTCCCTCTCTTCCTGATCCGCCACTGGTCCCTACCCTCTTGATGCTCAGGGAAGCAGTCATTTGTATGACTAGAAGGACCAGGAAGGAGATACCAGGGGGAACAGGAATTGTTGGAACAAGATTGGCAAGGAACCGATGATGGGTGACACATGGTTGGTCGATGATGAATGATGGGTGACACAATTTATGTTTATAACAAATTGTCTTATTCAGATAAAGTATGTCTGCCACCTAGGTCTCCTTCAGAAGGAGCAGAAGCCACAAATCATCTCTTTGAGAAGTAAAACTATCTTGCAGATACCACATTTTGAAGACATTAAGAACCACAAAAAGTATTTTTTTTCAATTTAAGGAAAAGTTCTTCAAAGACCTTACCATCTTTTGGTGATGGGTTCCCATTTTTCCATTTTTGTCTATGACTTTTTTTACTCACTCTATTTTACTCTTCTATTTTTCTTTCATTTGCTGAAGAAAACTTCACCCTGAACTCCCTACAGATGTGGAGCAAGCACGGAACAGACTCTAAGAGACAATATAATGCTAGGTTCTTCCAAGGGTCACATTTTTGGCTTTTGGACAAGATGAAGAAGTATGGTAAACTATAACAGAAGGAATTGTGTCATCACTTCTTTTACATACTGACACAGCGTGCTATGGATTGAGGGTTGTGTGTGTGTGTGGGGATGATTTCTTTTAAAGGAAGTTAACTGAACCTGTTTATGAAGAGTCTATCATTGGAGGGGCTCTGCCCTTAGGATTCCTCCTTGAAGAGGCTTGGGCTTGGTAATATGTTTTGTTTGTAGTTTCTAATAATTCTTTCTTTACTTTAATGAAAGTCATCTCTCTATGCACTGGCATCCTGCTGGCCTTATGCTTATGCTGGGCAACCAATCTTCATAGGCAAAGCAGCAGTGTAATGTATGGTTGAAGAAGAATGCAGAAGCTTGAAATTCTGATTAGTGAGAAGTTAGACATACTACCGTCATAAACAGTCACAAAATATATTTATTATACTAAATACTGTATGCATATAAATATATCACCATGGTCCCCATACAGTGCCATACAGTAAGGATGATCAAATGGATTCTACCATTTCGGAATTCATCTTGAATTTCCCAAAAAGTTCAGATTGAAACAAAGCCAATTTTTTTTTTTGGAGAAGTGAGGAGAGAGCTTAGTATGCTACTCTGTGTTTCTAGGCAATATACAGTACAGACCAAAAGTTTGGACACACCTTCTCATTCAAAGAGTTTTCTTTATTTTCATGACTATGAAAATTGTAGATTCACACTGAAGGCATCAAAACTATGAATTAACACATGTGGAATTATATACATAACAAAAAAGTGTGAAACAACTGAAAATATGTCATATTCTCGGTTCTTCAAAGTAGTCACCTTTTGCTTTGATTACTGCTTTGCACACTCTTGGCATTCTCTTGATGAGCTTCAAGAGATAGTCATCTGTGTCGCCGTCCTCAGGACAGCGATACAGATTGATGTGTTGCGGTGGGGCAGGGGAGGGAGAGGCGTCTCCCTTCCCCATTCCTCTGATAGGGGGTCAGTCAGCACCTCACAGTGCGCAGGTGCACGCTGCCATGGCAAAGACCTAGAGGAAAAAAGAGACAATGCAGCAGCACCCTGCAAATCAGATAAAGTCACAAAAATGATAGTGCTAATGCTACGCTTATTTATAAAGTGAGATGCTTGGCCAATGCATTTTGTACAAAACCATCTGAGCCCGTCTGCCGAATGTCAAGGTGATCTCTGTTAGACGGGTCCTAACACTAAATACTACCTGTTATGCGCCATAATGGCCGCAATAAAATTCAGGGAGTGTTGGATCCACATGCATGCTGGGTCCACTCTGCTTTTTACCATTTTTGGTGCCATAATGGCCTCCATTACAAAGGATGCAGGTACCAACATGCGTGCTGAGCCCACTCTATACCTTTCCTTGTGCCAGACAGCTTCCAATGAATGTAGTGAGAGCAGATTAAAATTAGCCTATGGGGCAGACAGGCTAATCAGGAGTGCACGACTCGCTGGAGTGCCACATCTCCAGCATTGTAAATCTGCAAAAAAAAAAAAAAAAGGAGCACAAGGAAAGGTATAGAGTGGGCACAGCATGCATGTTGGTACCTGCATCCCTTGTAATGGAGGCCATTATGGCACCAAAAATGGTAAAAGGCAGAGTGGATTGAGAATGCATGTGGATCCAACACTCCCTGAATTTTATGGCGGCAATTATGGCGCATAACAGGTAGTATTTAGTGTTAGGACCCATCTAACAGAGATCGCCTTGACGTTCGGCAGACGGGCTTAGATGGTTTTGTACAAAATGCATTGGCCAAGCATCTCTCTTTATAAATAAGCGTAGCATTAGGACTATAATTTTTGTGACTATGGCATTGTTGTATTTTATCCAATTTGCAGGGTGCTGCTGCATTGTCTCTTTTTTTCTGATAGGCTGCAGGCACTTGGCCTGCAGCCTATCAGAGGTTGGTGCAGGCGGCGCGATGATGTCATCGTGCCGTCTGAGCCGTACAGCGCGGGACACAGGTCGGAAGAGACCTGCATCGCATCACTGCCAGCCTAATGGAGGTAAGTAGAAGTGTTTATTTTTTTTCTATGGTACTACTTACTGGCACATGATTGGGGGGCATCTATGGGGCACCTGTTACTGGCACATGATTGGGGGGCATCTATGGGGGCACCTGTTACTGGCACATGATTGGGGGGAATCTATGGGGGCACCTGTTACTGGCACATGATTTGGAGGCATATATGGGGGTACTTGTTACTGGCACATGATTGGGGGGCATCTATGGGGCACTTGCTACTGGCACATAAATGCGGGTCATCTATGGGGGTACTTGTTACTGGAACATGATTGGGGGGCATCTATGGCGGTACTTGTTACTGGTACATGATTGGGGGGCATCTATGGGGGCACTTGTTACTGGCACATGATTGGGGGGCATCTATGGGGGTACTTGTTACTGGCACATGATTGGGGCATCTATGGGGGCACTTGTTCCTGGCACATTATTGGGGGGCATCTATGGGGGCACATATTACTGGCACATTATTGGGGGGCACTTTGGGAGAATTTATGGGGGCACTGGCACATTATTGGTGGCACTTTTAACTGGCACATTATTGGGTGGCACTATGGGGGCATCTATGGGGGAACTTCTTACTGTCATATTATTGAGGGCACTATGGGGGCATCTACTGAGGCCACAAAGATGGGGTATTTTATATGGGGGGCTCTGTATAGGGGCATTTTATACTGGGGCACATTAAGGTGGGTACTATGGGGAAGGGCTCTGGGCTCATATATAGAGGGAATAAGAAGGGGTATTTTATACTTTTAAATTATGGGGGACACTGAGGGCATCTACTGGGGCATTTTATACTGGTACATTATGGGGGCACTAGGAAGAAGGGGGAGAGGAGCACTATGGGGGCATTCACTGGGGGCACTATATAGTGGTATTTTATACTGGCACATTATCAGGGCACCATGGGGACATTAACTCAACTGGGGGCATTAAAAGGGGGTATTTTTTGCACTGACACATTATAAGTAGAATTATTACTACTGGGGGGCATTATGATGGGCTTTATTACTACTGGGGGGGTCTATGGGGAACATGATTACTAGTATGGGCACTATGGGAGCATTATTACTTCTGGGGCACAGTGGGGACATGTTGGGGCACTGTAGGAGCACTATTACTACCATGTGTGCTGTAGCAGAGAACTATTCCTATCGGTGGGACTTTTGGGAGCACTATTACTGTGGGGGTACCCTGGCACAGTATCAGCTTACCACAATTATTTTTGTGGGACATTATGTTTACACAATTAGTGTCAGGGGCACTATTTTCTGGGCGCAGTTATTTTAGGGCATTGCGTGCCAATAATTATTGAAGGGCTCTATCTGCATGGTATAACTATTATCAGGGGGTTTATCTGTTTCAGCAGTGTAGTATTGGGGAGTAATGATGGACGAACATAGGCTGGGACGATTCGCGAACATGCGTTCGCGATCAAATGTTCGCGAACCATGCGTTCGTGGCGGGCCCCATTCACTTTAATGGCAGGCGAACCTGAAAAACCTTCAGGTCATATTTGCAGCAAGCAAACACTTAGTAGAATTACACAAATAGTCCCGCAACATGGCTCTGCTGGAGCCTATAAATTTTTATTTCCTATCGGTTTGATTTATACAAATGTGCAGCGCTCCACATTTTTGTATCCTGCAGAGTCCATAAAAAAAAAATCATACGTTAACGTAATATTTTTTTCTACCATGGAACTGTATAGTGAACGGACGCCACTGTACGGCGTCAGTCTGAGGCATCTGTAACGCAGACATTTTTGGTATACATTAAATGGATGGCACAAATGTGATGTGAACCCAGCCCTAGTGTCAGAATAAGCCCCAGTACACAGCGGAGCAGCGTGGCAGAGAGCGGAGGCCGCCATGTACTGACAGAGCGCTACCTGGTCCTGGTGGTCAGGGATGAGGACTGTGCTTCCCAAGGATCATTTTCTACTGGGAAATACAGGGCCCAGTATAATACACTAGAATCTATATACTATAGAGATATTAGCCCTACCCCCGAATAATAATACAATTAGGGGGTCATTTATTATATAGAAATACATCTATGTTAGGCGTATTTCTAACACAGATTGTGGCGCAAAGGTTCTTAGCACCGCAATCTGCATATTTTTCCTGCTCATGCCAGGTTTAAAAAAGGATGGCATGGGCAGGGAAAGGAGGGATACAGTTGTGACCATCCAGTTATTGGATACCACCGCCATCCATTGACCAGATAACACCTCTGCACAGTGATCGGATAACACCGCCATACCGTGACCGGATAAAAGGGTATAAGAGACACAGTACAGGGAATGACTAGGGGCACAATGCAGGTTATAAGGGGGCACAATGCAGGTTATAAGGGGGCACAGTATGTGGTGAGGGGCACAGTACGGGGTGGGGGGTACAGTCACATGACCCTTTGACATTAGAAGATCCTTATGGTGAATGTGGTTCATACGCCACCATAATGAGAGGCAGAGGAGTGAGACAGGGGTGTGATTATGTGGGTAGAGATAAAAAATGTAACTGTCGGACAGTACAGGCCCCAAAAATTAGGCATTCACATGACATAAAAGGCCTTTTATGCCGTTGTATATACATAAGGCAAGGACTTGGTGATGGCGGATATGTGTGGGCTGGCATGAGGAAATTCAATTACTTGTGGTCATCATAGGTGTTGAATTCCTCCGAGATCCATGCCTCACTCATTTTTAAAAATGTGAGGTAGTCCACACTGTTGTGAGCTAGACGAGTGCGCTTATCAGTCACAATCCCCCCTGCTGCGCTGAACATCCTTTCAGACAGAACACTTGACGAGGGGCAAGCCAAGAGTTCCATGGCAAATTGTGCCCACTCTGGCCACAGGTCAAGCCTGCACACCCAGTAGTCAAGGGGTTCCTCGCTTCTCAGAGCGTCCACATCGACTGTAAACCCGATGTAGTCGGACACCTGTCGGTCTAGGCGTTCCCTGAGGCTGGATCCGGAGGGCGGCTGTCGATAGGTTGGCTGCAAGAATGATCTCATATCCGAAGTGACAAACACATCTTCAAACCGCCCTCTTTTTGCAGGCGTGGTAGGACTGGTACCCACACCTGTTTCGCTGTGGGTGGAAAATCCTCTGCCAGTGCCCGCTGACACGTTCTCCTCATGCTGCTGATACACCAGCCGTGTCGCCCGCACCGCTGGCACAAGGTTTTTATTAACGATCACAAAAAAAACTCTGACTTGACAAAGGGGTCAGAAGTACCCCAAAAAGCGTTGTCACTTATCATCTAATATAAATTAAAAAAGAGTTTTACAAACATCCATTGAAGTCGTGTTTGCGCCAAGAAGGTACCCCATCTGTACTGTCTCTAGTACATATCCCCCTACTGAATCTTACATCACTCCTCTGGACAACATCAAAAGGTGAGCACAAAAATTGGCAACCCCCATTTTTTTCTTATAAATACCTTTTTAATCTCATACTACCCTATAAGCGCCTCTCTCTTTCTCGCCACACGTACTGTCCCACCTGATGGATGTGTCATGGGTCTAAGTTCGGCGCAATGAAAAAGAATATGGCGCACATCACCATATATTTTCGCATGTTCGGCGGATCGCGAACGAGCAAAGTTCACCGCGAACCAACCACCGGGCGAACCGCAAGGCCATCACTATTGGGGAGCACAGCGGCACAGTATTGGGGGTGGTAGGATGATTTGTCCAGAAGATGGGAGGATGATGGAAAAGTAGTAAACTAAGATTTTGTGTCAGAAGTTGTGCTTTTTTAATTTTTAGAATAATGATACAGCCATTTTATTTGATACTTTTGTGCTGATTCTTTTTTTTTTTTTCATCTATATTAAGGGACACTATAGTCACCAGAACCACAACAATGAAAATAAAATGAAAACCAATGGGAGACACAAGCATTAAACCAGGCACCCTCTGCTCTGAAGAAGAGAGAGTATCTGGTTCACAGAATAAGGTTAGAAATTGATGGAAACACTACCAAGATGGTTTAGAAACAGCATGAGAAGGATGTCTGGATGCATCTTGGACTCCCATTACCTATGACATACAATAGACAATCACACAAAGGCTATATACCAAAAGGCAGGTACGCCAACAAGCTATCCATGAGACAGATACAGTCAGAACATCTTACAACGGCAGCCTTGTTGCACTATGAGACACTCAAAACCAGCTCTAATCTGACTGAGAGCCAGTAAGCCTCAAAGTTGCTTCGTATCTGTTGGATGGCTTGGGTGGACCTACGCACCTAGATCATTATCATTAGAGTGACTAAAAGTTTTCAGATTGTCCTAACATAATATTCAATAACCTTTCTATACTGTTTTCTCGTGTAAACTCATTTGCATAACCGTGGGCATATGCAAATTAGGTGAATATGCTTGTTATTCAGCTGAAGCACCATTTGCATGGAAAACTCGCAATAAAAATTTGCGATTAGAATATTTGCGATCAACACTACTGATGAAAAGCGTCATTTATTGTATTCATAGTCTAATGACAAGACTATGAATCCAATAGATGGCGCTGTTCATGAGTAGTGTAGATCGCGAATATTGTAATCGCTAATTTTTATCAAAAATTTTCCATGCAAATGGTTTTTCAGCTGAAAAACAAGGCAGATTCTGCTCGTTTGCATGTCTTTCCCATATGCCTATGTTCATGCAAATGAGTTTACATGACAAAACTGTATAGAAAGGTTATTGAATATTATGTTAGGTCAATCAGAAAACTTTTTGTCACCCTAATGATAATGACCTAGGTGCGCAGGTCCACCCAAGCCATCCAACAGATATGAAGCAACTTTGATGCTTACTGGCTCTCAGTCAGAGCAGAGCTGGTTTTGAATAGCTCATAGTGCACAAGGCTGCCATTGTAAGGTATGTTGACTAAGCCTGTTATCTGTCTCATGGATAGATTGTTGGCTTGCACATTCCCAGGCTTTGGTTGGTTGTCTATTGAATGTCGGAGTCCAAGATGCATCCAGATTTCCTCCCCATGCTGTTTCCAAACTATTTTGGTGGTGTTTACGTCAATTTTTTAACCTTGTTCTGTACACCAGACACTCTCTCCTGGTTTAATGCTCAGGTTCTCCCATTGACTTCTATTATACTCGAGTGCTCTAGCACCCGAGCACTTTGGAGCTCGATCAACACTAGTGGCCACTCATCATTATTAAAGTTTACTACTCTACGAGGTGTGTGGGCCAGTCTCAGCCTGTCCGTAGGGTGTGTACACTGTCATTTTAAATGACTCTGATGTACACTGTATGAAGTATCATCCAGATATGAAGGATTTTTTTAGTATTGTCTCACTTTATTTACTGAGCAAGAATTCTGATCAATTATTGGAACTACAGTAGAAATAAAAACTGGTAGTGTGACCAAATGTCACCATAGCCTTGGTTAATAAATAAAGAGCATACTGTCATACTGATCCCGGAACAATTACATTCAGAGTACAGGATGATGACACTGACACTTGGGGTACAGGATAATGACACTGACACTTGGGGTACAGGATAATGACACTGACACTTGGGGTACAGGGTAATGACACTGACACTTGGGGTACAGGGTAATGACGCTGACACTCGGGGTACAGGATAATGACACTGACACTTGGGGTACAGGATAATGACACTGACACTTGGGGTACAGGATGATGACACTGACACTCGGGGTACAGAATAATGACACACTGACACTCGGGGTACAGGATAATGACACTGACACTTGGGGTACAGGATAATGACACTGACACTTGGGGTACAGGATAATGACACTCGGGGTACAGGATAATGACACTGACACTCGGGGTACAGGATAATGACACTGACACTTGGGGTACAGGATAATAACACTGACACTTGGGGTACAGGATAATGACACTGACACTCGGGGTACAGGATAATGATACTGAGACTTGGGGTGCAGGATAATGACACTGACACTTGGGGTACAGTATAATGACACTGACACTTGGGGTACAGGATAATGACACTGACACTTGGGGTACAGGATGATGACACTGACACTTGGGGTACAGGATAATGACACTGACACTTGGGGTACAGGATAATGACACTGACACTTGGGGTACAGGGTAATGACACTGACACTTGGGGTACAGGATAATGACACTGACACTTGGGGTACAGGATGATGACACTGACACTCGGGGTACAGGATAATGACACTGACACTTGGGGTACAGGATAATGACACTGACACTTGGGGTACAGTATGATGACACTGACACTTGGGGTACAGGATAATGACACTGACACTTGGGGTACAGGATAATGACACTGACACTCGGGGTACAGGATAATGACACTGACACTCGGGGTACAGGATAATGATACTGAGACTTGGGGTGCAGGATAATGACACTGACACTTGGGGTACAGTATAATGACACTGACACTTGGGGTACAGGATGATGACACTGACACTTGGGGTACAGGATAATGACACTGACACTTGGGGTACAGGATAGTGACACTGACACTTGGGGTACAGGATAATGACACTGACACTTGGGGTACAGGATGATGACACTGACACTTGGGGTACAGGATAATGACACTGACACTTGGGGTACAGGATAATGACACTGACACTTGGGGTACAGGGTAATGACACTGACACTTGGGGTACAGGATAATGACACTGACACTTGGGGTACAGGATGATGACACTGACACTCGGGGTACAGGATAATGACACTGACACTTGGGGTACAGGATAATGACACTGACACTTGGGGTACAGTATGATGACACTGACACTTGGGGTACAGGATAATGACACTGACACTCGGGGTACAGGATAATGATACTGAGACTTGGGGTGCCGGATAATGACACTGACACTTGGGTACAGTATAATGACACTGACACTTGGGGTACAGGATGATGACACTGACACTTGGGGTACAGGATAATGACACTGACACTTGGGGTACAGGATAATGACACTGACACTTGGGGTACAGGTAATGACACTGACACTTGGGGTACAGGATAATGACACTGACACTTGGGGTACAGGATATGACACTGACACTCGGGGTACAGGATAATGACACTGACACTTGGGGTACAGGATAATGACACTGACACTTGGGGTACAGTATGACACTGACACTTGGGGTACAGGATAATGACACTGACACTTGGGGTACAGGATAATGACACTGACACTTGGGGTACAGGATAATGACACTGACACTTGGGGTACAGGATAATGACACTGACACTTGGGGTACAGGATAATGTGACACTGACACTTGGGGTACAGGATAATGACACTGACACTCGGGTCAGGATAATGACACTGACACTCGGGTACAGGATAATGACACTGACACTGGGGGTACAGGATAATGACACTGACACGGGTACAGGATAATGACACTGACACTTGGGGTACAGGATAATGACACTGACACTTGGGGTACAGGATAATGACACTGACACTTGGGTACAGGATAATGACACTGATACTTGAGGTACAGGATAATGACACTGACACTTGGGGTACAGGATAATGACACTGACACTTGGGGTACAGGATAATGACACTGACATTGGGGTACAGGGTAATGACACTGACACTTGGGGTACAGGATGATGACACTGACACTCGGGGTACAGAATAATGACACACTGACACTCGGGGTACCAGGATAATGACACTGACACTTGGGGTACAGGATAATGACACTGACACTTGGGGTACAGGAGATAATGACACCTCGGGTACAGGATAATGACACTGACACTCGGTGTACCGGATAATGACTCCGTCGGGTACAGGATAATGATACTGAGACTTGGGGTGCAGGCTAATGACACTGACACTTGGGGTACAGTATAATGACACTGACACTTGGGGTACAGGATGATGACACTGACACTTGGGGTAAAGGATAATGACACTGACACTTGGGGTACAGGGAATGACACTGACACTTGGGGTACAGGATAATGACACTGACACCTGGGGTACAGGATGATGACACTGACACTCGGGGTACAGGATAATGACACTGACACTTGGGGTACAGGATAATGACACTGACACTTGGGGTACAGTATGATGACACTGACACTTGGGGTACAGGATAATGACACTGACACTTGGGGTACAGGATAATGACACTGACACTTGGGGTACAGGATGATGACACTGACACTTGGGGTACAGGATAATGACACTGACACTCGGGGTACAGGATAATGACACTGAGACTTGGGGTACAGGATAATGACACTGACACTTGGGGTACAGGGTAATGACACTGACACATGGGGTACAGGATAATGACACTGACACTTGGGGTACAGGATAATGACACTGACACTTGGGGTACAGGATAATGACACTGACACTTGGGGTACAGGATAATGACACTGACACTTGGGGTACAGGATGATGACACTGGGGGTACAGGATAATGACACTGAGACTTGGGGTACAGGGTAATGACACTGACACTTGGGGTACAGGATGATGACACTGACACTCGGGGTACAGAATAATGACACACTGACACTCGGGGTACACTGACACTTGGGGTACAGATAATGACACTGACACTTGGGGTACAGGAATAATGACACTGACACTCGGGGTACAGGATAATGACCGACACTCGGGTACAGGATATAACACGACCTTGGGGTACAGAATAATGACACTGACACTTGGGGTACAGGATAATTACACTGACACTTGGGGTACAGGATAATGACATTGACACTTGGGGTACAGGATAATGACGCTGACACTTGGGGTACAGGATAATGACACTGAC
Source organism: Bufo gargarizans (assembly GCF_014858855.1). Lineage (NCBI taxonomy): Eukaryota > Metazoa > Chordata > Amphibia > Anura > Bufonidae > Bufo > Bufo gargarizans. The sequence continues at coordinate 11,793,897 of NC_058080.1, forward strand.
ACTTGGGGTACAGGGTAATGACACTGACACTTGGGGTACAGGATAATAACACTGACACTTGGGGTACAGGATAATAACACTGACACTTGGGGTACAGGATAATGACACTGACACTTGGGGTACAGGATAATGACACTGACACTTGGGGTGCAGGATAATGACACTGACACTTGGGGTACAGGATAATGACACTGACACTTGGGGTACAGGATAGTGACACTGACACTTGGGGTACAGGATAATGACACTGACACTTGGGGTACAGGATAATGACACTGACACTTGGGGTACAGGGTAATGACACTGACACTTGGGGTACAGGATAATAACACTGACACTTGGGGTACAGGATAATAACACTGACACTTGGGGTACAGGATAATAGCTCTTCAGGGTTTGTAGACTTCTTTGCACTGTACTTCTATTACCTCGGTCCTAGGTTTGAATCTAAACAAGTAGTGAAAAAGATCCCAGCAGCCGCAGTGTGATCCAAAGTGGTTTACATTTTATTTCATAGAGTAACATAGTAACATAGTAACATAGTACATAAGGCCGAAAAAAGCCCTTTGTCCATCCAGTTCGGCCTGTTATCCTGCAAGTTGATCCAGAGGAAGGCAAAAAAAAAACAGTGAGGTAGAAGCCAATTTTCTCCACTTTAGGGGAATATAAACTTCCTTCCCGACTCCAATCAGGCAATCAGAATAACTCCCTGGATCACGACCCCTCTCTAGCAGCTATAGCCTGTAATATTATTACGCTCCAGAGATACATCCAGGCCCCTCTTCAATTCCTTTATTGTACTCACCATCACCACCTCCTCAGGCAGAGAGCTCCATAGTCTCACTGCTCTTACCGTAAAGAGTCCATAGTCTCACTGCTCTTACAGTAAAGAGTCCATAGTCTCACTGCTCTTACCGTAAAGAATCCTCTTCTATGTTTGTGTACAAACCTTCTTTCCTCCAGACGCAGAGGATGTCCCCTCGTCACAGTCACAGTCCTGGGGATAAATAGATGATGGGAGTGATCTCTGTACTGACCCCTGATATATTTATACATAGTAATTAGATCTCCCCTCAGTCGTCTTTTTTCTAAAGTGAATAACCCTAATGCTGATAATCTTTCAGGGTACTGTAGTTGCCCCATTCCAGTTATTACTTTAGTTGCCCTCCTCTGGACCCTCTCCAGCTCTGCTATGTCTGCCTTGTTCACAGGAGCCCAGAACTGTACACAGTCCTCCATGTGTGGTCTGACTAGTGATTTGTAAAGTGGTAGGACTATGTTCTCATCACGGGCATCTATGCCCCTTCTGATGCAACCCATTATCTTATTGGCCTTGGCAGCAGCTGCTTGACACTGGTTTTTGCAGCTTAGTTTTCTGTTTATTAAAATTCCTAAGTCCTTTTCCATGTCAGTGTTACCCAGTGTTTTACCATTTAATAAATACGGGTGACTTGCATTATTCCTTCCCATGTGCATAACTTTACATTTGTCAGTGTTAAACCTCATCTGCCACTTCTCTGCCCAAGCCTCCAATCTATCCAGATCCCTCTGTAGTAGTATACTGTCCTCTGTAGTGTATATACAGTATACTGTCCTCTGTAGTATATATACTGTATACTGTCCTCTGTAGTATATACACAGTATACTGTCCTCTGTAGTATATATACAGTATACTGTCCTCTGTAGTATATATACAGTATACTGTCCTCTGTAGTATATACACAGTATACTGTCCTCTGTAGTATATATACAGTATACTGTCCTCTGTAGTATATATACTGTATACTGTCCTCTGTAGTATATACACAGTATACTGTCCTCTGTAGTATATATACAGTATACTGTCCTCTGTAGTATATACACAGTATACTGTCCTCTGTAGTATATATACAGTATACTGTCCTCTGTAGTATATATACAGTATACTGTCCTCTGTAGTATATATACAGTATACTGTCCTCTTCAGTGTTAATTACTTTACACAGTTTAGTGTCATCTGTGAAAATTGATACTTTACTATGCAAGCCTTCTACAAGATCATTAATAAATATATTGAAGAGAATAGAGCCCAATACTGACCCCTGAGGTACCCCACTAGTGACAGTGACCCCTCCAGTACTGACCCCTGAGGTACCCCACTAGTGACAGTGACCCAATCTGAGTATTTACCATTAATAACCACCCTCTGTTTTCTATTACTGAGCCAGTTACTTACCCACTTACAGACGTTTTCTCCCAGTCCGCGCATTCTCATTTTATATACTAACCTTTTATGAGGTACAGTGTCAAATGCTTTGGAGAAGTCCAGATACACGACATCCATTGATTCGCCGCTGTCAAGTCTAGAACTTACCTCCTCATAGAAACTGATTAAATTAGTCTGACATGACCGATCCCTCATGAAGCCACGCTGATATGGCGTTATTTGCTTATTTCCGTTAAGATGCTCTAATATAGCATCTCTCAGAAAACCTTCAAACAGTTTACCCACAACAGATGTTAAACTTACCGGCCTATAGTTTCCAGGCCCTGTTTTTGGCCCCTTTTTGAATATTGGCACCACATATGCCATGCGCCAATCCTGTGGGACATTCCCTGTCAACATAGAGTCTGCAAATATCAGAAATAAGGGTCTGGCTATGACATTACTTAATTCCCTTAGGATACGGGGGTGTATGCCATCCGGTCCTGGCGATTTGTCTATTTTAATCTTTTTAAGTCGCTGTTGCACTTCTTCCTGGGTCAGACAGGACACTTTTAATGGGGAATTTATTTCAACATTCAGCAAGTCATCTGACAATTTATTTTCCTCAGTGAATACATTGGAGAAAAAAATATTTAACAGCTTTGCTTTCTCCTCGTCGCTCTCTGCGACTCCCCCCTCATTACTCTGTAGAGGGCCGACACCTTCAGATTTGTACTTTTTAACATTTATATAATTGAAGAACATTTTAGGGTTAGTTTTACTCTCTTTGGCAATTAATCTCTCGGTCTCTAGTTTGGCCGCTTTTATTTGTTTTTTACATGTTCTATTTTTTTCCGTATAGTTTTTCAGTGCTTCCGTGCTACCTTCCTGTTTTAGTGTTTTATATGCTTTCTTTTTGTCATTTATTGCTTTCTTTACAGTTCTATTTATCCACATTGGTTTATTTTTGTTCCTTAACCTTTTATTCCCATACGGTATGTACCTCTCACAATGAGATTTTAGGATGCTTTTAAAGATATCCCATTTTGTGGCTGTATTTTTATTTGTGAGGACTTTATCCCATTTAGTTAGGCCTATGGCCTCTCTTAGTTGGCTAAATTTAGCTTTTTTGAAGTTTGGTATTTTTGTTCCTCCCTGTAGAAACGCTCTTGTGAATGATAATTGGAAGGTTATTACTTTGTGGTCACTATTTCCCAGGTGTCCCCCAACCTGCACGTCTGTTGTTCTGTCAGGCCTATTGGTTAATACTAAGTCCAGTATGGCCGTCCCTCTAGTCGGGTCCTGAACCAGTTGGGAGAGGTAATTGTCTTTGGCATTTCGGCCTGTCCAGACTTTCTTAACTGATGCCAGGCATCAGTTGAGAAGGTCTGGACGGGCTAAAATGTGTCCTGAAATTGTACTCTATGAAATAAAATAATAATAATAAAATAAAAAAGATGTGTTGCACTGATTTTGGCAAATGATGGCCACACCAGATACTGACTGGTCTTCTGCCCCCGCCCCCCTAGTCAGGTAAAACTGTGCATATTTCAGAGTGGCCTTTTATTGTGGGCAGTCTAAGGCACACCTGTGCAATATTCATGCTGTCTAATCAGCACCTTGATATGCCACACCTGGGAGGTGGGATGGATTATCTCGGCAAAGGAGAAGTGCTCACTAACACAGATTTAGACAGATTTGTGAACAATATTTGAGAGTATTGGGTCTTTTGTGTATGTAGAAAATGTTCCAGATCTTTGAGTTCAGCTCATGCAAAATGTGAGCAAAACCGAAAGTTTTGTTCAGTGTAAGTATAGTCAACAGTGGTTGCCACTGATAGCAGGACAATCTCTATACTTTACATACAGGCAAATCAGTTGCAACAGCTAGCAGTCATTAGCCATAAATCAGTCTCTTTACTCAGGTCACAGTGCATCTCTAACATGCCAGCTGGGTGTAGTGCCCTGGAGCAGTTGTACTTTGAAGTTTTGACATTTGTGGACAGTTGCCTATTTCCACTGTGCAAAGTTCTAAACATCTTACTTTATTTCACTTTAAAGGGTTAACTTGCACTGACATACTGTATAACACTGTGTAACTGCATTTTATATGTATGTTGTCATATGTATCCTGCCCATGTACTGTATTTGCTCAGCACTGTGGAAAGGGTTAATGAATACTAAGTGACTTTTGGGACTTTCTAGTAACTAATTAGAAGCTGATAATTTTCCACAGCTACTATAGGGTTAAACAAGAGTATTGGAGGGAAAAAGCCAGACTTGATTACCACCACAACCAGACAGACAGACTTTTTGAATTTCAGGTGCTGCTTTGTTATTATGTCTTAAAACAAGTTTTTTTCTGGAAAAACTGCTGTGTCATTGCCATTGAGTATCATTGAAGGTGTATGACAGATAGAAAGTGTAACATTGTATTTGTTTGTGCTGAGTTTATCCACTCCTCCCTTTATAAGGAGAGCAGTCAGAGACTCTAGTGTTCTGCAGTTAGGGAACAGTGCTTGGGAGAGGAGATTCTGCCAGACTACTGAGTGACCAGAAGAAGACGCTGAGATGGAGATATGCTGCCATAGAACCTGGATCACCAGCCTTCGACCAGGGTACCAGTCTTCTGAGAGACAGAGGGACAGCTAGCTCAGGCCTTTCCTCAGCATCAAACTTTTCTTATGCCAGAGAGGAGACTGGAGAAGCCAGCTAAGTGCTTTGCCTATATTGTTTTGTACCTCAATTCCTCCAGTAAAGAAGCGCACTGGTTTACTGCAGACCCTGACTCTCTGGTCTTATTTCCCATTGGGGTGCACCGTGCCTAACCCTCCCTCCAAAGAGCAGCAACACAGTGTCCGGGGGACCTAGCGTAGAGTTGGGGCCACCCCAAACCCAGCCACTGCATGGGTCCCTCCAAAATAATGAATCACATCATAAGTAGGCCAAAACCACTTGCATTATGTAGGGTGGTCTCCTCACCCAGGAGCAACCACTTACTCAAACAGACTTATCAGAGAGAACAGTCCAAAGCAAGTCCATAGCATAGATGCAGCAAGCCTAGGAGGAGCCGGAGCAAAGGATAGAAGTGGTAGTGGCTCTGGTTGTTACAGTCAATCACAATGGCTTTCCTTACACCAATGCTCCCTAGAGCATTGCAGTGAAAAGAGGACACACTTACTTCTCCCGGGGTACACCTTTATGTTGTGGTTCCTGCCTTACGGAAGTTGGATTGTCATGATGTAGAGTGCTTGTAAAGTGCAATGGCTGACGTATGGTGCAGAAGTCAGTCCCCAGGCCATATGTAGCAGAATAAATGTTTCTCTTTACTAAAGTGCAAAATAAGAGTTGTAGTACACCTAACGATAGCAAAAGACAGTTCCAACTATACACAGTGCAATTCTTATCAGATGATGATGTATGGATTTAGACAAGGAGTTATGACCCTCTTACCTCTCTGTCTGTCTGAAGTCTCTCCCTGCAGATGATCGATGGTGGGCAACAGTACTTTTGCAATGGTGGCTGTAGTGTTCACTGAAGGATACAGGGTTTTAGAGATATGACTGGCCAGGTAGTGTCCAGGTGTGAAGGGTGTCCTAACAGTGTCCCTCACAGCAGTAAGGTCTTAACAGCTTTTGGTAGCAGGTCACCTTACTGATTCTAATGCAGGTTCTCATTCTCTCCTTTGTGTTTCTCCTTCTCTCCTTCTGTAGATCATGCAGAGATTGATAAGTCTCTGTAGCTTTTTGGGCCTAAGAAGAGAGAGCACAAATCACAGTTTCCTCTCCCTTCCCTGTTCCTCACTAGAGATAGGGGTGGAGCCAGTCCACATCTAGCCTGCTACAAGGGCTGAGCCAGGGTTGCTAAAGAGGTTGTCAGGGCTTTTTCATATTGATGACCTATCCTCATCAATATCAGATGGTCGGGGTTCAGACACCCGGCACAACACCGATCAGCTGTTTGAGGAGATGCATGCGCTGTGCGCACGTGCCTATCTGCCTTCTCTCTTCTTTCTTTCCACTGTATGTCTATGGGACAGCAGCAGCAGACAAGAAGAAAGAAGGGAGATGGCATGCGTGCCATCTCCTCAAACAGCTGATTGGCAGGGGGTTTCCGGTGTCGGATTACCCGCCAATCTGATATTAATGATGAGGATAGGTCATCAATATGAAAAAGACCGGAGAACCCCTTTACTCCTTGTTGTGCCATCCATCCATGGTTATGCTGGGTGCAATACATAGCATGGCATAACATAACATTACATAACATAAAGAAACAATTTGCTGATATCCCCTTGCTCTGAGGTAGGCAGTGACCCATATCCTTCTCATACTATTTCAAGGTCTCCACCTTCCTCAGCAGACCAAAATCCAACCACTCTCCAACCTCCTTGCTAACTGCACTAGCAGCAAGTTGCCTCGGCTCAGCAAACCTCTGCTATACACTGACCAAATGAGCACAAGGCGCTCTAGACTCATTTATGACCTGGCACCACTTAGGACACACCCCATGTATACACTCTATAACATAGCATGGCAAAACATAGCACAATAGCGGTCACGGGTTTTGTCAGTTCAGGTACAGTAGGTGGAACGCTGGAGGAGTTGGTTAAGTGCTGTGACATTCCTCTTTGGAGCACTGCCTTACAACCTTCTGTACTTAAAGATGATGAACTCAGGTGTTTTCTCTTAAGTTCCATCTACAACATATGTGATGAATTTCTGAGGCTTTTTCTAATCTTCGTTCATTTGGTTTGATCTCCATTGTAATAAACCATTGATATTTATAGACGAATATGTCAGTGACATTTAACATCAAAGTCCTTCTGCTGCCTGGACGTCTTGCATCTGGTTTTGAAATATTAATTTTTGGGGGGATCTGGTCGGTGGGTTTGAGCCACACATTCCTGAATCGTTGTAGGAGTCCGGGAAGCCTATAATTTTTGAAGCCGAAACCATCGAGATGTAGCATTGGCAAGCTGTAATACAAATACTGAATGACACATGCAGTGAATAAGATCTGAAGAATTCAAAGATTGTAAAAACACAACAATAAAAGCATTACACGCTGACCTGCGGCCGATTACATATTGTGCTCCGCTCTCTTTCCTAGATCAGCAGCTTTTTAATTAACGTAATGCTATCCTCCGTGTGTCTGTTTTGGTCTCCCATGATAAAAGTCACATTATAGGCCTGTGGATTTCGATGTTTTCTTTGAAGAGGCCTCCAGATAAAGCCAGGCCACAGAGACTTCTGAATTCCCTGCCTTTGAGGAATGCTCACCCATGGGACCAAACATTCTCCACTTGGCATCATTCCTGACTGCTGAGAGCTTAGAAAGCCACTCTGTGGCCGTTTTTGGCCAGGGCATGGTACTGAACTTTGGAATAAAAAGAAAATTCTGTGCTACTACTGCAAAATACTTCTGAGGAGAGAACTGTGATTTCATCAATCAAAAATGTTCTTGGTATGACCAAAAATGTACAAAGAAGAGTGAAACTATTAATCAAGATGGTGCTTGCAATAGATTACACCAGCATAGGACAAGAACCTGTCCACCATGTGTAAAGTGCATTGAGGGCAAGTAATCTGATTCTCACTCACTGCAGTGTTGAAGGTGAGTGGGCCTTGGCTTCTGGTTTTCTTCTTCGAACAATGTAGTGACTGTAAAAATTGAAGGCTTTGTGTATTTTCATACCACACGTGGAAAACTGATGCCATTTTGTGACAAAGCAAAGAACTTCTTTCACGACTATTCTCCAAGAATGTTATTGGTGAGTGATCTATAGGTTTCGGTTTTCTTCTCCAATATGGTGCCTGACAAAGCAAGGGTTCTGTGTAGTCCTTGAAATGGAAAAGGATGATGATAATTTGTGGTGAGAGTCAAGAACTTTTTTTCTCACCATACTGTCACACATAATGGGGAGGGAAAACACCAGAATACATACAGAAGGGAAAAGACACACAAAGGCCTCAAGGCAAGGTAGAGAGGAACGGACACCTCCTAAGAAACCCCTAAACCTAGCCCTAACTCCTGTCAGTATGTATAATAGACCCTGAAGGTGGGAAGATACATATGCCGGAACCTAAAACCCTAGGAGCCCTGAAATGCCCTAAGGTAGTGACAGGGAATGAGACCACTGGTTCCTTCCCAGGTGAATAAACCAGCATTTCCATGAAGCCTAGTAACAACAAGCACAGGGGAACAACCAAATACAAAGAGCATTACAACTTATCTTATAGAAAAAGGATGAGCAGGAACACAGGAAGTTCCACACACCAACTCTTCCTAATCCAAGCAGAGAATATCAACCGCATGGATTGAAGTGTGAGACTAAACTAAATAGGGAATGCAGTAATGACCACCAGCTGCACCTGACAAGAGGTGTGGTCATTACCAAACAACAACACTGAGAATCAAGAGACTGTCAGTTAACCCCACAAGCAGCCAGTCTCCCAGATCTTCTAACCTCTGACACGGGAGGTACCATGACACATACCTCGAGAGTGTTAAAGGCAAGTGACCCTTGGGTTCACATTCTCTTCTCCAGTGGCATTTGTAATACAGGAGGGCTCACTGTAGGTTCACACCATCGATGAAAAAGGATGATATTAGTTTTTGACAAGGGCCAAAACTTGTTTGACTGTTCTTCGAGTATTGAGGACATGTGATCCTCTAGTTCAAGAATTTGTTTGCTGACCATTGCTTGGATGCATTGAGGGTGAATGATTTTGGTTCTCTTTAGATCCACATCATTCATTTAAAAAGGGGACGTTGGCTTGTGTTGATGTTTTGGAACTTGTTTGCTGCTGACCACTCCTCAAGAGTGCTGAGAGAAGTGACTTTGGTTCTGGTTCACTTCTCCAATAATGTCTTTCAAACAGGAGATATAAGTGTAGGTCCACAGCACGCCTGGAAAAGCATGATGTCATTTTGTGGCGAATACCAAGATCTTGTGAGCTGACCTTTGTTCAAGAGTGATGAGGGCCCCTAATCCGTGGGTTCCCACTCTCTTCTCTAATAGTGCTTGTAAAATAGGAGAGCTCATTGTAGATTCACATAATCAATGGAAAAGGATGATATCATTTTGAGACAATGACCAAGAACTTGTTCGCTCAATATTTTTTGGAGAATTGTGCATAAATCATTCTTGGGTTCTGGTTCTCTTCTCCTCACATTTTGGTGCCTGTAAAAGGGAGGGCTCAATGTACATTCACACCACCCATGGTTTGGGCAGAAGAACCCTCCTCATCTCTAGGGTTACAGAAAGGGCTTTTAGTTATGCACTTCTCTATAAGACTGCCAAATGTAGATGAGTACCGCACAGAGATGAATGGAGTAGCATTGCACAGTCGTGCTCCATTCTCATGATTGGTGTGGGATTCCAGTGGTTGAACAATCATTGTGTCATACATTTATCGCCTATCCTGGATAGGTGATGTGTAAATTCTGGAACAGCCCTTCTTTAGGGCGCCTACATGTTGAACCAAATCTCAGCACCCTTTATAACAAATTCTTAGTGGAAATTGACCTAAAAGGCTTAGTGTGAATGCTTAGCTGCAAAATTTATAACAAATCTAAAGCAGAAGTTCAGCTGCTGGATCAGGCTAAAATCCGTCCATTGTAAAGTAAATGTCCTTTATTTTAAGCTATGCCGCTTTTAGCACAAATATTCTGTAATTTTGCCAGTGCCGGGACTTATTAAGACCGGTGTCTAAAACGCCGGTCTTAATAAATGACCTCCTCTATCTTTATAAGGCTTCAAGTAAAAAATTTTTAATACAGGACTCCAAATCCCCTGAATAGACATTCAATTAAATTAAAAAAAACTGGCTGTCAGAAGCTGCCACAAGGAGGAGCTCAGGAGCTTACTGCAGACTGTGCTATCATTGTGTGCACAGACTCCAAGCACTTCCCAGTGGTGACTGTGGGCAGCCAGGATTTTATCACAGAGGGCATTTGGAGCTCTGTTTAAGAAAAATTGAGTTCCTAACTGAAGAAAAGGAGAACATTTCCTTTAAGGTAGATATATGTTGTGGCGAAAGCCACTTCGCCACAGTGTTTTGGAGGGGGTTGTTTGCCCGCCTCCTGCCCCTGGATTACAGGCCCTCTCATCAGCCAGGCCTTCTTTGTTCACAAAGGACTTGTACTAACTTGAACCCCTGGTCTAATTCGTGCCATTTTGGGATGTTAAATATCTATGTGTATTGTAAAGGGTGGGACATTGTATACGTTGAGTAGTGAGGTCTGTTCCATTGTCTCTCTGTGTGTATTGGCGATGTCCCTTTGTCCTGAGAGATAATTGAATTACGTCTCGGTTGTCTCCAGGACAGAGGATATTGTGTATTCTCCTGCCTATGATGATTACATAAACCCAGTGTGAGGTAATTGTATCACAGGCAGAGGGGAGGTTTTTGTGTGGGAGTGTCTGAGTGCATTGTATGTGGTTATTGCCTGTTTTTACAAAACCCTGTGGGTGGTAACCTTGTTGGAAGATGTGTATAAATCAATGCTTGTGCGTTCAAATAAAGAGCGTGCTTTAACCCTTCATGAAGTTTTGGCTCATGTTTGGGGAAGGGGATAACTACACTCTTGGGGATTGCTATATCACAATACTCCACTGAGTATAAGCTCTTGTAAGAGCTTGTTCATGGTTCCTGCTCTCTGGATTTAGGAGAGGTTCACCCACTGAAGCTGAAGCCCGGTCTTGGATCCAGAGTGGGTGGAGGACGGTGAGACCCCAACCAAGCTGCGGCGGTTCGTGGGGTTTGTGGTGGTTATGGTGTCAGGTGGAGTGCTTGGAGCCCTCGGGAAGCACTAGGAGCATCCATCGACGGAGGTACCCGGTCGGGGTGCCAGGAGATCCGTTACATATGTAATGTCAGAAAATAACTTTATAAACATTAATTTGTAGTAGATTTCAGAATCCAGGCTGAAAGGTTTTTGAAATATTGAGTTCTTATAGAAATGTGTGGACTTTCCTATTGTCAGAGTGAAATATACGCTGTCCTCAGGCCTGTAAACTGAAGTGGGACGTGTCGTCAGGAATGGATGAACATTTTTTCCTTGAATGTGATATGAAACACCTAGAACGCATACATGTTCAGTAATGGAAAATATCCACTTACCGTGTGCCTCGTTAAACCCCCCCCCCTAATCGCCCTTTAAAGAGTTATGACCGTTTCAGCTACATTGGAAATCAAATAATGAAGCATTGAGAAGGATTTCTGGAAAATCCTATATCAGGAGCAACTGGCACGTGTCCAGCAGACATGGCGATCAGGGATTTGGCCTCAAAGAAGCACAATGAGAAAGGGATGTTTCCTTCTACAGAGTATCTGAGGTCTGACATAAAATACCAGTGTGCTGGAAAATTTATTACGAAAAATTCTCTTGCATATAATGTAGTCGCATAACAGCCCACAGCACTTGTTGTATATGTTCTTATTAAGGATGTACAAACTATTTTTCGGATGGCAGACAAACCTGAATCTTTTCAGGTTCGTTTCAAATCCACTAAAACTGAGCTTAGCACCATTTCAGTGTACAATTGGGCAGGAAAATAGCACTAGGGAGGAAGAAGAAGAAGGGTTCTTCTCACATGTCCATGACAGGAAGTGGAGAGGCTTGTCTCATCAATCCAGCATAGCATATTGCATACTACTGAGATCTCTGTCATTTTTAGTTTGAAAACTGGATAAATCAGAAATTAAAAACAAAATATTAGGACTAAATAAATGTATTATCTCCACACACTCGGAGTTCCATATTTTTTTTCGGGTCATTGATTGTAATCCAGCATATAGGTGATCAGTACAGCGATGCACAGGCTAGGGCAGCAGTTTACCTGTGATTGTTAGGGTACTTTCACACTAGCGTTTTTCTTTTCCGGTATTAAGTTCCGTCACAGGAGCTCAATACTGGAAAAAAACTGATCAGTTTTATCCTAATGCATTTTGAATGGAGAGCATTCCGTTCAGTATGCATCCGGATGCATCAGTTGAGTCCCTCTTACATTTTTTGGACGGAGAAAATACCGCAGAATGCTGCAGTTTTCTCTCCTGACAAAAATCCTGAACACTTGCCGGAATGCTGGATCCGGCATTAATTTCCATTGAAATGTATCCGGCATTAAGTGTACCGGCATGCGCAGACCTATAAAATTTCAAAAATAAATAAAAATAAACACCGGATCCATTTTTCCGGATGACACCGGAGAGACGGATACAGTATTTCAATGCATTTGTCAAATGGATCCACATCCAGATCCATCTGACAAATGCCATCCAGTTGCGTCAGGATGGTCGGATCTGGCAGGCAGTACCGGCGACGGAACTGCCTGCCGGAATCCTCTGCCGCAAGTGTGAAAGTACCCTTAATGTGAAATTCAGCATCAGGCCTCAATTGTTCATTTCTATTTATTCTATATCCACACGGATTGAATTTATTATATTTGGGGACTTGTTCAATTTAATTAAAGCAGCATATAGCTGATGCGTACACCAATGCACGGGCTAGGGCAACAATTTACCTGTGAGGCCTAAATCCATTTCCCTTAATTTTTATCTCCACGTGGTGTGATTTTTTTGTTGAAATAATTAAAACCAGCCACCAATACACAGGGTAGCACAAAAAATTATTAGGCTTAACTGTGTTTATGTTTATTTATGTCTCCACAAGTTTCCAATTAAATATTTTTTTGTGTGCGTGTGAGGTGGGGGTGGGGGTTTTGAAATTATTAAAAGCAGCATAAATGTGATTACTACACCCATACACAGGATAGAGCACAATATTATCTGAGAGGCCCAAATATGTCAGGGCTATGGAAGGGTTCCAAACAAAAGACCCAGAGCTAGAATTTAGCAGCAGCGGATATTCAGCTAGAAGTGGTTATAGTAGTAGTAGGCCGCTATTGTCCCTGCTGGCTTCGGAAAGGTGCAACATTATCGTTGGGGAGAAAGAGGATGAGATTGTGGATTGAATGGCTCACTCTTCCTCTCAGTCGCAGAAGGAGGTGCCTTCGGAGTCTGACACCGTGCTGAGTAGCCAAGGGTCACAGCGCTCCTCGTTCTCCTCCTCCTTGAAGCCCCACAGAAAGCTTTCAGTGGAGTCCTCTCAGTCTTCACAGCTCAACATGCCCTACGGCAGATATTCAAGAGAGTCTCCTTGTTGACGACTTGTGTGAGAGCAGTCAGCGTTTGTACTGCCCTGAGGTGGAGGTAAAGGAGGCTGCAGACCGCAGGCAGAATCATATTGATGGTGATAGCAATGACACCAGTAGCTGTGGTATTGACGTTGGGGTCAGCAACAGTGACAGTCAGGGCAGACCAGGGAAAAGGGGCCAAAGAAAGTGTGAGGCCTCGTGCAGCATCCCACATATGTGTGTAAATGGGACACTTCAGACATCTTAATGTATATACATACATTACAATATGTGTTTATTTGCATTTTATGGTATTCTCTATTATATGACTGGCAATTTCATTTTACACCCACTCGCCCCTAGGTGGTGCTGGCACCACGTAATATATATAGTGGGGTGTGTCTCCCTGAGAGCAGAGTAGAGGAGAATGTAGAGAAGGAAGTAATGTGAGAGGAGGAGAAGCAAGTTCTTGGAGGAGAGAGACAGGCTAAAGTCACTATGTAACTGTGTTCCTTTCCTCTGGGCCTTGATCAAGCCTGGAGAAGATAACTACAGAAGACAAGCACCAGATAGTAAGTCTATACATAAAGATGCAGAGAGACTAGTGAGGGTCACAGCTAACTATAGCTTATGGACCTAATCAGCACAAGTGACCAGGAGTAGCTTTCCGAGTACTTGGACACAAATGGATAATTAATGCGCAGAAAAACTGCATGGACGTATGCTACAAAAGAAGTGGCGTCACGAACAGGATATAAAATCATCTGCGCCATATGCGCACTATATAAAAAACTGAATTCGTGCAATATAACTGTGTGCCATTGCCTTATAAGAATAAGCCCCTCTTTTTTGTCTGAGAGACTGTCAATGTGCCCCTAATGCAAAGTAATTCAAAATGTGCCTCCCATCTTTGTTGTATTGTGCCAACAATGCCAGCGCCTCCCCTATGCAAAGAGAACCCAGTGGGAGGGTCACTCACCAGAGGAGCGTGACGTGCGTGCGCACGCTGGACACGTCTGATGACGCTAAGTATTCCGGGGACAAAGACGTGCAAGAGAAAAGCAGCATGGCTGACGGGAACATGGAGCCGATGCCTGAGGCAGAGCGGGAAGCTACATCTGCCATCTCCACACTAGAGGACCCCTTTGCTGTACCCATGACGAGGAACCAGCCTGCCATCCCTGCATCGGAGGCAAGCGCGTGTCTTACACTTGAGGCCGCGATCACGGTAGAAAGCAGAGGGAACTTGAAGGCCCCCATAGTGGTGATTGGACCAACTTCGACTATGACCTATGATATGGAACAGCCGCAGGTTTGCGTCCAGGAAATACTGGAACGTCACTGGCAGGACCAAGGGATGGAACCCCCCACGAGGCAATTCACCAGCGCAGCACGTCAGTCACTCCCGGCTTCTCCAGTTGATATTAGTGCCGAAAGGTCCAGCCAGGACCAAGCTACAATGGGTTATACATGGCCGCCTCCGTCTTCTACAAAAGTATGGACCGAATTGGCAGCTGATATAAAGATAGCGTGACTGGTTAGAACGCATGCTTGTAAAAAGGACAATAAAAATATCACCCACCGATTAATAGAAGATCCGGTGAAGGAGTTCCCCATACCCATACAGAAGAGGGGCCAAGTACTTAATTTCTGCAAGCAGCGGGGTTTCGGTTTTATTAAAGAGCTGGAACATGGTCGAGACTACTATGTTAACAGACGGTCCGTAAAAATAAAGGATCTGCCTAGTCACCTCCACAGCTTATATGAGAGTAAGATTGTGGAATTTACCCCGGCGGAGGGTACACGTGGACCTTATGCTGGTTGTGTTACGTGGCCCATGCAGGAACCAGAGTCTTGGGAATTAGTAGAGAGCTCTGAATCAGAAGAGGATGAAGATCCAGTCTTTTCTACTGCCCCCAAACGGCCGGATGCCAGATATGTTCCTATCCTGACCCCTAGCCAAAATCAATATGCCACTGGCTTTGCAGGAACTAACATCCTACGGCAACCCGCAATCGCCACTAAGGATCCAGATACTCTTCCTAAAAAGAAGGCACGACGCACCGACAAGCCAAAATTTGCTCCTGTCCCTGAGCCACTCCAAGAGTGTACCCAACTGTTGCGACAATTGGTGGTCAAACAACAAGCTGTCGTGACCCAACTTCAAGGAATGAAGCCGACTGCATTTCCTGATATATAGTTCACCCCTCTCACTAAAGTGAAATCAACGGCTTTAGTTCTATCTGCACCTAAGGAAGAACAGAATTTACTTAAAAAACCCGAAGCTTGGCCGGAGCCCTGTATCCTTAAACAGGGGAACAAGTCTTTTATCTTTGACGAGGTAAGAAAACATCTAAATCTACCTCTGGTGCCTGTAAAGCGCTTGCTAGGAGGAGCACCTGAATATTCTTCCTCAGATGGATGAGAATCTGGATCCCCCTTGGACACGGATGTCCCTTCTAGTCCAGACCCTTCTACCTAAGTAGGCCGGTTGGCCAATACTAAAAATGTAGCCTGAGCCATTGTTTTAGTGAGACTGTTTGTTCAGTGGTAGTTTGCCTATACCACTCCGGAGCTCACTATCCCTTTAAAGGACTCTGCTATGGACTCCACCACTCAGACAATATCCAAGTTGCACTTTATTTTTGTACCATTTTATCCCCTTTTTCCCGCCTTCTCAGGTTACCTGTAACTTTAAAAACTAAAAAGTTTGCTGCAACGTTCAAGAAATTTACCCAGAAAGACTTTTCTGTGCCTTATCCTATGCAACGCACAGCCTCTTATAAATAAAAAACTTTGCACTTTAATTAACCCTTTGGATTACAAATTATTTATACCCCAAATCAGGGATGGACTTTGTCTCAGGACTATGTCATGGACTGCATTGCCCCAAATGTGAGATTAGCGCCCCGTCTAGTAAAGAAGAAGAACAACGCCCATTATTCCTTTTTGCTATCTTGTGCAATAATATGCCATACTTTAATGTGAAATATGAAAAATGTGTATGTGATAAATTGCCTAGAATGTGTTGTTGTGCATAACCCTTTATTACAGGAGGTTATCGAAGTGTCATGATAGTACATTGCAATATTTATATCCATATTTGTATTTTTCTGGCGTGTATTTGGTGTATCTTAGGGGACGGCATAGAGATCCACAGCTTCAATCAATGCAAACGTCGAGGACGACTTACCTTTTAGCTGGAGGGTATGCAGTGTCCCACATATGTGTGTAAATGGGACACTTCAAACATCTTAATGTATATATATATGTGTTTATTTGCATTTTATGGTATTCTCTATTATGTGGCTGGCAATTTCATTTTACATCTGTTCGCCCCTAGGTGGTGCTGGCACCACATAATATATATAGTGGGGTGTGTCTAGCTGAGAGCAGAGTAGAGGAGAATGTAGAGAAGGGAGTAGTGTGAGAGGTGGAGAAGCAAGTTCATGGACTAGAGACACTATCTAAAGTCACCATGTAACTGTGTTTCTTTCCTCTGGGCTCTGATCAAGCCTGGAGAAGATAACTACAGAAACCAAGCACCAGAGAGTCAGTCTATACACCAAGATGCAGAGAGACTAGTGAGGGTAACAGCTAACTATAGCTTATAGACCTCATCAGCACAAGTGACCAGTTTTCAGAATACCTGGTCACAAATAGACAGTTAATGTGCAGAATTTTCTTTATCACTAACTAAACCTTCCGGGTAGTAGTGAAAACCAAAAACCTTTCAAAAAGAGTTTCCTGCCAAAGAATGAAGCAGATGTGTTTGACTTCCATGAGGGGAACGCCCTTAAAGGATAACCCCTAAATAAATAGCATCTTTAGTGCCAGAGTGCTGTAAAGAGTGAATTTAGGATTACCACCAGGATCCTTGCCTGTAGAGTATCAGGATTAGAAGAATCCCTCCATTGACAACTGCCACTGCCTGATAATAGGATTACCAGTGTACTTATCTGTGATATACAAAACACTTTCCATTGATGAACTGTACCAACTGTCCAGAGACTATTGATTTTCGTTAAATGTTCAACTGGTTTACAACAACCAACTCCTCATTCTTACTACTACTCTCAACATTTGCACCTTATAGTGCTGGAGTCACGAACCAGGGGCCCAGCCGCAAAAGCAACTAACACCAGTTACCATCAAAGGCACCTCAACTTCCATCTGGCTGGTGTCCCCTGCAACCGTGAGTGCCCCGGAGGATTTCGGGCTGTCTTCCCATCCACCATACGCCATCCCAGGGAGGCATCTGCTCACCGTGAGTACATGAACTATTACACCTATCGGCCCACTGTGAGCCTCACGTGTTTCCCCCTGTAGTTTGATAGCGTTACACTCTTACCTCCCAAAGAACAGCCAGGGCTATGTCTGCTTCGGGATCTGTTGATGCCGCTGATGCTTTGGGTGGGTTAGGCCCAAAACATGCCAGAGCTAAGCCTAGCTCAGCTGCCTCTGCACCTGTGTGAGTATCTCCCTTCTGGATTTTTTTCTTCATTGCTGCCAAAAGCATTGCCTTGTACAAGCTGTGCAAGAGCAAAATAAAACATGTTCACGCAAACACAAACGTAGGCACCACAACTCTATTGAACTACATGAAGCGGCATCAGCCGTGGGCAAACATCCACCACAGCAGAAGTTCCCTCCCATTCCAGGTCCCCTTTGCACCAGCCAGGGCATATCCACAGGCAGTACAGTGTCTTTTACATCGTCATCATCCCTTTTAACTTCTCCCGCTCAGACTCCTCCTCTGCTCCATCATCGGCCATCAATAACAGAATGCATGGGTAGGAAACAACTCTATACGTCCAACAATCCAATGGTGCACAAGCTTAATTATCACCTGGCTAAGAGGCTGGCGGTGCAGTTGCTGCCGTACCATTTAGTGAAGTCTGCAGCCTTTAGGGAGCTAATAGCTGGAGGATCCCTAGCCAGCATTATTTCTCCCCAAAAAGCCATAGTTGCCTTGTACTCTCACGTGGCAGAGAACATGGGCTGCTTCCTGCGATTCTCTCTGTGGGCTCACACCATGGTGGACACCTGGAGATGCTCTTATGGGCAGGGAAGGTACATACAGTGGCGGAAATAATTATTTGACCCCTCACTGATTTTGTAAGTTTGTCCAATGACAAAGAAATGAAAAGTCTCAGAACAGTATCATTTCAATGGTAGGTTTATTGTAACAGTGGCAGATAGCACATCAAAAGGAAAATCGAAAAAATAACTTTAAATAAAAGATAGCAACTGATTTGCATTTCATTGAGTGAAATAAGTATTTGAACCCCTACCAACCATTAAGAGTTCTGGCTCCCACAGAGTGGTTAGACACTTCTACTCAATTAGTCACCCTCATTAAGGACACCTGTCTTAACTAGTCACCTGTATAATATAAGATAGGGCCGGGGCTATTCATAGGATTCAGATATATTGGGCAGACTAGATGGGCCAAATGGTTCTTATCTGCCGACACATTCTATGTTTCTATGTTTCTATGTATAAAAGACACCTGTCCACAGAATCAATCAATCAAGCAGACTCCAAACTCTCCAACATGGGAAAGACCAAAGAGCTGTCCAAGGATGTCAGAGACAAAATTGTAGACCTGCACAAGGCTGGAATGGGCTACAAAACCATTAGCAAGAAGCTGGGAGAGAAGGTGACAACTGTTGGTGCGATTGTTCGAAAATGGAAGGAGCACAAAATGACCATCAATCGACCTCGCTCTGGGGCTCCACGCAAGATCTCACCTCGTGGGGTCTCAATGGTTCTGAGAAAGGTGAAAAAGCATCCTAGAACTACACGGGAGGAGTTAGTTAATGACCTCAAATTAGCAGGGACCACAGTCACCAAGAAAACCATTGAAAACACATTACACCGCAATGGATTAAAATCCTGCAGGGCTCGCAAGGTCCCCCTGCTCAGGAAGGCACATGTGCAGGCCCGTCTGAAGTTTGCCAATGAACACCTGAATGATTCAGAGAGTGACTGGGAGAAGGTGCTGTGGTCTGATGAGACCAAAATAGAGCTCTTTGGCATTAACTCAACTCGCTGTGTTTGGAGGAAGAAAAATGCTGCCTATGACCCCCAAAACACCGTCCCCACCGTCAAGCATGGGGGTGGAAACATTTTGCTTTGGGGGTGTTTTTCTGCTAAGGGCACAGGACAACTTATTCGCATAAACGGGAAAATGGACGGAGCCATGTATAGTGAAATCCTGAGCGACAACCTCCTTCCCTCTGCCAGGAAACTGAAAATGGGTCGTGGATGGGTGTTCCAGCACGACAATGACCCAAAACATACAGCAAAGGCAACAAAGGAGTGGCTCAAGAAGAAGCACATTAAGGTCATGGAGTGGCCTAGTCAGTCTCCGGACCTTAATCCAATCGAAAACCTATGGAGGGAGCTCAAGCTCAGAGTTGCACAGAGACAGCCTCGAAACCTTAGGGATTTAGAGATGATCTGCAAAGAGGAGTGGACCAACATTCCTCCTAAAATGTGCGCAAACTTGGTCATCAATTACAAGAAACGTTTGACCTCTGTGCTTGCAAACAAGGGTTTTTCCACCAAGTATTAAGTCTTTTTTTGTTAGAGGGTTCAAATACTTATTTCACTCAATGAAATGCAAATCAGTTGCTATCTTTTATTTAAAGTTATTTTTTCGATTTTCCTTTTGATGTGCTATCTGCCACTGTTACAATAAACCTACCATTGAAATGATACTGTTCTGAGACTTTTCATTTCTTTGTCATTGGACAAACTTACAAAATCAGTGAGGGGTCAAATAATTATTTCCGCCACTGTATCTTTCACAGCCCACTGGGTCAATATTTTTTCCAGCAGCGGCAAGGCAGCACCCTGGCAACAAGGCCAGGTCCTTTTGACCTGCCAATGATTGTGTCGGCCTTGCTCTCATAACAGGCACTTATCCACCTCCTGCACCTCCTCCTCCATGGACGCGCACCCATCCCGAATAGCATAAGAGCACAGGGTTACTTGCACTACCCCTCCTTCCTATTACATGTGTCAAGTCCACTATTGCCACACTGTGTTGAGGCTGATTGTGCTGGGCGAGAGTAGCCACATTGGCGGGCAGTTGCTAAAGTATATCAAGCAGCAAACATCCCGCTGGCTGTCACCCAGCTGACTCTATCTAGGCAAGGTGGTCATAGACGATGGGCACAAAATACTGGCCACCCTGAACCTCGACGAAATAACACATGCTCCCTGCATGGCGAATGTCATCAACCTAGTGGTTCAATGCTTTCTAAATCCACTGGCTTATGCAAGGTGCTGGCAAAGTCCAGTAGACTGTCCAAGCACTTAGGCCACTCTTAAGTGGCGAGGAATGCCATCATGCGACTTCTGTAACCTGCCAACCAGGGGTGCACCACCAATGAGGCTAGGTTAGGCGATCGCCTCAGGCAGCACCAGTTAGGGGCAAGAGGGGGGCAGCGGAAGGGCCATGGGCTGAAGGGAAGGGGCTAGGTTAAGAAATTTTCATTGGGAAGAGGGGGTGCCATTTCAGTTTTCGCTTCAGGCAGCAGAAAGGCTAGTTGCACCCTGGCTGCCAAACTTCATGTTCTGTACGGTCACTGCTGCTGGTGCCTTCATTATGCACTGCCACCATCATGCCAATACTGCAACCTGTCTACATTCATGTTCTGTATAGTGTTGATCGCGAATATTCTAATCGCAAATTTTAATTTGACTGGAGATCACAAATTCGCAAATTTGCGATTATATGCCGAATATTCGCCCGAATATTTGCGAAATGTTGCAAATTCGAATATTGCCCCTGCCCCTTATCACTGGTTCTGTATGGCTGCAGTTGCTGCCCCCATCATGCCACCATGAATGCAAAGCATCTTCCACTACCACCACTGCTACTACCGCTACCACTATTACTGCTACTAGCCATAGACAGCCGATCTACTGCTTTGTATGTTCATGGTATGCCGCATCTGGTTCCGCTACTATTGCGGCCACATGCCACTATATTGGCACTCTTTCCACGTCCATGCTGCACTTCAAAGTCAGATTTTGTTTAGACTTGTTCACAACTATCCAATTTTTCTTCTGACAATCATCCCTTGTGGGTGTCGTACGGCCAGGCATTATGACCCTTTCAGGGCATAATTTTGGGACGTTTGGTTCCCCCCCCCCAAGACACTTACTTTTTATCCCATAACACCTTGTGTGTTTAAACATCATCTGCCCCCAATAAGGGACAATTTTTTGGAAGCTTTGATATAGGAAAAACCACAACACATGTACCGGAGTGATGTGTTTTTAAACACACGGTATGTTAATACCATCAAACATGCGTTTACCCACAGCTATTTATGTCAGTGTCAGTCAGACATCATTTACTATTGCTGTCATTGTGTTCGACAGTGTGTTTTTATCATAAAAAATAAACAAAACGAGATAACAAGTTTTTCTTAGGTTTTCCTAGGTATGCGCAGTATGTGCACTGTATATACTGCATTACGTATTCTACTGTACACACTGCATGCATAAGAAAGTCCAGTAGGGTCGGCATAAATGTGCAGGTAGCTGCATTATGTGGGCAGTGTGGGGCTATTTTATTTTTCCTAAATAAATGTCAAAAGGACATTTTTTTTAGCATATCTATAATCACCATTTAAATGTCTGAAACATAGTGGATAAACAGCCTAAAGGGATGTACTTTATCATCAGAGATATATATACTGTATATATGATATCCACAGTATGAGTAGGGTGCCCTACTTTTCTTTGGTTATGGTGGGCAGCTTGTAGCTTACAGTGTTTCCACCACACGCAGAGGAGGCTGTAGCCAGATTAGCGGTGATTACTTTCTTTGCCAAAGTCTGCAATCCCTATCTGTTGGCTAAACCTTCTCTAGATCTTTTCCATTCTGAGGATTGATACATAAGTTGCCTGTGGGCTGTAGGGAAATGGATTCTCCCTCCTGGAGCTGCTCCTTGCTGTGTTCACTCCTCAGCAGTCAGCCATTAACTCCAGAACTTTCCTCCTAGAAAGAAACCGTGGAGCCAGCCATGTCTAGCCTCATGGGACCTCCCACTCCCTATACAACCTTATGGGATTTGTAGTACATGCACATAATTCATGAATTACAACAATATTAACACTTTCAATGCTTTGCCGTGTATTTCAGGACACCGTAGATAGATAGATAGATAGATAGATAGATAGACTAGTATGGTACTTTGGGTTTTGAGGAAAAATATATGTTATATAGGGTAGAATCCATTTGGACCCCAATTGAATTTTTTTGTGAATCAGACACAAAGCAAATTTCAAGAAATTGTCTCATCTCTAATGATAGATAGATATGAGATAGATAGATAGATATGAGATGGATATGAGAGATATATAGATATAGGACCACAGCAGCTTCCAAAAACACAACAGAGCAGTAGGCAGGACATGAACATGAGAGCATGGAGCAGTAAGTCACCATGACCTGATACTGTCCTGATTATAGTCTCCAGTGGTAAATACTTGAACACAAGGTGACTTTTCCCAGGAAAAACAGTAAAATCCACTGGCCTACCATTGAATAAGCAACAGTCGTCATCAACAGTCCATATATTTCACCACACCCAACCAAATTATCATACAAACAGGTGCCAATAAGCTCCAGCACCAGCAAATAGCAGGACAAGGGAGCTAGCTAGGTAAGACTGCACAACAGAAGTTCCCTGGCTGTAAAATCATCCTGTCATCTCTGCTCCTAAGAAATAACATCCCTGAACACATCACCTGGAGGATCAACATAGAGCTGGTAGCTAAAATCAGAGCCATGCCAGACATAATCCTGGCACAACAACCCTTCCATAAACCATCTTCACCTATATGACACCTCAATAACCAACGAGTCAGTCTTCTGGCCAAATAACTCAAAGATATAGTACTCAACATAGACCCCCGACTCAGCACTTTGTGCAGAAAACTGATTTGACTGGACCAAACCTCTACAACATGGCCACCAGTAAAATATCCAGGTTGTCCTATACAGGGCGGCTCAGCACAAGGTCTATGGACACACAATGACGTCTCTTATTACCAGCAGCTGGAACATTCAAGGCCTGAGTGCTTCAGCCTTCAGATGTAAGATACATTAACCAAAAACTGAATAACATTGACATACAAATTCTCCTAGAAATATGTACTAAGGCAAAGAATGAATACCTGATGCCCACCAGATACAGGGAGATCTCTGTCCCTACGCTGAAAAACAAAAGCGTCAAGCAGGGCCAGAGCTCAGGAGGAATATTAGTCTGGTATAAAGAGGAGTTCCATGAGCAGATCAGACCAGTGAAGAGAGGAGACAGTCACATCTGGGTAAGGATAGCCCGCTCCATCCTCACCTCTCGGGCTGACGTCTACCTCTGCGCAGCATACATAGCTCCACCAGAATCTCCATACTTCAATCCTGAAAGCTTTGAGATCCTACTGAGGGAAGCCACCCATTTCCGGTCCCTGGGCAATGTTCTCATCTATGGAGAACTCAATACAAGAACAGGGAGGGAGAGAGACTACCTAACAACTGACAGAAACATCTATATACTATATTCAGAGCAGACACTGACTGTGACAGCTCAGTGCACACCGAGAGGAATAGCTATGATGGCGCAGTTAATAAAAGTGTCAGAAAACCGTGGAAATTATGTCGAAGCCTCAAACTTCGTATTTTCAATGGCCGCACCAAGGGAGACTCTCATGGTAGACATACCCTAAACTGCCATGTAGGCGGTAGTCTGGTAAACTATGCCAAAACAGACAAATGTTGGTGGCTTCATAGTCACCCCACAAACACATCTGTCAGACCATAGCCAACTGCTCCTGTACATTTAATCCACAATCAAACCATGTGCACAAAC
The DNA here is from genome assembly GCF_014858855.1 of Bufo gargarizans. NCBI lineage: Eukaryota > Metazoa > Chordata > Amphibia > Anura > Bufonidae > Bufo > Bufo gargarizans. Next base: position 11,818,119 of record NC_058080.1, read on the forward strand.
ACTGCAGCAGACCGGCCTCTTCAGCCTGCCTCCATCTTTTAAATGGTCTAAGACAGGCATGCCCAATCTGCGGCCCTCCAGATGTTGCAAAACTACAAGTGCCAGCATGCCCGGACAGCCTACGACTATCAGCCTACAGCAGGGCATGGTTGGAGTTGTTGTTTTAAAACAGCTGGATGGACGCAGGTTGAGCATCCCTGGTCTAAGATTTCAACCCCCCCCCCCCCCCCCCCCAAAAAAAATATAGAGACCATAAACAGAGCAGAGATCCAGGAGCTGCTCCATAGCTTCCATAATAAAGTGTAAGAGCTGAACCCAGAAGGAGTCAATCTCACATTAAAAGACTTTAATAATATACTTTACACAATGAAAGAAATGTTCAACCTCAAAATATACAACAAGAGGCCAAGAAAACAACAACCCAACAGTTGGTTTGACTGGGAATGTAAAGCCATGATGGTGGCGCTAAGCAGGCCCTCAAAAATAAAACACCAAAACCCAAACAACCCCAGTCTGAGGGAAGCATACTACACCATACAACAGCAATACAAAGCCATCCTCAGAAAGAAAAAGCAAGGCCACATCTCAACCAAGCTCCTCCAACTCCAAGACGTTCTCCAGGACAACTCCTTCTAGGAACTATGCAACCACGTGGACAAAAACAGTAAGAACAACAAGCTCCACACCCAAAACAGCAATATCTGTCTCCAGTACTGTACTTCAAGGACCTTTACATAGACACCTCGATGGAGGACCAAAGCCTAGAGCAATAAGAGATCACGAAAAAACTGATGGATATGGAGGAAAAAAATCAAAGATTTCCAAAACCATGGGGCCATGGAAGCTTTGGAGGATAAGACCTACTTCCTGCTGCTGTGCCCCAAATACTCAACAGTGAGGGAAATACTTTGGGAGACTGTCTGATCTCTGCCCAGACTTTACCTCCATGGCAGAGGAAGAGAGACTCTCCATACTGCTGGGGGAAGAGGAGAACACAGTGGCCATAGCAGCACAATATATTACAGCCTGCCATAGACTGAGAGGAGCCTGATAAACCATGGACTCCTACAGCCCCACCCCTACCCATTTATTTTCCACTTGCTTTGGCAATGCTAATATTTATTTAGTCCAGCCAATAAAACTGATTTGAATTTGATAGATAGATATATAGATATGAGATAGATAGATAATACATAGAGTAACAGAATATAAAACGTAGTAACATCATAAATCCCAGATATAATAATGCAGCTGATGATAAGACATGTAATTCATATTTCTGTGCTATGATCCATTTGGCTGGTGTAGTCTAGACATCTCAGTTCCCTCTGCTCATTTTCTGTTCTCACAGAGGACTTTGCAGACTGATAATGTAGAATTCTGCAGCTGAATCCACTTCAAGAATCTTTCAGCACGTCGAGCCGTCCGTGAATCCAATGCATTGTCTCTGCCGAGAGTCAAAATATAGCAAAGGTTACCAAAGCCTCCAAAATAAAACACTAAATTGTTTCTGGTGCTCCTGTGACCTTACCGTTAATGTTATACTTTTGGGGTAAATCTCCCCTCAAGAATTCACAGTGGTAGAAACTAGAAAGAGATTACTAAGACTTTAATTCCAGAAATAACCGGTCCAGGCTCCACATAAACCTCTGACCTGGAACAGCCTGGAGACAAAGGCTAGATTTTGTAATAAATATGACTTCCCGGATATACTCTAGCAGTTTTTGTCCACATTGTGACCTTTCTTGAAAAAAGAGAAGCCGTAAGAAGAGGCGTTTGCATATTGATCTTCAAGGAAGCATGTGGGGATTCCTACAAAGGCAGCACGCCTTTACCTTCTGTACTAGTCCAACTATACAACAGCCATACTCTGGGTAATGGCCATGAGTGGTACTTTAGCAACTCTGTTTAATTGAATGGGAGCAGCCCTGCAGTACCATTCACGGCCACTACCCAGTTTATGAAGCTGTGCTGCTCTGTTGTCTGTTTCGAACTGCAGTAGCCCATTCCAACAGTTGGTCGGTGGTAGTGCCGAGAGTTGACCTCCCACCAATTTGATATTGATGATCTTCCTATGCCTGCGAGATTTATTGATGGATTTACCAAACTGTTCACATATTGTGATGTGAGCAGATAATAAATGTTGCCATACAGATTAGATAAACAACAGCTTAATCAGCTGAGTTCAGCAGGCCCATCTGACCTTCTAAATATATATGTGGTTGTCTCTACTCACCCCCGATAGCAGATGTTGGGTGAAAAAAGTATCTGGCAAGCTAGGGTTCAACATGCCTGATCCTATGTTCTCCTGGGAGGAGTCTGGTAGCGGGCTATTTGACTCTCCTCATTAAGCACACGTGTACGTTCAACAGAATATGTATGTGTATGAAGAGTCAAGAGGAACAGTTGTTGGTAAAAAGCTGTCCAAGGTGTATGTCCACCTTAAGAAATATGAGCACTCCCTACAAAAACTTTGATAAAATATGGAAAACCTCTATATTTAAAATAGAAAACTATGTTAGATGAAGCATATCAGCATGATATACTTTCCCATCTCATCTCAAATTAGGACATTCTACACGAGACAATACATAGTTGGGTAAAGGCCACCATCTGAGGCAAAGGAGCCTGTGGTGTTGTTGGTAGCAGATACATAGCATGAATCTGGTGTTTTCCATAAAGCTCGTCAAGGAATATGGCTATTTCTGTAAAACTACTGTACATTGTGTCTACATGTCATGGTCCCCTGTCCAGTGGTTGGAGAGGACAATGTAATTAAACTAACTTCAAAACGAACACAATCAATATCAACCAAGATCATCAAGGTCAACAAAGGTGACTGAGACAGGAACCAAGACACCTTTCAAAGCCAAGGTAGATCATAAAAACATGCTCATGGATGTGGAACAATCCAATGTGAGGGCTGATGAGCCTAATCAGGGCTCAGGAAAGAGCCAGAAGAACAAAAACTATGTAGGAGGGCAAACAAGCAGTGGAAAAAGGTGGACAATAGAGATGAGAGAATTTCTTTAAATTAGGTTGAGGTCTAACAAATCTGTCAAAAAAGTATTGAGGTCTGAATCGGTTCTACCTGGGTCAAAACTGCTCAGGTTGGCCTCAAAGGGCTCCTATTCTCTCTTTTTGATATTTTTTTCAAATTTATTTTCTCTCCTCATTCACAAGCTCTTCGACGCAAAGACAATAGTAAATGACGTTAGCGTGACACTAACCTATATATAGCTTTGGTTGAAGGTGTTGACAAACATTTTGTTTGAATACACTCTGTGCAAGTGCATTTATTATGCTTTTTCATATTAGAAACCTTCCAAAAATTGTCATTTATTGGAGGGCAGATGGTGTTTAGGCACACATAGTAGTTTCAGAAGAAGCAGTCACTTGTACTGAACAAGAATTCTGGAAATATATACTTTATTAGGGAAATATGTGTCTTTTTTTTTAAATGCCTCTAAAATATCTCTTAAGCAACACTGGACACTGCTAAGGAGAATCCTTTTTCTTTTTCTACTAAGCGTTTACTGTAAGATACAGATGCAGACTTCTCAGCCTGCCTCTGCTCTCCCTGCCCCAGCCACTGCCTACCTATGTATAGCTAATCTATTAGAAGGACTTTTCTATGATTCCCTCTGCTAAGATTCTTTGCCTATATCATCTGCTGAAACCCTGCTCCTCTGCCTATCTTCCTAAGACTAATAAGAAACAGACTGGGACTGCAGACAGAAGAGGGGCTGCAGTGGTCAGCCCGGACACGCTGTGCCTGTATTTAGCACTTTCTGTTCACTGCAGCACTGTTCTCTATCTGCCAGCACTTACTAACCAGGGACATTGCTGGGGAAATAGAGAACAGCGATGCAGTTAACATTCATTGCTAAACACAGGCATACAGTAAATACTTACTCAGCGTTAGACTGAAGTCCCACCAGAGGAAATGATTCTGAGGGCCCACCCTCTGTGTATATCATATATATGCCCTGTTTTATTAGGGGTCCATTATTGCCAGAGCTTGGGCCCACTGGAGGATCCTCTGGTGGGCCAGTCCAACCCTGTACTCACTGTCAGGGCTGATGATTGCAGCGCTGATCCTCTCTGTCTTCCCAGTAAATGTCTGGTTAGTGCTGGGAAGATAGGTAAATAAGCAAGACTGCGGCGATCGGAGCTGACAGCAGATTACATAGGCAGTGATTCTTAGTACAGAATAGGGACTAAATCAAAGTAAACCCCTTGTAAAAAATAGGTCACATACACATAGAGAGGCAGTGGCTGGGACAGAGAGATCAGAGGCAGGCTGATAAGAATAGTGAGTGCAGCTCTGGAGTATATTACAGGAAGAAACTCAGGATCAGTACAGGATAAGTAATGTATGTACACAGTGACTGCACCAGCAGAATAGTGAGTGCAGCTCTGGAGTATAATACAGGATGTAACTCAGGATCAGTACAGGATAAGTAATGTATGTACACAGTGACTGCACCAGCAGAATAGTGAGTGCAGCTCTGGAGTATAATACAGGATGTAACTCAGGATCAGTACATGATAAGTAATGTATGCACACAGTGACTGCACCAGCAGAATAGTAAGTGCAGCTCTGGAGTATAATACAGGAAGTAACTCAGGATCAGTACAGGATAAGTAATGTATGTACACAGTGACTGCACCAGCAGAATAGTGAGTGCAGCTCTGTAGTATAATACAGGCTGCAACTCAGGATCAGTACAGGATAAGTAATGTAATGTATGTACACAGTGACTCCACCAGCAGAATAGTGAGTGCAGCTCTGGAGTATAATACAGGATGTAACTCAGGATCAGTACAGGATAAGTAATGTATGTACACAGTGACTGCACCAGCAGAATAGCGAGTGCAGCTCTTGAGTATAATACAGGATGTAACTCAATATCAGTACAGGATAAGTAATGTATGTACACAGTGACTGCACCAGCAGAATAGTGAATGCAGCTCTGGAGTATAATACAGGATGTAACTCAGTATCAGTACAGGATAAGTAATGTATGTACACAGTGACTCTACCAGCAGAATAGTGAGTACAGCTCTGGAGTATAATACAGGATGTAACTCAGGATCAGTACAGGATAAGTAATGTATGTACACAGTGACTGCACCAGCAGAATAGTAAGTGCAGCTCTGGAGTATAATACAGGATGTAACGCAGGATCAGTACAGGATAAGTAATGTATGTACACAGTGACTGCACCAGCAGAATAGTGAGTGCAGCTCTGGAGTATAATACAGGACGTAATTCAGGATCAGTACAGGATACGTAATGTATGTACACAGTGACTGCCCCAGCAGAATACTGAGTGCAGCTCTGCAGTATAATACAGGATGTAACTCAGGATCAGTACAGGATAAGTAATATATGTACACAGTGACTCCACCAGCAGAATAGTGAGTGCAGCTCTGGAGTATAATACAGGATGTAACTCAGGATCGGTACAGGATAAGTAATGTAATGTATATACACAGTGACTGCACCAGCAGAATAGTGAGTGCAGCTCTGGAGTTTAATACAGGAAGTAACTCAGAATCAGTACAGGATAAGTAATGTATGTACAACAGTGACTGTATCAGCAGAATAGTGAGTACAGCTCTGGAGTATAGTAGAGGATGTAACTCAGGATCAGTACAGGATAAGTAATGTATGTACACAGTAACTGCACCAGCAGAATAGTGAGTGCAGCTCTGGAGTATAATACAGGAGAAGTAATGTATGTGCACAGTGACTCCACCAGCAGAATAGTGAGTGCAGCTCTGGAGTATAATACAGGATGTAACTCAGGATCAGTACATGATAAGTAATGTATGTACACAGTGACTGCACCAGCAGAATAGTGAGTGCAGCTCCGAAGTATAATACAGGATGTAACTCAGGATCAGTACAGGATAAGTAATGTATGTACACAGTGACTGCACCAGCAGAATAGTGAGTGCAGCTCTGGAGTATAATACAGGAGAAGTAATGTATGTGCACAGTGACTGCACCAGCAGAATAGTGAGTGCAGCTCTGGAGTATAATACAGGATGTAATTTAGGATCAGTACATGATATGTAATGTATGTACACAGTGACTGCACCAGCAGAATAGTGAGTGCAGCTCTGGAGTATAATACAGGAGAAGTAATGTATGTGCACAGTGACTCCATCAGCAGAATAGTGAGTGCAGCTCTGGAGTATAATACAGGATGTAACTCAGGATCAGTACAGGATAAGTAATGTATGTACACAGTGACTGCACCAGCAGAATAGTGAGTGCTGCTCTGGAGTATAATACCGGATGTAACTCAGGATCAGTACAGGATAAGTAATGTATGTACACAGTGACTGCCCCAGCAGAATAGTGAGTGCAGCTCTGGAGTATAATACAGGATGTAACTCAGGATCAGTACAGGATAAGTAATGTATGTACACAGTGACTGCCCCAGCAGAATAGTGAGTGCAGCTCTGGAGTATAATACAGGATGTAACTCAGGATTAGTACAGGATAAGTAATGTATGTACACAGTGACTGCACCAGCAGAATAGTGAGTGCAGCTCTGGAGTATAATACAGGATGTAACTCAGGATCAGTACAGGATAAGTAATGTAATGTATGTACACAGTCACTGCACCAGCAGAATAGTGAGTGCAGATCTGGAGTATAATACAGGAGAAGTAATGTATGTGCACAGTGACTCCACCAGCAGAATAGTGAGTGCAGCTCTGGAGTGTAATACAGGAGAAGTAATATATGTGCACAGTGACTGCACCAGCAGAATAGTGAGTGCAGCTCTGGAGTGTAATACAGGATATAACTCAGGATCAGTACAGGATAAGTAATGTATGTACACAGTGACTGCATCAGCAGAATAGTGAGTACAGCTCTGGAGTATAATAGAGGATGTAACTCAGGATCAGTACAGGATAAGTAATGTATATACACAGTGACTGCACCAGCAGAATAGTGAGTGCAGCTCTGGAGTATAATACAGGATGTAACTCAAGATCAGTACAGGATAAGTAATGTATGTACACAGTGACTGCACCAGCAGAATAATGAGTGCAGCTCTGGAGTATAATACAGGATGTAACTCAGGGTCAGTACAGGAGAAGTAATGTATGTACACAGTGACTGCACCAGCAGAATAGTGAGTGCAGCTCTGGAGTGTAATACAGGATATAACTCAGGATCAGTACAGGATAAGTAATGTATGTACACAGTGACTGCACCATCAGAATAGTGAGTGCAGCTCTGAAGTATAATACAGGATGTAACTCAGGATCAGTACAGGATAAGTAATGTATGTACACAGTGACTGCACCAGCAGAATAGTGAGTGCTGCTCTGGAGTATAATACCGGATGTAACTCAGGATCAGTACAGGATAAGTAATGTATGTACACAGTGACTGCCCCAGCAGAATAGTGAGTGCAGCTCTGGAGTATAATACAGGATGTAACTCAGGATCAGTACAGGATAAGTAATGTCTGTACACAGTGACTGCACCAGCAGAATAGTGAGTGCAGCTCTGGAGTATAATACAGGATGTAACTCAGGATCAGTACAGGATAAGTAATGTCTGTACACAGTGACTGCACCAGCAGAATAGTGAGTGCAGCTCTGGAGTATAATACAGGATGTAACTCAGGATCAGTACAGGATAAGTAATGTATGTACACAGTGACTGCCCCAGCAGAATAGTGAGTGCAGCTCTGGAGTATAATACAGGATGTAACTCAGGATCAGTACAGGATAAGTAATGTCTGTACACAGTGACTCCATCAGCAGAATAGTGAGTACAGCTCTGGAGTATAATACAGGATGTAACTCAGGATCAGTACAGGATAAGTAATGTATGTACACAGTGACTGCACCAGCAGAATGGTGAGTGCAGCTCTGGAGTATAATACAGGATGTAACTCAGGATCAGTACAGGATAAGTAATGTATGTACACAGTGACTGCACCAACAGAATAGTGAGTGCAGCTCTGGAGTATAATACAGGATGTAACTGAGGATCAGTACAGGATAAGTAATGTATGTACACAGTGACTGCACCAGCAGAATAGTGAGTGCAGCTCTGGAGTATAATACAGGATGTAACTCAGGATCAGTACAGGATAAGTAATGTAATGTATGTACACAGTGACTGCCCCAGCAGAATAGTGAGTGCAGCTCTGGAGTATAATACAGGATGTAACTCAGGATCAGTACAGGATAAGTAATGTATGTACACAGTGACTGCACCAGCAGAATAGTGAGTGCAGCTCTGGAGTATAATACAGGATGTAACTCAGGATCAGTACAGGATAAGTAATGGATGTACACAGTGACTGCACCAGCAGAATAGTGAGTGCAGCTCTGGAGTATAATACAGGATGTAACTCAGGATTAGTACAGGATAAGTAATGTATGTACACAGTGACTGCACCAGCAGAATAGTGAGTGCAGCTCTGGAGTATAATACAGGATGTAACTCAGGATCAGTACAGGGTAAGTAATGTATGTACACAGTGACTGCACCAGCAGAATAGTGAGCACAGCTCTGGAGTATAATACAGGATGTAACTCAGGATCAGTACAGGATAAGTAATGTATGTACACAGTGACTGCACCATCAGAATAGTGAGTGCAGCTCTGGAGTATAATACAGGATGTAACTCAGGATCAGTACAGGATAAGTAATGTAATGTATGTACACAGTGACTGCACCAGCAGAATAGTGAGCACAGCTCTGGAGTATAATACAGGATGTAACTCAGGATCAGTACAGGATAAGTAATGTAATGTATGTACACAGTCACTGCACCAGCAGAATAGTGAGTGCAGATCTGGAGTATAATACAGTACAGGATAAGTAACCTAAAGTACATTATTACAATGTAACGGTGAATGTAGATCAGTGTTTCCCAACCAGTGTGCTTCTAGCTGTTTCAAAACTACAACTCCCAGCATGCCCACACAGCCAAAGGCTGTCCATGCATGCTGGGATTTGTAGTTTTGCAACAGCTGGAGGCACAATGGTTGGGAAACACTGATGTAGATTATATGAGTATATTTACGGTGTTCAAGGGTGAGAATATTAAACACTGATATAATTTGAACAGACAGGTTGTTTGTGCTGCAGCGGAGTCACATCTGCAGTTTTCGCTTTGTACAATGATTGTTCTTAAACGGTTTTAGCAGATGGTGGACTATCTCGCTTCCCTTCATGTGATGTACGCTCTCTCCTCCTGTAAGTATACAGAATTTATTAACATTGAAACTATACGTTACTGTGAACCCTTATGATGTGGTTTCGGGGGGGGGGGGGGGGGGGGGGGGGCTGCCAGAAGACACTAATCTGTTTTCAAGCCCCTCATTCTCTCCACAGGTCAATTTTATCAATACAAAATCTTGCATTTAGAAAAGATACAGTCACCGCCGTCTGCTGCTCGATTCACTGGCTTTTCCGCCAGATATTTAGTCATCGCGGTTCGAAGAAGTCTACAGTGAAATAAAGCTTTGGATAAAAACAAAATGGATGTTTTTATGATTTTTGAGTGTGTGCTGAACGTCAGCTACAAAAATGCTTTTAGCATCAGCAGACTATTAGCCATATGGAAGCCTTTAATATCTTTTTAAGCACGTCCAGTACCACAATGCGATGTTATAGTATACGTTTGGGAGCCAACGCGACAAGAATGAGGCGGGAGAATGAAGGAGTGGTGGGGAGAACTTGGAAAAACAAATAGTAGGGGTGACAGTGTTCTTTTCCAGCCTGATTGATGAAATGAGGTACATGGGGGGTTTATAAAGTGAGAAGAGGAAGGAGTCAGGAGAGGCTTCCAAGATAAACTGATGGATGTTCCTACGTTTGGTCCGTGTAGGAAATTATATAAAGGGACTTTTTAGAGTATCCAAGAACTTTAGCCAGGCTTCCCATTCATCGACTTCCTGCACTACAAAACATGATATATATTTGGATATTTTCAATCGCCGTATCATATTTGTGCTTTACTTGGGATTCAAAAATATGAGATCAGCTGAGACTATTCACAAAAATGACTCTACACCCAAGATGAAAAGTTGTTTTGTCAGCGGAAGAGCTGCCAGTTTGGCCATTGGCAAGAGTCCTAACACAATACACGGTGACTGGCCTCGAACCTATAATTAATCCAATTTGCTCCAGTCTCTGCAGCGTGAAGGGTTTGTCGGCTCCCATTGAGATGGAAATTGAAAGCAATTTTTTTGGTTTACAGCTTGTAAGAAGTTTCTCATGCAACATGGACCTGTCTACTTAGATTAATCTAGAATGGGGGAATTCAATGGTGGGTTCTTGTGGTCAGATACTGATGGCTGGTGCAGATATTCAGGTCCTTGAGATCAGAACGAATATCATGTTAATCCTAATTTACACAATTTGTTGCAAGCAGTTGTAGAAACCTTTGAATCAGCTGTTGTTACGGGTTCTCTTGGATGAAGACAATGATCTGAGATCTACAAGAAGATTTCTAATTGAAAATACAATGAACCTCAATTCTAAATAATAATTCAGATAATAAATGAGAAAATTCCAAATATCTTTGAAGGAGTTGTTAGGTCCGCTGTCTATGTCGGCTGCTGCTCTGGTCTTTACTGGAGGCGTGATGTCCCCATTACTCACCATGCTTCTGCCTTGTGCCCCAGCCTCTGTCTTCTTAGGGACATGCTCGCCTCCAGCCTCTCAAAGGGCCATTGCATGTCCTTCCAAATCCTTCCCCAGCCTGAATATTTATAGAGGTATTCAGATCTTGGACATTGGGGGCATATATTTACTTAGAACGGAGCCTGCAAAGTGCCAGAGGGCACACCTTTTGGCTATTTTTGGAAATTCCATTGAAATGAATGGGAAGCTCACTGCCCAAGCGCGGCCATTGCTCCATTCATTTCAATAGGGCTTACGGAAAAAGTCTAGCCAGCTTTCGGGTATTTTCAGCAGTACCAGCAGTACCATTATTGGAGGGCGGCCACGCATGCATGGTTTGTCCTCCGGCACTTTGCATGCTTCGTTCTAAGTATAGGTGTGGGTCCTGCACCAATCAGACAAGATTGGAATACCTGCTTAAGGGGCTCTCTCCAGCTGGATGGTGCCTGAACATTAGGAACATTAGGTTCCCCGATGCTTAGCAAAGGTGTTCTGATGGTCTTGTGCACTTGTCCTGCATTTGTTCCTGTCTGTGTTCCAGCTTGTACCTGCCCTGCCTGTGAGGTTCAGCACTTCCAGTTTAAGTTCTGTCTGTGTTTAAGTTAACCCTGTCCATATGCCTCGTCTGTATATTCGCCCTGCCTGCCTGCTTATTCTTTGTCTTCCACCACCTACATTCAAGTCTTAGTGACTGTACAAACTAATTTTCCAGCATTTCTGGCTTGTTTTCTGTATTCTGAGCATCTGGTGCTTGCACTGGAGTTGCCGACCTCTGTGGGTCAGCCGCATACTACACAGGAGATGCCAATCCAGTTGCTTCCCTGCAGTGAAGTCCAGATCCATGTATAGGGGTTAAACAGTGAATTACTAGGGAACACCAGAATATCACCCTTAGGGTTTACCCCAAAGCCAAACCAGTTAGTTGGCACAACAGGTTGACACTCGCTGATCCATAACAGGGGTTTTCTCTGATTGTGATATTGATGGCCTATCCTTAGGATATTTTATCAATATTTGATAAATGGGTGTCCGATCGACATAATCCCTGCTGATCAGCTGTATGAAGAGGCTGCACCACTCCATAAGCACCTAGTCCTCTTCCTTGGCCATGGGACGTCACATTCATCAGTCACATGGCCTAAGCATAGCTCAGTCCCATTCACGAGCAGATCTGCATGTAGATGCATTATATTACATGTCTTAAAATATTTTCTAAAGATATATGCCACGTGAAGGTTTGAATTAGATGATGTGCCTCCTGATAGGGAGCTGCAGAAGAAAGGACATGCCTCCTGAGCTGGCAGCTTGAACTAAACCTAGCAGAGCAAATGAATGGGAAGATCTCCGGCTATATGGTGCTTGATTTTAATTTTTTCTATTAATCATTGGTAACCCCTTTAAAGGTGTTGTCATGGATTTTCACATTGATGGTCTATCATCGAGATATGCCATCGATATGAGACTGCGACTCCCGGCACCTTCGCCAATCAGATGTTTAAATGAGCTTCGTGCATGCTTTGACCTCTTCCCAGGCCATGCGATGACACGTTCATAGGTCACGTTCATAGGTCAGGTGGCATAGGCACACCAAAGTTCAATTCAAGTGAATGGGGCTGAGTTGCGATTCCAAGCACAACCGCTATCAAATAGATGGTGATGTGCTTGGTAAGCTGCGAGGAAGTCTGGGCGCTCCCTGGAGCTTCCTCAAACAGTTGACCGACGGATCGTTAGTCTCATATTTATTGATTGAACCATGTGCACTGCATAGAGAACAACTCAAGAACATGGATAGGTAAGTCCTTCCATGTGCCTTCAGATAATCAAAGTGGAGGGAGAACCGGCAGATCCCAACTGACAACCTACCGCCTGCTAAATCTCTGCAACAGGGAAATTACAGTAGATAGCAAGATCCACCGGAGAAGGTATGGATATTAACAACTGCATTATCAATTCTGCTCTGCAGCACATGCCTAGCTGTGAATTTGTAAATAACTATAATACCTACATTACATTGACCCCGTATGACCTACCTATATACTGCGGCAGAAATCTGTCGTTGAGGCAAAGTCAAAGCTAAAACAAGGGCTAAGAGTTAAAGGATGAATTACTAAGAGCTTTAAGCTTAGAATACTATTGTGGTCTGCTCTACATCCTGAAATACTAGAGAAACACAAACTTGCAGGAATTTATAGTGTTTGTCAAGATTTACTACTGAGCGGCTGATACCTGAGCTTTTCTATAAAGATCTCAAATTAAATTAAAACAAACTGTTATTCTCCTTTAGCCCTAAAAGTCTGTCTGAAATAAAGTCAGTCGCATTACTGCTGCTCCTTGACTTAACTATGAGAATAGTTATTATTATTATTGTTATTATTGATCCTTGCAATAATTTTATTATTTTCTATGTTTTTAATTAATTATATATTTATTTTGATCACATTTTTCTTTTTATGCATTTTATATGACGTTTTTTTTATTTCTATACTTTTGCTTTGGCTCTGTGCTTTTAATGCTTTTGTTCGTTCTGTGCCGCTTTCTATCTAGTTTTTTTGTCTTTCAGTTTCCTACTCTTCGCTACACATTTTCTCCATAAAACTGGACTGTTAAAGAGAACGGTTTTGATGTTGTGTTTACTAAGATTAATATGCTATTACCGGGGTTATTATGTAGAAAGGCGTTCCATTTAGGCAGCCGGGCTGTACGTTCCTCTCTAGAGAGACATTTCCTTTCTACAATTTTTACTTTGAGACCAAATACAGGAAAACAGTTAAGCCTCATTCTTGACTTTGAAGGCAAGGTGCAAGTTGATTGCATCATCTGGGCAGGAGCTACAAAAAACTAACTTGAGTAGGTGTTTCCAATAAAATGTCATTTCAATGGGGTCCTTTCTTCATTTGCTTCATTAAACTGCCCAATTCCCTGTGTGTTACCTGCAGCTGACAATGTCAGTAGGGTTAGTAAATCATTGGAAGCAGAAAGAATGAAATAAGTCTCTAGCCAAGCAAGGAATGAAGCGACACAATACAGTATATCTATGAAGACCAAGGATCATATTAATCTGTGTTGCAATTCTAAAATTTTTAATGGCAGTTTATGGAGGAGTACTGTTTCTCTCTTTGTCGAGAGTGAAAAAAGTCCTATAGGCTAGACAGTGTTCCTGGGAAAAAGGATGTGCACTTAGCTCTCTTCCAAAAGAAGGAAAGCTGTCCATGTCTAGAACTTTCAAGATGGCTAAGAAAATTTGCCAAACCAAGAGCTTAGTTCAAAGGAAAAAAGGGGATCCATCTTCAGGCAGCTGTTTAGTCCCATCTAGGTGGCAGTAGAAAGACAGATTTCTCTTTGAAGAGAGCTAATCTACATATCCATTTCCCAGGCAGCATTGTCTGGCCTGTAAGACTCCCTAAACTAGCTTGGCCATTCTTCATAAGCAGACACAGTATTCCCCCAAGACCTACATCAAAACTCTCCAACCTAGACAACCAAGCATGTAATAATTCACAAGTTTGATTCAGCTTGAACTAGATAGAAGCTGGATTTACAGGTGAAGCCTGTCAATCATCTACAAATTCTAGCACATTAAATTAAAATCCATGAGCCACATTTGGCCGGTGTAGAACACAAGGGTGGATGGTGTTGTTCTTTCGTCTACTTAAAATGTGTGGAAGAAATAAATAACATTTGGAAAACTCTAGTGGTGAGTAAGTGGTAGTACTGAAGTTGACTAGGTCACCATCTACCTGGAGTTAGCTTTTTAGCTCATGTTCCATGACTTGGTTTCTTTCAATTCACGTTCTAAGCGTAAGAGGAAACAACCCGACGGTGGATGTGGGTGACTCAATTTAGGAAATGTTATTAATTCAATGCTGAGTTATAGCTAGGAACTGATATTTATGAGTACATCATACAAAGTTGTGGACAAGGGAGGACTCAGAGCTGTTTGAGACCCTCTGTCTGTGTCTTAGTTTTAACAGAATTTCTCAACACAGTCCATGTATCTCCATCCATGGAGACAGGGTATTGAAAACAATATGATAATGAATCACGCTTAACTTAAAAGTTTTTTTTTAAAGAAAAATTATAAATCCCCCCACTCAGTGGGACTTGTGAAGAAAAGAATACTTACCTGTTCTCCACCTCTTGGTTGCAGCTCCATGTGCTGTCTTCACAACATTCCTGGTCCCCATGTGTAAACTTCCTGGGGTCAAATGTGTCACAGCAGACAATGGCTGACCTCAGCGATGACTTGTCCTCAAGTGGCACATCATTGCTGGGCCACATGCCACTTGAGGACACATCACAGCTGAGGCCAGTCATTGACTGCAGTTCCACACATGACCAGGTCCATGCAGGAAGTTTACATGTGGGGACTAGAAGTTTACTGAGGACAGGCCTGGATCCACAGAACAGAGCGGTGGGGGACAGATATACTACCCAACACAGGCTCAAATGAGTGGGGAGAGTATTTAAAAAAAAAAATGGACACCCCTTTTGTTATTGTCCTTTTTCTCCTTGTCGTAAGGTTTGGTGCTCCCCTGACACATATTTTACACTTTTTTGTTTTTCACTTAAGTCAACCTGAATAGTGTGAGTGGAGTCATGGCCCACTCAACTGGAAATAGTGAAGAAGTGAGAAGAAAGCCTCATTTAGTTGGCAAAATTTCCCTGGAAAGAATGTGGTAGAAGTGTAAATCTAATTAGACATTTTACTACCCTCCGGAGATTAGGAAATGAGGAGCTGCCCACTACTAATGGCAAAACAGTGTTGTCACCAAGGTCAGAGCAAGACCAAGCAAGTGCTTAATAACACATAGTGGAGGAAAATAAAAAAAGGAAACAGGGAGATGTGATAGTATGTAAGTGACTGAATGTTTTTACGAAGCAGTATGCGCTCAATACTCAGTGGTGGGTCATTTAATAGACAGCATTTTAGCCAAATGTGCTATTACTACTCAAATAAAATACCTGTTATATCAGGGTCTGTTGAGCAGTAGATAAGTGTCCAAGGACCACCTCACTGATCAAACTCAAATGTGACCAGTCCAATGCAAATGATGTGTTACAAACTTTTACAAACACTTACAGGGGTTGTCCAGACTTGGCATTCTAGCCAAGGTGGGAATAATTACAGTACTCACCAGCCAGTGGAGGTAGAGTTCCGGAAAGGAGCTTACCATGGTTATTCCTATCTGCCCAGGAAAGGCTGAGGTGGGAATACCTCTTTAATAACTTAAAGAGGATCAACCTAATTAAAACATACTCAGTACTTGGTAGGGGCGGTCCTGCTGGTTAAAATGACCTCTGTCTTATGAAAATTGGTTGTGGCGTTCCATGCAAATTAGGGCTTTAGTAGATTGAGAGGTGAGGCCTAGTCCCTAGGTGCAGCACAGCTTTTCAGTGGTGGCCCCCTGGTGCACTTAAGGCCTCATTTTAATAAAAATAATGATTTTTCTTTTTTTTTGTTTTCTAGGGAACGCCACAGTCAATCTTCACATTAAACGTTCAATAATATATTTTTAGTCATAATATTATTATAATTTTTAATAGTACAAGTAGTAGTAATATAATGACCAGTATCAGACTGATAAGCATCGGACATACAAAAGGAAAACCTGTCCCATGGTCATATCATCAATAAATTCTGATCTTTATAAATGAACACATATGACTTTTCCCTAATAACAGTGGCTGGATCCAAATCAGCTTCACATGGAGTTGTCTTCTGCTGGACATTTGGACCGTTAATTGAACCTGGGCAAACTGGTAACTCCTCTAGATTTCTGGTAGACCAGGTTTGACCTTAACTGATGTCATTGATATCACGCAACATAAAACTTAAGATAGCCATGCTCATTAAAAGAATGCTGGCCTCCAGAATACTTGTGTATCAGTAGGTGGGGGGGAATAGCTTGGTCAACTGCTCGTATCTAATGTGAATAGCTAGACTTGGTATTCTACTCTCAGGACAATAGGTGGACAAATGACAAAGTAACTAAACTAAGAAATGAAACCTAAAGTACCATAATGGTGAAATCATGATTAGGGCTGCACTCTAAGCCTAAATTAATTTTCTTTAAAAATCTCTAGAGGGACCTCTAACAATCCTCATACACTGACTGTCAACCAAATTAGTGCTTGGCCGATTGCTCATATCTAATGTGAATGTCCAGCCTTACTATTTTACTATCAAGACAAGGAGAGGACAAATGACAAATTGTATAATAAAAAAACATCTGCTAGCATAACCAGAGAAGACCCTTTTCCTTAAAAAACTACAGTCTAACCTGAAGAAGGAAACCTATGATGGTGGTGAAATCATGGTTAGGGCAAAACTCTAATCTTACTCAAATCTTATTTAGCTGTGTGTCGACCAATCGAGCTCTTGGCAAACCATTCGTATGGAATGTGAATGGGCAGCTTTTGTATTGTACTATCAAAACAAGAGAAGGACAAATGACAAACCGTATAATAAAAAACATCTACTAACATAACCAGAGAAGACCATGTCCCTCAGAAGTTACAGTCTAAACTAAAGGAAGGAAACCTATCATGATGGTGACATCATGGTGTGGGCTGCACTATAGTCCTACCCGAAGTGTGTTTAGAAATCTCTAGAAGGTTCTTAAACCATAATCCTCTCTTGTCTATGGTAGAAAGTTTACTTTAGACCTCCTGTCCCCAATAAAACAAATACAAATCGGGAACCCTCACCTTCTCTGTAGCCTCTACCTCTTATTTCATCGAGCAATCTGAAAATTTGCTAGGTCACCCACAAAAGGAAGCCTTTTATTAAGAATTGTGTTTTCTTTTGCCACAGGCAGACAGACTAAATAAATAAATACCGACATAGACTTCTCGCTATTCCTCATCCACGATCATAATCCAAGAATCACAGACAATACGGGCTTTTGCAGAATGAAAGAATTTTAATAAAAACACGCCATTCGAAACCCTTGTCAGCCCCTATACTTGACTCTTATAAAGAATTTATTTCATTACTAAAAGTGCTGTTGATTTAGTGTTACTTTCAGCACTTGAATTCTTGGAGAGCTTGAATAGAAGGGCAACTTCCAAGATAAATATATTATGCAAAGTAAGGACCTTTCTTTGCCATTTACTGATAAAGTGAAAATCAATGTGTTTCCCATTTTGAGGTTCAAAGGGGGGGTGGTTCGGAATTGTCTTGCAATTCTCTGTTACTCAGATGTAGGTTGTTTCAACATATGTATGGCTTATTTGACAAGCTGCCCCGAGACGAGAGCCATTTCCGAAAGCCTCCACCGAGCTGCGTACAATGACATGCGTTGTAGTAATTGATATGAAGGGATCACGAGACAAGGGCACCATAACATGTCACCCAGGAGAGATTACGGGGCCTGCTTAGGAACTTAATTATGTTTTGATTATATGGGCTGTGGAATGATATGGATGCTTATTACCTATCGCTTTACCCGTCTGTAACAAGTGGGGAAATGTTGTATAACCTTGGTCAGGAAACAGAGTCTGCCCCTGGGTTTTTGCTTGCCAAAAATGTAAAACTGAAGTACTAAACACCAACCATTCTTGGCAGACCTCGAGTGCCATTCACACGTCAATAATTGCATTCACGTCTACTGTAGTTGGCAGATGGAAGAAGTTTACTGCTCTGTAAAATAGCGCAGAATTAATTAGATTCTTATTTTTTTAGACTGAATTATTCGTGCACCTCAGCGTGACCCTATGGTGGGGCTCACTCAAGTCTGGTTATGTCTGGAGAAAGAAATAAGTGTTGACATGAACTTCACCAGCCTTAGGACAAAGAGGCACAGCGCTATAGCCCTTTGATTCAAGATTGTAGGCTTCTAGGAAATGCCAGAACCTGCTCATGGATGGTCAGGGGAAATACTTTGAGGTTTCAAAGTTCAATGAGGACAAAGTGACGTGAGTCTTAAGGATTCCTCAAACAGTTCCATCCTGCACCATATGTTGTGTTCCCTGTCGAGTGATTAGGTCAATAGTGCACATATCGTACTGGGGCTATTGACAGGTGTGATTCTGGGTTTATTTTTTAAATGTCCTTGTTGGCAGAATTATGGTCTAAGAACTACTCTTGAACACAAGTGCCTTATCGTATCGCTTTTCCTCTTAAAGGGGTTTTCTAATCTGAGACAATTGGGACGTATCGCTAGGATATGCCCCCATTGTCTGATAGGTGTCTGATAGGTATCCTAAACGAAACCACGAAAGTGGAGGAGGGCGAACTGTGCATGCGCAGCCACCCTCCATTCATTTCTATGGGGCCGCCGAAGATAGCCGAGCACTGGCTCATAGAAGTGAATGGGAGCTGTGGCCGGTCATGCTTGGTGCACTCCCATTCACTTCTATGGGAAGTGCGCTTGGTGGTAGCCGGACTGAAGTCCTCCGTTCTCAATATACTGTGGTGTGGGTTCCAGCGGTGGGACCTGCACCTATAAGACAGTGTAAGACAATGGGGGCATCTATCTATTACATATCTATCTCATATCTTTCTATCTATCTAGCATCGGACATAGCAACATTTGGTCTTTTTCAGGCAATGTAAAAGTGCATACGGCATTACTTAAATAGACGGCCCTGAAGTAAGTGGAAACACTCACTAAGGCCTTATTCAGATGGCTGTATGAATGAGTCCGCATCTGTTCCGCAATTTTGGGGAATGGGTGTGGACACATTCATTTCAATAGGACTGCAAAAGATGCGTACAGCACACCGTGTGCTGCCCACATCCGTAGTTCATTCCGCGGCTCCGCGGTAAATATAGAGCAGACAAGAATAGGCATTTTCTATTATGGTCGCAGCCATGTACAGTCCGCAAATGGCGGAATGCACACGGACAGTATCCGTGTTTTGAAGATCAGCAAAGCACTACGATCATCTGAATAGGGCCCTTAAGCAGATATCTCATAGGCACATTAGACACAAAGTTTAGCTGTATGAGGCTACATGCACACGAATGTTGTTTGATTTCGTGTCCGTTCCGTTTTTTTTTGCGGATAGGATGCAGTCCCATTCATTTCAATGGGTTTGCAAAAAATGCGGACAGCATACCGTGTGCTGTCCGCATCAGTATGTTCGTTCTGTAGCCCCACAAAAAATAGAACATGTCCTATTCTTGTCCGTTTTATGCATTGTTACAATGGATCCGCAAAAAAAACAGTTGGCATACGGATGTCATCCTTTTTTTTTTGCGGATCCGCAAAACACATACGGTTGTGTGCATGTAGACTAAAGGTAAGTAATCATCAGAGTAGAAGTGCACTTACAGTAGTATCTGCAGACGATGGAACCCACAATAGGCACCCATTCTATGCAAAGACGAGCCTAATATGTGGCGTCCAGAGGCCCCGACTGCGCATGCGCTGAACATTACACAGGACTCATATGCTCTAGGATTCTGAGCCAGGATCTGACACTGTAGGCACCAAGTAGTACAATGATGTATCCACATACATGGGCTCCTTGTGGTGATTACTTTTTGTCTTTCCATAGTAGATGTCCCCATTAGTGTTGAGTGAATCAAGGCATCGAAAGCGCAATTCGATCCGAAGTTTAGCAAAAATTTGATTCGCCATGAAGCCGAGATTCCTTGCGCTTCATGGTAACGAATCAATTTCTCCTAAAATGGTGGCTGAAAATAATAAATATTATCATGGTTGGTAGAGAGAATCTGAATCGCACCTCCTCATTCCTATACTTATGACTACTGTACGTATTTTGCAGCATTTCTATTGATAAACCATGGCTATACAGCACAAGTATCAAACATTTGCTGTGCCCTAAAAGAGGCATTAGTATACAGTTTGATCAAAGAGCATAGGCCCACTTACCGCGACAAGGTTGCCTCTTGTTAAGTGGGAACCTACTCTAACCATAGCGCAGTGCCGTGCGGCGACTACCGCGTCTACACACCGCTCCAGCAGGCAATGGGACCCAGCAGCCACACAGCTACCCCGCTGTACAGCGGAGCCACCCCTTTGCACCAGATCCCTTTGCACCAGTTCACATGCGGCGCTGGACGGTGGCCATCGCTGCTTCTGTGCCGTGCTGGTGGAGTGATGGGATCCGAGGCCTAGGTGGCTCTGCCTCACGGTGGGGCCGCATTGTGGCTGCTGGGTCCCATTGCCTGCTGGTGCGGTGTGGAGGCGCGGTGGTCGTCGCACAGCACTGCGCTATGGTTAGAGTAGGTTCCCACTTAACAAGAGGCAACCTTGTCGCGGTAAGTGGGCCTATGCTCTTTGATCAAACTGTATACTAATGCCTCTTTTAGGGCACAGCAAATGATTGATACCAGCGCTGTATAGCCATGTTTTATCAATAGAAATGCTGCAAATTACGTACAGTAGTCATCAGTATAGGAATGAGGAGGTGCGATTTAGATTCTCTCTCCACATGATACAATAATAAATATTATACTCACCTCATCCACTTGCTCGCAGAGAGGCCGTCTGCTCCATCGTGATTGAAGAAAACCCGCCAAAGGACCTACGGCCGTGAAGACATCACCACATGATCACGCTGGCCACACATGATGACGTCACTGCACACACCCAGTGTGATTACATGGTGAGGTCATCACTAGTGTTGTTTGAGCACCAAAGTGCTTGGGTGCTCCAGTAGAGCACTTTGCGATGCTTGGGTGCTCTACAGAGCACCCGAGCACAATGGAAGTAAATGGGAGAACACGAGCATTAAACCACCTCCCGACCGCTGTACGCACATATGCGTCCGGGAGGTGGTTGCTTTACTCCTCCTGGACGCATATATGCGTCATCTCGCGAGACGCGAGATTTCCTGTGAACGCGCGCACACAGGCGCGCGCGCGCTCACAGGAACGGAAGGTAAGCGAGTGGATCTCCAGCCTGCCAGCGGCGATCGCTCGCTGGCAGGCTGGAGATGTGATTTTTTTAACCCCTAACAGGTATATTAGACACTGTTTTGATAACAGCGTCTAATATACCTGCTACCTGGTCCTCTGGTGGTCCCTTTTGTTTGGATCGACCACCAGAGGACACAGGCAGCTCAGTAAAGTCGCACCAAACACTACACTACACTACACCCCCCCCCTATCACTTATTAACCCTTTATGAACCACTGATCACCCCATATAGACTCCCTGATCCCCCCCCTGTCATTGATCACCCCCCTGTCATTGATCACCCACCTGTAAGGCTCCATTCAGAGGTCCGTATGATTTTTACGGATTCACTGATACATGGATCGGATCCGCAAAACACATGCGGACGTCTGAATGGAGCCTTACAGGGGGGTGATCAATGACAGGGGGGTGATCAATGACAGGGGGGTGATCAATGACAGAGGGGTGATCAATGACAGGGGGGTGATCAATGACAGAGGGGTGATCACCCATATAGACTCCCTGATCACCCCCCTGTCATTGATCACCCCCTGTCATTGATCACCCCCCTGTAAGGCTCCATTCAGACATTTTTTTGGCCCAAGTTAGCGGAAATTTTTTGTTTGTTTTTGTTTTTGTTTTTTTCTTACAAAGTCTCATATTCCACTAACTTGTGTCAAAAAATAAAATCTCACATGGACTCACCATACCCCTCACGGAATCCAAATGCGTAAACATTTTTTAGACATTTATATTCCAGACTTCTTCTCACGCTTTAGGGCCCTAAAATGCCAGGGCAGTGTAAATACCCCACATGTGACCCCATTTCGGAAAGAAGACACCCCAAGGTATTCGCTGAGGGGCATATTGAGTCCATGAAAGATTGAAATTTTTGTCCCAAGTTAGCGGAAAGGGAGACTTTGTGAGAAAATACAAAAAAAAACAATTTCCGCTAACTTGTGCCAAAAAAAAAAAAATTCTAGGAACTCGCCATGCCCCTCACGGAATACCTTGGGGTGTCTTCTTTCCGAAATGGGGTCACATGTGGGGTATTTATACTGCCCTGGCATGTTAGGGGCCCGAAAGCGTGAGAAGAAGTCTGGGATCCAAATGTCTAAAAATGCCCTCCTAAAAGGAATTTGGGCCGCTTTGCGCATCTAGGCTGCAAAAAAGTGTCACACATCTGGTATCGCCGTACTCAGGAGAAGTTGGGCAATGTGTTTTGGGGTGTCATTTTACATATACCCATGCTGGGTGAGATAAATATCTTGGTCAAATGCCAACTTTGTATAAAAAAAATGGGAAAAGTTGTCTTTTGCCAAGATATTTCTCTCACCCAGCATGGTTATATGTAAAATGACACCCAAAAACACATTCCCCAACTTCTCCTGAGTACGGCGATACCAGATGTGTGACACTTTTTTGCTGCCAAGGTGGGCAAAGGGGCACATATTCCAAAGTGCACCTTTCGGATTTCGCAGGCCATTTTTTACAGATTTTGATTGCAAGGTACTTCTCACACATTTGGGCCCCTAGAATGCCAGGGCAGTATAACTACCCCACAAGTGACCCCATTTTGGAAAGAAGACACCCCAAGGTATTCCGTGAGGGGCATGGCGAGTTCCTAGAATTTTTTTTTTTTTGGCACAAGTTAGCGGAAATTGTTTTTTTTTGTATTTTCTCACAAAGTCTCCCTTTCCGCTAACTTGGGACAAAAATTTCAATCTTTCATGGACTCAATATGCCCCTCAGCGAATACCTTGGGGTGTCTTCTTTCCGAAATGGGGTCACATGTGGGGTATTTATACTGCCCTGGCATGTTAGGGGCCCGAAAGCGTGAGAAGAAGTCTGGGATCCAAATGTCTAAAAATGCCCTCCTAAAAGGAATTTGGGCCGCTTTGCGCATCTAGGCTGCAAAAAAGTGTCACACATCTGGTATCGCCGTACTCAGGAGAAGTTGGGGAATGTGTTTTTGGGTGTCATTTTACATATAACCATGCTGGGTGAGAGAAATATCTTGGCAAAAGACAACTTTGCCCATTTTTTTATACAAAGTTGGCATTTGACCAAGATATTTTTCTCACCCAGCATGGGTATATGTAAAATGACACCCCAAAACACATTCCCCAACTTCTCCTGAGTACGGCGATACCAGATGTGTGACACTTTTTTGCTGCCAAGGTGGGCAAAGGGGCACATATTCCAAAGTGCACCTTTCGGATTTCGCAGGCCATTTTTTACAGATTTTGATTGCAAGGTACTTCTCACACATTTGGGCCCCTAGAATGCCAGGGCAGTATAACTACCCCACAAGTGACCCCATTTTGGAAAGAAGACACCCCAAGGTATTCCGTGAGGGGCATGGCGAGTTCCTAGAATTTTAAATTTTTTGTCGCAAGTTAGTGGAATATGAGACTTTGTAAAGAAAAAAAGAAAAAATAAAATCATCATTTTCCACTAACTTGTGACAAAAAATAAAAAGTTCTATGAACTCACTATGCCCATCAGAGAATACCTTAGGGTGTCTACTTTCCGAAATGGGGTCATTTGTGGGGTGTTTGTACTGTCTGGGCATTGTAGAACCTCAGGAAACATGACAGGTGCTCAGAAAGTCAGAGCTGCTTCAAAAAGCGGAAATTCACATTTTTGTACCATAGTGTGTAAACGCTAGAACTTTTACCCAAACCATTTTTTTTTGCCCAAACATTTTTTTTTTATCAAAGACATGTAGAACTATAAATTTGGCGAAAAATTTATATATGGATGTAGTTTTTTTTGCAAAATTTTACAGCTGAAAGTGAAAAATGTCATTTTTTTGATAAAAAAAATCGTTACATTTTGATTAATAACAAAAAAAGTAAAAATGTCAGCAGCAATAAAATACCACCAAATGAAAGCTCTATTAGTGAGAAGAAAAGGAGGTAAAATTCATTTGGGTGGTAAGTTGCATGACCGAGCGATAAACGGTGAAAATAGTGTAGTGCCGAAGTGTAAAAAGTGGCCTGGTCATTAAGGGGGTTTCACCTAGCGGGGTTGAAGTGGTTAAACCAGGCACCCCCTGCTCTGAAGAGCTGATAGAGGGGTGTGATATACCTATAATATACCTACTAATATAGATAGTATATTATAGTACATTTGTATTGTGCGGCAGTTGTGTGCGGTTCTGCTGCGATACCTCAGCTAGATAGAGGGACAAACGCTATTGGAAGAACTAATTGCAATTGGTGTTATATACCTGTTGCTCCCCAAAAAAACTGATTAAGGGGTGTGATATACCTGCTTCCACAAAATACTAATTGAGGGATGTGATACACCGGCTTCCACCAAATATTGATTAAGGGGTTTGAAATACCAGCTTCCAGCAAATACTCATTATTGGGTCCTATATACCTGTTACCACAAAATACTTATAGAGGGGTTTGATATACCGGCTTCCACCAAATACTTATTAAGGGGTTTGATATACCGGCTTTCACCAAATATTGATTGAGGACTGTGATATAACTTCTTCCACAAATACTGCTCTTCTATAGGGACTTTTTCACAGGGTCATTTTGAAAATGAAAGGCAGAGGAAGAGGCAGGCCATTTCGCAGGGGGGGGGGGGGGGTAGGGGTCGGGCAGGTGTACCAGGCCGGAGCCTAAGTGGAAAGTTGGAGAAGGTGCGTGCAATTACGTCAAAGGACGCACCAGAGTTGGCTTAGTGGCTCACTCAGCCTTCCGCTTCTGCACCCTCCTCATCCTCTGTATCTGCACCCTCCTCAGTTTCTGCTGTGTTCACCCCCAAAGACACCACCACCACCACCAACCTTAGCCTCTCTACTCGAGTGTCACGATAGGGAGTGGGGGAAACTCCCCACCGTACAATGTCACCAAGTACTAGGCCATTGGCAGGGAAAAGGGAGCTGGTCACCTCTTAAAGCTTCCCACAAATAGCCCTAGTCTCCTGGCTGTATGAGCCGCCTTCAATGGTAAGAGGGCTGATACCCACGAACCTAGAGGTCTAGGAATCCCTGCATCGCCCTCAACATCGTGACAGAGCAGAGACCTCAACTAACCACTTTTCTCCAAACCAGCCAGTGAATTAACCCCACGCACACCAGACAGGGAAGCGAAACAACTAAAAGGGAAATCGCTCACACATGTTTAAACAACACATTGCCACAAGCGACTGCAGGCCGTGACCTTCCCCACGCATGCAAGCACAACACCACGTTGCCGAAGGCAACAGCATGTGTGGCCACCATGTCACGGCGCCCACCACAGGCTGTGACATCGGGTCAGAGGAATTATTTTCCCATCCATTTCCAGACATTACCGATGCGCAGCCATTCTTGGCATCGGATGAGGAAGAGGAGGCAGCGGCGGCCGCCACCCAGCGGTCTGACGACAGTACCCAGATCAGCCCAAGGAGGGTGGTACCTGCTGTTGCTGCCTGCTCTCTAATGTCAGTGGTGGTGAAGGTGACGATGATGACATGTCAATGGACGTCACGTGGGTGCCCACAAGAGAGGTAGAGGAGGGAGTTCAGAGGGAGAAATGGAGCAGCAGAGAGGGAGGAGAAGGAGGAGAAGCAGGCAGAACTTACAGTGCAAAGGAGGCAAAAAGCAGACTGCAAATGTATCTGGAGCGAGCCATCCACCATGCACAGTCACATCTGGCACTCCCCAGTGGCGGATCCAGAGCCTGGTCTCGGGGGGGGGGCACTTCCAGATTATTTTCTGTCCGCCGCCACAAAACAATGGTGCTTATAGAAAAGACTACACAGTATAGCGGTATACTGTATATTGTGTGGCACAGTGTAGCGGTATACTGTATATTAGGGCACAGTGTAGCGGTATACTGTATATTGTGGGGCACAGTGTAGAGGTATACTGTATATTGTGTGACACAATGTAGAGGTATACTGTATATTGGGGCACAGTGTAGAGGTATACTGTATATTGTGTGGCACAGTGTAGCGGTATACTGTATATTAGGGCACAGTGTAGCGGTATACTGTATATTGTGGGGCACAGTGTAGAGGTATACTGTATATTGTGTGACACAATGTAGAGGTATACTGTATATTGGGGCACAGTGTAGAGGTATACTGTATATTGTGGGGCACAGTGTAGAGGTATACTGTATATTGGGGCACAGTGTAGAGGTATACTGTATATTGTGGGGCACAGTGTAGAGGTATACTGTATATTGTGTGGCACAATGTAGAGGTATACTGTATATTGTGTGGCACAGTGTAGAGGTATACTGTATATTGTGTGGCACAGTGTAGCGGTATATTGTGGGGCACAGTGTAGCGGTATACTGTACATTGTGTGGCACAGTGTAGGCTATATCTGTATAACATAAACATATTTCACATGAACACTTACAGTTACTTGGCTTGGCCCTTGGGGGTCTCGGACGCCACTTCCACACTTTGGCCGGGGGCTCGGCAGAGCTGATGTTGTGTTTTATCCTAATGAGAAAGATTTCATAATAAGGATTTGGAGAAGGGGCAGAGGGACAGCAGAGCAGGGAGAGTCTGGTGCTGCTACTAGGGGGTCATACCATGGGGGAGCAATAAAGCCCACCATAATGCCCCCCCAGTAGTAATAATTCTCCTTATAATGTGACAGTGCAAAAAATACCCCCTTGTAATGCCCCCAGTTGAGCTAATGTCCCCATAGTGCCCCATAATGTGCCAGTATAAAATACCCCTCTATAGTGCCCCCTGTAAATGCCTCCATAGTGCTCCTCTCCCCCCTTCCTCCTAGTGCCCCCCATAATGTACCAGTATAAAATGCCCCAGTAGATGCCCTCAGTGTCCCCCATAATTTGCAAATATAAAATACCCCTTCTTAGTGCCCCCCGTAGATGAACCCATAGTACTCCTCTCCCTCATAGTACCCACCATAATGTGTCCCAGTATAAAATTCTACTGTACAGAGTCCCCCATATAAAACACACCTTCTTTGTGGCCTCAGTAGATGCCACTATAGTGCCCCCAATAATGTGCCAGTAATAACAGCACCGCCATCATGTGCCAGTAATAACAGACCCCCATCATGTGCCAGTAATAACAGCCCCCCATCATGTGTCAGTAATTACAGCCCCCCTTGTGCCAGTAATGACAGCCCCCATTATGTGCCAGTAACGAAAGTCCCCCATTATGTGCCAGTAATGACAGCCCCCCATTATGTGCCAGTAATGACAGCCCCCCATTATGTGCCAGTAATGACAGCCCCCGATTATGTGCCAGTAGCCAGAGACCCCCATTTTGTGCCAGTAGCCAGAGACCCCCATTATGTGCCACTTGCCAGTAGCCAGAGACCTTCATTTTGTGCCAGTAGCCAGAGACCCCCATTATGTGCCAGTAGCCAGAGACCCCCATTATGTGCCACTTGCCAGTAGCCAGAGACCCGCATTATGTGCCAGTAGCCAGAGACACCCATTATGTCCCAGTAGCCAGAAACCCCCATTATGTGCCAGTAGCCACCAATATTGTACACCCAAAAAAATAAACACTTATACTTACCTCTTGGCAGCGATGCGATGCAGGCCACTTCCGGCCTGTGTCCCACGCTGTACGGCCTCAGGCGGCGCGATGATGTCATCGTGCCACCTGCGCCGGCCTCTGATAGACTGCCGGCCTAGTGCACACGCCTCTCCCTCCCCTGCCTCAGCACAGTCATCTGTATCGCTGTCCTGAGGACGGCGAAACAGATGACTATGGAGATGAAGCGTTCATCTCCCTGTGCCCCGCCGCCACCCCCCCCCCCACTTCTGAGCAGCTCAGTGGGGGCAATTGCCCTGTTGCCCCCCCCCCGGATCCGCCAGTGGCGCTCCCAGGGTGCCATCTGCAGCCTGTGCTGTCAGCGCATACAGTCATGTGAAAAAATTAGGACACCCTTTGAAAGCATGTGGTTTTTTGTAACATTTTTAATAAAAGGTTATTTCATCTCCGTTTCAACAATACAGAGAGATTAAAGTAATCCAACTAAACAAAGAAAACTGAAGAAAAGTCTTTTCAAGATCTTCTGTAAATGTCATTCTACAAAAATGCCTATTCTAACTGAGGAAAAAGATAGGACACCCTCACATGTATTCCCTCTTAAATTGGCTCAGATCTCACACAGGTATATCACACCAGGTGCACATAATTAGTAGATCGTTACTCTGCATGTTGAATGAGGCTTGCCCTATTTAAACCTCAGACATTTAGTTTGGTGTGCTCCTGACTGTTGAAGTGAGAGTGAGCACCATGGTGAGAGCAAAAGAGCTGTCAGAGGACTTCAGAAAAAAGATTGTAGCAGCCTATGAGTCTGGGAAGGGATTTAAAAAGATCTCAAAAGATTTTGAAATCAGCCATTCCACTGTCCGGAAGATAGTCTACAAGTGGAGGGCTGTGTATCAGAAGGTGCTTGAAGAACATGTGAGACCATCAGTTAGAAAATTAAAGCTGAAGCGGAACTGGACCATGCAACATGACAATGACCCAAAACATACTAGTAAATCAACCAAAGATTGGCTGAAAAAGAAGAAATGGAGAGTCCTGGAATGGCCAAGTCAAAGTCCAGATTTGAATCCCATTGAGATGCTGTGGGGTGACTTGAAAAGGGCTGTACGTGCAAGAAACCCCTCAAACATCTCACAGCTGAAAAAGTTCTGCATTGAGGAGTGGGGTAAAATTTCCTCAGACCGATGTCGAAGACTGGTAGATGGCTACAAGAACCGTCTCACTGCAGTTATTTCAGCCAAAGGAGGTAACACTCGCTATTAGGGGCAAGGGTGTCCTATCTTTTTCCTCAGTTAGAATAGGCATTTTTGTAGAATGACATTTACAGAAGATCTTGAAAAGACTTTTCTTCAGTTTTCTTTGTTTAGTCGGATTACTTTAATCTCTCTGTATTGTTGAAACGGAGATGAAATAACCTTTTATTAAAAATGTTACAAAAAACCACATGCTTTCAAAGGGTGTCCTAATTTTTTCACATGACTGTAAGTCGCGGTAAGCCCAACACTCACCTAGGGACGACCGCCTTAAGAAGGCCCCTGGTCTCCCATCACCGAGCCCAGTGGGAGCAACACTGTCAGAACCGACAAAGCCACACTCCCAGTGCTCCACGTCCTGCCTCTTCTCCTCCTCTCTCCTCCCATTTGTCCTCCACCTTCCACCGCGCTGTCGTCGCGTTCATCTGGCAAATATTCGAACGTAAAAATTTTATGACACCGGATAACCCTCTTGCCCAACGGCTGACCACCGGCTTGTCGGAACTGCTAGTCTGCCAACTACTGCCATATAAACTGGTGCACTCGGAGGCCTTTAGAAAATGTGTGGCCATTGGCACACCACAATGGAAGGTCCCCGAAAGGAAATATTTCTCCCAGAAGGGCATCCTCGAGCTATACAGTATGGCCTTGTTCAGCAGCAAGTGAATGTATCTCTGGCACACAGTGTCGGTGCCAAAATACATCTGACCACAGACACGTGGTCTAGCAAACATGGGCAGGGAAGGTACATAACTTTTACTGCCCACTGGGTCAACCTTCTGATGGCTATTAAGCATGTAACCCGTGGCACCCGTGTGGATTTGGTGTTACTGCCACAGATTGCATGCAGGCCTGCCTCTTCTTCTCCTACTCCTACTCCGTCTCCTCTTTGGCTGACTCCTCCTTCTCCACTGCTACCGCCTCTTCCGCTGCACCCTCTTCAGCTCCCCAGAACCTATTCGACTTGCCAGGTGAGACGTTGCCATGCTGTGCTGCGGCTGTTGTGCCTGGAAGCCAAGAGCCACACAGGTCCTGCACTTCATTCAGCTCTGCGGCCACAGGCCGATCAGTGGCTAACCCCGCTCAATTTGACAGTTGGTAAAGTGGTGTGCGACAACGGTGCCAATCTGCTGAGCGCATTGAAACAAGACAAAATGACACACATGCTGTGCATGGCACACGTCCTGAACTTAGTAGTGCAGCGATTCGTTGCCAAATACCCCGGGGTCCAGGACGTCTTGTGGCAGACCAGGAAAATCTCTGGCCATTTTAGAAGATCTTACATGGTCATGACTCACCTTGCTAACGTTCAGCGGCGACACCACTTGCCCATCAGAGGTCTGATTTGTGACTGCCCGACGCGCTGGAACTCCACCTTGTATATGCTTGATAGGCTGCTCCAGCAGAAATGTGCCGTTAACAACTACCTGTACAAACTCTGCCGCAGGACAGGTACTGGGGAGCTTTTTTTTTCCACCGCACCACTGGCTGCTCATGCGTGATGCATGCAGACTTCTGCAACCATTTGATGAGATCACCAAACTGGTCAGTCGCAGCCAGGGCACCATCAGTGACATCACACCTTACACCTTCTTTCTGGAGCGTGCATTGCGTTGTGTCATTGATCAAGTCGTCGAGGAGCAGGAAGATGAGGAAGTCGCAATGCTGAATAAATTCCCAGGTGGGGCTACTCCATCTGAGACAAGTCAGCAGGAGTGTGAAGAGGTGTCAGAGGAGGATGGTGGCTGGGGAGAGGAGGAGGAGCAAGAAGAGCAGGCTTTAAACTTTTCGGGGATCCCTGGTGTTGTCCGTGGCTGGGGGGAGGAGACTGAGGACGACATTCTCCTGGGCGATGAGACGGAGCCAGGCCCCTCCATCGCTTCCAATTTAGTGCAAATGGGGGCTCCAGTGTTTGAAGAGGGTCCTCGTATAAAAAGCATAAAGGGCAAGGACCAGTACTGGGTGGCAATTTACTTAGACCCCCGGTACAAACACAAAATGGCAGACATATTACCAGTAGAGTTGAGCGGACACCTGGATGTTCGGGTTCAACGAGTTCGGCCAAACTTCACAAAAAAGTTTGAGTTCGGGACCTGAACTTGACCCGAACCCCAACCCAATTGAAGTCAATGGGGACCCGAACTTTTGAACACTAAAATGGCTGTAAAAATGTCATGGAAAGGGCTAGAGGGCTGCAAATGGCATCAAAATGTGGTTAAGAGCATGGCAAGTGCTCTGTAAACAAATGTGGATAGGGAAATGACTTTAAATAACATAAAATACGTAAAATTAAAAAATAATAATCTTGATCTAGGAGGACGAGGTCCATATAGAGTAGGAGGTTGAGGAGGCGGTGGATGTGGCAGTGTATGTGGAAGCGGCGGTGGAGGAGGAGGTAGCCTACACTGCTTTTTGGTTTTAATTTTTATTTTTAATTATGGTACACCCCAAAACATTGGGAAATATAACCTGTGATAATCCCCTCCAGTTGTGCTAAACACAGGTCCAGACAATACACTGGCTGCAGGGCAGGCCAGCACCTCCAAGGGGTAAAGGGCAAGCTTAGGCCATGTGCCCAATTTGGAGACCCAAAAGTTGCAGGGACTGACCCCTGTCAGTCAGTTCGTGTAGGCGTGTGCACACTTACTGCCCCACCATGTCCCTGTGATGTTCACGATCCAATTTGATATCTGCTCTATCAACTTTTGATGTTCCTTTATGCGCCTACCATGGTGATCACGGATGGCGGGGAATCAGGGTTTCAGGCCGGAGAGGGAGCCTGAGAAAAGGAGACCACATCCAAGGGAGGTCAATGGATGAAATTTAATTGTGATTGAGCGGAAATGTGCCTAGAAGCTAATAAAACTGAAGAATTTTTAGGAAATTTGGGGGCGTGCGGCAATTACCCACTCCCGACTCGGGGAGGTAGTGACTATAATTAACAATACAGGACTCTTAAGATGCACTGTTATTGGAATGATTAATAAAAAATTATAGGGAATGTCACTGTGGTATTTTTAATTTGTAATTGTTAGCCAGGAGAGGCTTTGTTGACTCTAGCTAACTTCTGCCTGATCGCACTTCCCTGTGACATCCACCATCTATTTGGATATCTTCTCTATCAACTTTTGATGTTCCTTTTTGAGACTACCATGATTGATCATGGTTATCAGCGAATCAGGGTTCCATGCCGGAGATTGAGCGTGAGAAAGAGAGACCACATCCAAGGGAGGATTAATTTTTTCAAATTTAAAATTACAGAGCGGAAATATGGGACAAAGTATTAAAGCGTAAAAGTGGGACAACTTTTTAAAGTTTAAGCATTGAATGAAAGGATGCGGCGCGCATCAATTAATGAAGAATTTCCTAAATTTTATTCCCTGTCAACTATACAGAGCAGGGGTTTCTATCCGGCAAAATATGAAAAATGTCACCTGACAATGTAACAGACGATTTTTTAAAATTTATGTTTCTGTCACCTATGTAGAGGTGCCCCCGTGATGTCCACCATCCATTTGGATATCTTCTCTATGAACTTTCGATGTTCTTTTCTGAGCCTACCATGTTGATCACGGTTATCGGTGAATCAGGGTTCCACACCAGAGAGGGAGCGTGAGAAAGGGAGACCTCACCCAAGGGAGGTCAATGGCTGCAATGGGATGAAGCGGAAATGTGGGAGAAGCTATTGAGGAGCAAATGTGGGACAAATTACTGAAGCGCAAATTTGGGAAAAGTTATTGAAGCGCAAATGTGGTACAACTTGTTAAAGTTTAAGCATTGAATGAAAGGAGGTGGCGCACATCAATAAAAGAAGAATTTCTGAAATGTTATTCCCTGTCACCTATGCAGAGCAGGGGTTTATTCACGTCCAAAATTGTAAAATGTCAACCCAAGAATGTAACAGAAAAATTAGAGAAATGTATTAACCTGTCTACTTGGTAGAGCAGGGGTCTGTGACAGAAAAAAATTGTTTATTGTCACCCGAAAATGTAAAATAAAAATTATTGAAATTTATTAAGCTGTCAACTAGGTTAGGGGAGGGGTATATTACACCCAAAAATTTGTGAATTTCACCCAAAAATGTAACTGCCAATTTATTTTTTATTTTTTTTTATTTATTTTTTTACCTGTCTACTAGGTATAGCAGTGGTACATAACACCCAAAAATTTGTGAATTTCACCCGAAAATGTAACTGACAATTTTTTTATTTATTTTTACCTGTCTACTAGGTATAGCAGTGGTACATCACACCCAAAAAATTTTGAATTTTACCAGAAAATTGAACTGACAAAGTAGTGAAGTTACATGAAATAAAATACGTACAAATAAAATAAAAAAAAATTGATTTATGAGGTGGAGTTCCATATGGAGTAGGAGTTTGACGAAGCTGTGGATGTAGCCGTGTAGGTGGAAGCGGCGGTGGAGGAGGACGAGGTAGCCAACACAGTTTTTTGGTTAAATTTTTTTTTTTTTAAATTAGGGTACACTCCAAAAGAGTGTGAAATATCCAAAATACAAGCATGAGCAATTGAGCTGCAGTATAACAATGGCTGGTTAGTGCCGGTATACATGTCTATTCTGCACAAGGTACGGACAAGTCCTGTGGGATCCATGCCTGGTTCATTTTAATGAACGTGAGCTTGTCCACATTGGCTGTGGACAGGCGGTTGTGCTTGTCTGTGATGATGCCCCCTGCCTTGCTAAATACACGTTCAGAGAGTACACTGGCTGCAGGGCAGGCCAGCACCCCAAGGCGTAAAGGGCAAGCTCAGGACATGTGCCCAATTTGGAGACCCAGAAGTTGAAGGGGGCAGACCCGTCATTCGGTAGGTGTAGGCGTGTGCACACATACAGCTCCACCATGTTGGTGAAATGCTGCCTCCTGCTAAGACGTTCCATATCAGCTGGTGGTGCTGGTTGTTGTGGCGTGCTGACAAAGCGTTTCCACATTTCGGCCATGCTAACCCTGCCTTCTGAGGTGCTGGCGGTGCCCCAGCTGCATTGGCGACCTCTTCCTCTGCCTTCGCCTTGTGCTTCCACTGTGCCCCCGCTGTCAGGTGGGAAGGCCACCAGCAGCGCGTCTACCAGCATGCGCTTGTAGTCGCGCATCTTACGATCACGCTCCAGTGATGGAATTAAGGACCGGACGTTGTCCTTGTAACGGGGATCCAGCAGCGTGGCCACCCAGTAATCAGCACAAGTTAGAATGTGGGCAACTCAGCAATCGTTGCGGAGACACTGCAGCATGTAATCGCTCATGTGTGCCAGGCTGCCCAGAGGCAACGAAAAGCTGTCCTCTATGGGAGGTGTATTGTCTGTGTCCTCTGTACCCCCCCAGCCACGCACCAGTGATGGCCATGAGCTGGTCTGTGTGCCACTCTGCTGTGAACATGGTTCCTCCTCCTCCATCTCCTCCTCCTCATCCTCCACCTCGTCATCCTCCAGAACTGTGCCCCGGCTGGACAATTGTGTACCTGGCGTTTGTGGATGCAGGAACCCACCCTCGGAGCCACTTGTGAATGACTGGCCGGAAACCCTACGAAATGATCTGTATTCCTCCTCCTCCTGTGCCACATCCTCTTCCATCATCGCCAGCAGCGAGGAGGCATAGAAGTGGGATAGTTACTCTAGAATGGCATTATCGGCACTGGCCATGTTGGTGGAGTGCTCGAAACAGTGCAACAAGGAACACAGGTCTCGCATGGAGGCCCAGTCATTGGTGGTGAAGTTGTGCTGTTCTGCCGAGCGACTGACCCGTGCGTGCTGCAGCTGAAACTCCACTATGGCCTGCTGCTGCTCGCACAGTCTGTCCAGCATGTGCAAGGTGGAGTTCCAACTTGTGGGCACGTCGCATATGAAGCGGTGAGTGGGAAGGCCGAAGTTACGCTGCAGCACTGACAGGTGAGCAGCAGCAGGATGAAAATGCCGAAAGCGCGAACAGACGGCCCGCACTTTATGCAGCAGCTCTGACATATCGGGGTAATTTTTAAGGAATCTCTGCACCACTAAATTCAGCACATGCACCAGGCAAGGGATGTGCGTCAAACCGGCTAGTCCCATAGCTGCTACGAGATTTCTCCTATTATCGCACACCACCAGGCCGGGCTTGAGACTCACTGGCACCAACCACTCCTCGGTCTGTTGTTCAGGGCCCGTCCACAGCTCCTGCGCGGTGTGGGGTTTGTCCCCCAAACAGATAAGTTTTAAAACTGCCTGCTGCCGTTTACCCCTGGCTGTGCTGAAGTTGGCAGTGAAGGTGTTACGCTGACTGGATGAGGAGCCGGTAGAGGATGAGGAGGCGGAGTAGGAGGGGGAAGCAACAGGAGGCAAAGAGAAGCACCCTGCAAACCTCGGTGGTGGAAGGACATGCGCCAAACTGCTACTCGCCTCAGGCCCAGCCGCCACTGCATTTACCCAGTGTGCTGTTATGGAAATATAACGTCCCTGACCGTGCTTACTGGTCCACATATCCGTACTGAGGTGCACCTTGCCACAGATGGCGTTGCGCAGTGCACACCTGATTTTGTCCCCTACTTGGTTGGGGCAGGGAAGGGATGGCTCTCCTGGAAAAGTAGTGGCGGCTGGGCACAACGTGCTGTGGGACAGCCACTGCCATAAGGCCTTTAAAACTATCCTTCTCCACCAGACGGAATTACAGCATTTTTTAAAAGCCAGTAATTTAGAAATACTGGCATTCAGGGCTAGGGATCGCGGGTGGGTAGGGGGGTACTTCCTCTCCAGTGTTTGGGAGATGGAGAGCTGAACGCTTCCGTGGGACATTGTGGAGATGCTTGGTGACCCAGGCGGTGGTGTCACTCCAGAGGTGGATGAAGAGGCCGAGACTGCAGCAGAAGAGGAAGCAGGAGGAGCCAGAGACCTTTCTTGGTTTTTGAGGTGTCTACTCCACTGCAGCTCGTACTTTGCACTTAGATGCCTGGTCATGCAGGTTGTGCTCAGGTTGAGAACGTTTATGCCTCGCTTCAGGCTCTGATTGCACAGTGTGCAAACCACTCGTGTCTTGTCGTCAGCACATTGTCTGAAGAAGTGCCACGCCAGGGAATTCCTTGGAGCTGGCTTTGGTGTACTCGGTCCCTTCCTGCGGTGGGCAGTAGCAGGCGTACTGTCTAGGGGACGGCCGCTCCGGTTTTGCACCCTGCTCCCTCTTCTGCTGTGCTGGTGGCTCTGTGCGACCACCGCCTCTTCCTCCGAACTACATAGGTCACTCGCATGACCTTGATTCCATGTGGGGTCGAGGACCTCATCGTCCTCCACATCATCTTCCACCCAGTCTTCAACCCTGCCCTCCTTGATTTTTCAGCAGGAGACTGGGTGAGAGACAATGTGAAGGAACTGGAGGCACTGTTAGCAACCCAATCTACTATCACCTGTACTTTTTCTGGCCTCACCATTCATAGAGCCGCATTAGGCCCGACCAAATACCGCTGCAGGTTCTGTCGCCTTTTCACACCTGAAGAAGGGGTTTCACTTGAGTGTGTAGCTGGGACAGATCGACCACGTCCTCTCCCTGCAACAGGAGCTCCACCAGCAGCACCACGACCTGGGCCACGTCCCTTATTTGACGCTCTCCTCATATTTCTCAAATTTAGGATCTTGCCCTAAATGGGTGTTTAATTAATAGCAGAATAGAACGACAGTATTAATCACTAAAAAATGAAACTGACTTTCGTATATATGAAAATCCAAAAGACTTTATTATAAATATATATAAACAATACATACATGCATGATAAAAGAAGGCAGCACAAGGCAGGACACACAGATGAGGAGCAGGAACCGGCAAAACCGGCGTTGGGTCAGGAGTCGGCCGAGAGATCTTTACACCACTCAGGGTATGTTTAATCTTGTCCTTGTACTTTAACCTCAATCTCTACAATTGCCTCCTTTGCACTTTGTTTGGGGCTGTTGCTGAGGTTTTGCTTTTTTAGCTAGCATTCTCTTTTCCCTGTTGTTATTTTCGTGCACTGATCTCCCGGCCTCTCCTTGGGTCCTGCTCCTCATCTGTGTGTCCTACCTTGTGCTGCCTTCTTTTATCATGCATGTATGTATTGTTTATATATATTTATAATAAATTATTTTTGTTTTTCATATATACAAAAGTCAGTTTCATTTTTTTGGTGATTATTATGACTCCTTGGGGGTCAGTTTTTTCGATTTATTCGATATTTATTCTGTCCGGTTAATATTGGTTGACCAGAACGACAGTATGTAAAATGTCTGTGAAGGTTCTCATTTATCCAGGTCATGGTATATCTGTAAATAATAAATCAAGGCAACTGGACGTACTGTAGATTTCTTGAAAACTTTTCACTCGTTCTTCCAACGAGCTTTCTCAATTCTGAGTGACTGTACAAGAATTCTCTGGGATTAAATATGTAACTGAATCAACATCTGGTAATTATACCCAGCATGGGGTCAGAGGTCATTATACCCAGCATGGGGTCAAAGGTGTTGATCCTATTACCCTAATTGGAGTCAGTAGGTGATAATGACTTCCCAGAAAAAGGTGTCAAGACAGCATTGTATGTAGCAGACAATAGATGTCTAACCCGCCCGCCTCTATTCAAGCTTGGCTTCTCCATTTTTACGTAGATGGCCTCCTTCACACCTCGTATATGCACCAATCGGCCTCCTTATCCAAAACACGTACTTGATTGTCTTCAAAGGTGTGACCTGTTTCTTTTAGATGTAAGTACACGGCTGAATCTTGACCAGAGGTTTTGGTTCTTCTATGCTGAGCCATACGCTGATGTAGTTGTTGTTTCACCGATACAGTTTTGAGCATTCCTCATTGCACTGGACTGCGTACACAATGTTGTCCATCTTGTGTTTAGGCGTTGGGTCTTTTGGGTGAACCAGTTGTTGACTCAGTGTTTTGCTGGGTTTAAAGCAGGGATGTGATGTTTATTAAAAATCCTTTTGAGTTTCTCAGACACCCCAGCTACATATGGGATAACCATATTCTTGCATCTGTCATGCTTGTCGCCCTCACTGGTAGTCTTGGTGGTCTTTCTTCTCCTTCCTTCTGTTTTGACAAAGGCCCAATCTGGATACCCACAAGTTTTAAGTGCCCCTCTGAGGTGTTTGAATTCCTTCTCCTTGGCCTCTGTGCTGGTGGGGATTTTCTCTGCCTGGTGGTGCAGAGTCTGGATGACTCCCAGTTTGTGGTCTAGAGGATGGTGGGTATCAAATAGCAGGTACTGGTCTGTGTGTGTTGGTTTTCGATAGACCTCTATTCCCAGGTCTACCACATACCATTGTCTGCCACATACAATGCCGTCTTTTTCTTGGAGGTCATTATCACCTACTGACTCCAATTAGGATAATAGAATCAACACCTTTGACCCAATGCTGGGTATAATTACCAGATGTTAATTCAGTTAGATATTT
Source organism: Bufo gargarizans (assembly GCF_014858855.1). Taxonomy (NCBI): domain Eukaryota; kingdom Metazoa; phylum Chordata; class Amphibia; order Anura; family Bufonidae; genus Bufo; species Bufo gargarizans. Next base: position 11,856,830 of record NC_058080.1, read on the forward strand.
AATCCCAGAAAATTATTGTATAGTCACTCAGAATTGAGAAAGCTTGTTGGAAGAACGAGTGAAACGTTTTCAAGAAATCTACAGTAACTCCAGTTGCCTTGATTTATTATTTACAGATATGACAGTATGTAAATGTTGTATTTCACACGTACAGATGCAAACTAGGCCGCAAATTCAAGTTTTTTGCCCAAAAAGGGTGTTTTATTAATAGAAGAATATAACCACAGTATCTAAAGTGTGTATCTCACAGGTACAGATCCAGACTAGGCCGCAATTAAACGTTTTTGCACAAAATGGCTGTTTTGCAAATACAGTCATGATCAAAAGTTTAAGACCACTTGAAAAATGGCAAGATAATTATATTTAGCATGGCTGGATCTTAACAAGGTTCCAAGTAGAGCTTCAGCATGCAACAAGAAGAAATGGAAGTGAGACAAAACATTTTTTGAGCATTCAATTTAATGAAAACAACGAATAAACTGAAACAGGCTGTTTTTTAGCTGATCAAAAGTTTAGGACCACACCTCAAAAAAGAAACTAAACCCCCCCAAAACAGAAATCCAACTTCCAAACGTGAACTCAGTAATGAGTAGCTCCGCCGTTATTGTTTATCACTTCAAAAATTTGTTTCGGCATGCTTGATGCAAGCGTTTCCATGAGGTGAGTGGGAACATTTCTCCAAGTGGTGAAGACGGCCGCACGAAGTCCATCTACTGTCTGGAACTGTTGTCCATTTTTTTAAACTTCCCTTGCCATCCATCCCCAAAGGTTCTCAATTGGATTTAGATCAGGGGAACACGCAGGATGGGCCAAAAGAGTGATGTTATTCTCCTGGAAGAAGTCCCTTGTCCTGCAGGCATTGTGTACTGTAGTGTTGTCCTGTTACCACACAGACGAGGGCCCTCGGTCATGAGGAATGCTCTCTGCAACATCTGGATATAGCCAGCGGCTGTTTGACGTCCCTGCACTTTCTGAAGCTCCATTGTTCCACTGAAGGAAAAAGCGCCCCAGACCATTATGGTAGAAAACATCTCAGATGGGATCTGCTTGTCATGCCAGTAACGTTGGAAACCATCAGGACCATCAAGGTTACATTTTTTCTCATCAGAGAATAAAACTTTCTTCCACCTTTGAATGTCCCATGTTTGGTGCTCTCTTGCAAAGTCCAAACGAGCAGTTCTGTGGCGTTCAAGGAGAACGTCTTTGAAGACGTTTTTTGTTTTTGAAGCCCTTCAGTCTCAGATGCAGTCTGATGGTAGTCAGCACCAGTTAGGGCCTTAATTTGGGTCGAGGATCGTCCAGTGTCTTGACGGACAGCCAATTGGACCCTCCGGCTCAGTGCTGATGAAATTTTTTGGGGTCTTCCACTTGACTTTTTTGTTCCATAACCTTCCGGATCATTTAAGGAATTCCAAATGTCTTACTGCGTCCCACCTCAGCAGCGATGACGCGCTGTGAGAGACCCTGCTTATGCAGTTTAATAACCCGACCACGTTCAAAAAGGGAGAGTTTTTTTGCCATTGCCATCACAACGTGTGACTACCTGACAGAAAATGACAATGAATCCACATCTTTGCACAGATTTGGCCTTTTAAAGGCATGTGGCCCTAAACTTTTGATCAGCTCAAAAACAGCCTGTTTCAGTTTATTTGTTGTTTTCATTAAATTGAATGCTCAAAAAATGTTTAGTCTCACTCCCATTTCTTCTTGTTGCATGTTGAAGCTCTACTTGGAACCTTGTTAAGATCCAGCCATGTGAAATATGATTTTTTTGCCATTTTTCAAGTGGTCTTAAACTTTATATCAGGACTGTATCTGAATGTAACCACAGTATCTAAAGGGTGTATCTCACAATGACATATGCAGCAAAGGCTGCAAAATTAAGTTTTTGTCCCAAAATGGGTGTTTATTTAACTGAATATGAGAGCAGTTTATAACCCTTGAATTTCACATGTTAGGATGCAGCAAGGGCTGTAAAATTGTGTATTTTGCCCAAAAAGGTGTTTTACTACTAGAAGAATATAACCACAGTATCTAAAGTGTGTATCTCACAGGTACTGAACCAGACTAGGCCGGAATTAAAGGTTTTTGCCCAAAATGGCTGTTTTTCAAATAACTGAATAGAACCACAGTATGTAATAGTTGTATCTTACACGTCCTGATCCAGACTAGGCCGCAATTAAAGTTTTTTGCCCAAAATGGCTGTTTTTCAAATTATTGAATAGAACCACAGTATCTAAAGTGTGTATCTCACAATGACACATACAGCAAAGGCTGCTAAATTATTATTTTATGCCCAAAACGTGTGTTTCTTTAATAACTGAATATGACAGCAGTATATAACCCTTGAATTTCACACGTGCTGATGCTGCAAGGCCTGTAAATTGTGTATTTTGCCAAAAAAGGGTGTTTTTAAAAACCTAGAAAATTATGGCTGTATTTTTAGCTTAAATTGCACACTGACTAATCCAGATGTTGGATATTGCCAAAAAAGTGTGTTTTTTTACTAACAGAATATGAAAGCTGTATATAACGTTTGAATTTCACACGTGCAGATGCAGCTAGGGCTGCAAAATAGTGTATTTTGCACAAAAAGTGTGTTTTAAAAAACCCAGAAAATTATGCCTGTATTTCTAGCTTAAATTGCACACTAACTAATCCTGCAAATGCACCAGATGTTGTATATTGCCCAAAAAGTTTTTTTTTACAACCAGATTATTAGTGCAGTATTCCAAGATTGGATTTTAATGTCACAAAAGCTCAGATGCAGTGCTGATGCGCTGAGCTTGCATAAAATGGCCGCCGCCGCCGCCCACCTAACTAACAGACAGATAAAAGTTTTTTTTTTCAGTCACTGGGCTCAGGGCAGGGTAAAAAGTTTGCTCCCTGCACCCACACAACTAAATGTATGTAGATCGCTGAGTTAGATTCACGTTCTGATCACAGATTCTCTCCTATTCTCTCCATGAAATCACCAGCCGCATCCTCTCCCTACACTAGTAACAGCAGAGTGACGTGCAGCGCTACGTGACTCCAGCTTATATAGAGGCTGGGTCACATGGTGCTCTGGCCAATCACAGCCATGCCATTAGTAGGCTTGACTGTGATGGCTTCTAAGGTCACACAGTTAAACGCTTGTTGATTGGCTGCTCTGCAGCCTTTCAAAAAGTGCTAAGACATCGCCAAACAACAAACTCGAACCCGAACTTTTACTGAAATATTCGGGTTCGGGGTCCAAAAATCCTAAAGTTACAGTTCGGTTCGCTCAACCCTAGTAAGGACCCGTTGGCATTGTTTTAATTAGAATTAAGCGAACCCTGCGGGTTCATACTGAACTTTAGGTTTTTCGGCACCCGGACCCGAACGCGAACATTTACGTAAAAGTTCGGGTTCGGTGTTCGGCGATTTTTAGGGCGCTTTTTGCAGCAGCCAATCAACAAGCGTCATACTACTTGCCCCAAAAGGTCATCACAGCCATACCTACTATTGGCATGGCTGTGATTGGCCAGTGCAGCATGTGACCCAGCCTCTATCACGTAGCGCCGCCCGTCACTCTGCTGTGATCAGTGTAGGGAGAGGTTGCAGCTGCTGTGAGGGAGAGATCAGGGAGGAATCTTATCAAGAACTGGTTTATGTACTCAGCGATCTACAGCAAATGTGTTTTGTGGGTGCAGTGCACAATTGTTTTAAGCCTGCCCTGAGCCAACTACTACTGAAAACGAACTTTTTTTTTCCTTCAGTTAGTCAATACATAATCGGCAGCCATTTTATGCAACGATAGTGAACCAGCACAGGATATCTGCATGTCTGCAAGTCCAGAAATACTGCTTTGAGACACTGGGGTTAAAAAAAACTTGTTTCATATAGTGCACATCTAGGATTACCGCTGCATAAGTGACTGTGAAATTTAGGCCAGAAAAACGGCTTTCTCATACTGGGGCATACTGGGGCGAAAAAATAAACATGTGTTTCATATAGTGCACATCTAGGATTATAGGTGCATAAGTGAGTGTGACATTTAGGCCAGAAATACAGCTTTGTGCTTACTGGGGTGAAAAAACCTCTGATATACTGCACATCTGGGATTAGACGTGCATAAGTGACTGTGAAATTTAGGCCACAAATACAGCTTTTTGCTTATTGGGGTGAAAAAAGCATCTGTTTCATATAGTGCACATCTAGGATTATAGGTGCATAAGTGAGTGTCACATTTAGGCCAGAAATACAGCTTTTTGCTTACTGGGTAAAAAAATAAATAAACTCTGTTTCATATAATGCACATCTAGGATTATAAGTGCATAGGGGGCTGTTCATTTTAGGCCACAAATACGGCTTTTGCTTACTCTGATATACTGCACATCTGGGATTAGACGTGCATAAATTACTGTGAAATTTAGGCCACAAATACCGCTGTCATATAGAGTTTAAAAAGAAACAAATTGAGTGCAATACCCTACATCAGGGTTTTTTATTGGCGGTTAATTATTTTAAACAGACTTAGCCACTTTTTACTTTGCTTGGTAAACGCTAACTATGAGGCAAACATCTAATAAGGGACGCGGACGCGGTTATGGTCGTGGTGGTGTTAGTGGACCCTCTGGTGCTGGGAGAGGATGTGGCCGTTCTGCCACAGCCACACGTCCTAGTGTACCAACTACCTCAGGTCCCAGTAGCCGCCAGAATTTACAGCGATATTTGGTGGGGCCCAATGCCGTTCTAAGGATGGTACAGGCATTAGTCAATTGGGTGGCCGACAGTGGATCCAGCACGTTCACATTATCTCCCACCCAGTCTTCTGCAGAAAGCGCACAGATGGCGCCTGAAAACCAACCCCATCAGTCTGTCACATCACCCCCATGCATACCAGGGAAACTGTCTCAGCCTCAAGTTATGCAGCAGTCTCTTATGCTGTTTGAAGACTCCGCTGGCAGGGTTTCCCAAGGGCATCCACCTAGCCCTTCCCCAGCGGTGGAAGACATAGAATGCACATCCCACATTGTGCCAAAGTTTGCACATTGTTTTATCCCCTTTTTCAGGTTACTTGATAGCCTTATGGAACCACGGTTCATAATATGCTGCTTTTATGTGTTTTATATGACATTTTATGCCGCCTAATGGATTACAATTAACTCTCTTATTCCTGTGGATTACAGTAGAATTTTGCCCGTTTCCAGAGGATTCTACATTAAGTACTTCAAGTAAAAGGACTCAAGTCGTATTTGAGAATATTATTGCACTAGTAAATGCATAACGTATTTGCACTGTTTTTACCAAAATGTTTACTGCAATGTAAAAAGCTTGCACCCAAAGAAAGGACTCAAACATATACCTGAGCCCTTTGTGATCTCTATGTGATATTCTTGCACTAATTCTGCCTAAATGTTTTCAGGTTATGCAACGTTTAAGTATCATGTGCCCATTGTGTGTATTCTTGTCTAGGTGCCGCAATGTGAGCCTCATGGACTTATTGTGATATGTAGCACCTTACTCTTGTGTGCCTTACTTTACAGCTCTTGTTCTCTCCCCCCTTTATATGGACTGCCTATACGAACGCTTAATACTAATGGCCTACACCCGGTGTTATATACCCATAGGTACCCAGGGTAGTACCAAATGGTAAGTCCTGGCAGGTCTAGTAACTATACGGGTAACCCCGCTGCTTTGGGAATGGTTAGAGGAGTTTTTGACCCCTCCTTCCCGCTTGTTATGAGTTCAGGATTGCTCCCATCCTGAGGTGTTTCTTCCAGGAGTTTCATAGGATTATCAGACCCTCCTCCTGTGACATTGCCAGAAGTGCATGGAGACGCTAATACCTCCCCTTCTGTGCCTTTGCCTAAGGTATGGTACCTCAAGCCTTAGTGTCATTTAGCTACCTATAGTCACCATAGCGATCGTGCTATAAGCCTTATATTTTGACTTTGGTGCAGGGAAGGGAATACAGGATAAAGCCACCCTTCCATTTGTGGGCATTCCATTACATAATGGTGGGATTACAGAGTAAAGACACCCCCATGCTTTCTATGGTGTTAGGATCCGGAACACTTCAAAGTCAGTCAGTAGTGATTGCTTAGTGCAGACCTTTGGTTCACTGGTTATACCGATAGGGAAACTGTTACTTAGGACACCCTACTCATGCGGGCAGGAACCTCGGGTAGCCGTTATATGTTAGTCTTTGTATGCCTTATGTGTAATACATGCAGCACTTTGTATTTATTTGGGTACCGCAGAGCTGGTTCCTCTCCCTCCTAAGCATATTGGCGGTTCCTCTCCCTCATGCATATTGGCGGTTCAAACAATCATCTCTACTGGTGGACTGTTTAGGACATCCGAAACCTGTTCACTATCTGTGCATGCCCAGACATAACCAATGCTCCCAACACCTTCTAACAGCTAGATCAGAGTGGCTTATATAGAAGGCAACTTGAGCATGCATTATATGTATATTAGAGAGTCTAGGTGTCTAGCTGTAATAAGTGTGCTTAGCAGATCCTAAGTTTTATGAGCTCCTTGAAATACAGCCATAACATGTTCACCTCAAATGTTTATTCACCAAAGCCTCTGCCTTTATTAACACAAGGAACGGCTGACTATCGATCTGAGCATTCTCCTAAATCCTTAATACCTTGTGCATGCGGCTGTTCCCTTCCCAGCAAGCGTGGTCAACCGCCGTCCCCTAGGAGAGACTGAGCTCGAGGTAATTAGGAGCAGGCCCATGACTACAGCTTCTGTGGAGATCCCCATCCAGACAATTGCACAATTGTGGTCGATGTGCCAGCAGAGCACTTGTTGTGACCTTTAACCTGCTCTGACCTTGGGCATATTTCAGCACTGACATCATACGGGATATTACAGACACAGCTGCAATAATTTACTCAGCAGCTACCGCAGAAAGACTTCACGAGAAAGATGGTTTATTATGACAGTAATGTCCTGGAAATAACTGGTCTACAAATTACTGGTGTGAACTTTAGGCAACAGTGAAAACCACTCGCTGAATGATGACCCAATGAGTCACTAGTACATCACGTTTGTTGGGATCCCCCCGTTAAGAATTGTTTGTGACACATAGTATCATAGTAAGGCTGAGAAGAGACCAACGTCAATCATGTCCAGTCAATTATATTAGTTCAAGAAGGTTGGACCAATAAACAAAATAATTGGCTAAACCATTAACTTGCAATCCAAAATTCCAGAGAAACAAATGCCAAGTGACTGAAAAAAACCAGGAAATTGTGTAATGGTTTCAACATTTACAGGATATGAAATGAACGTGATTGTGAAACTTCTGCTGCTTGGTCTAGTCACCTATTGAATGGAACCACAAAGTGACATCTAACCAAATGGAGCTCTGGAGTCACGGGGACACGTACTGTACTTTATTATCCAACAGAGCCAATGACTATAACTCTTACATATAGGATTAAATTTAGTGTTGGTCAAGCACCAAAGTGCTCGGGTGCTCGAGTAGAACACTTTGGGATATGTTTATGTTGGCCTATCTTGGGTCTCTTTATCCCAAATAAGAGTAATGTAACAATATGATTATATTTGACAATATGGATATATTTGCAACCATCATCTACTAGTGTTGATCGAGCACCAAAGTGCTCGGGTGCTCGAGTAGAACACCTCGGGATGCTCGGGTGCTCTACAGAGCACCCGACACAATGGAAGTCAATGGGAGAACCCGAGCATTAAACCAGGCACCTTCTGCTCGGAAGAGGGGAGGGCGTCTGGTTCATAGGAAAAGGTCAGAAATTGATGGAAACACCACTGAAATGGTTCGGGAACAGCATGGGGAGGATGTCTGGATGCATCTTGGACTCCCAGGACGCTGCTGGGAACCATGTTGTCCGAGTAGTACGCCACTTTTACAGACTTACAATAATACGCACAAAACTAAAGATAAAATTTTTCGATTTTAGAGGAAAAATTGTTAGGAAACATTCTTTCCTGTATATTTACTTGTATGTAAAATGCAACTGCTGCCAAAAATTACACGGAAGAGGCACTCCCATACAACCTGTATATCACTGTAAGGGGGGAATATTAATTACCAATATTTATGCAAATATCAATAATTAATATTCATAAATAGGAGGAGTCGTCTAGTGATGACTCCGCCTATTTATACCTTTATATTAATAACACTATACTTTTACCTTGCCTTATGCTAATTACTAAACTAGCTGCATGCGCCTTACTGAATTAACTACCGCTAGTAACCACACATAACACAGTAGGTACAAATAACACACAGTATTTATTATCAACCTACAGTACACAATACACACAATACAGCACCATAAATACAGCACTAAATACACTATTCAATCCCAAGTTCCACCCACAAACTAACTATACAGTACACACACACACACACATTAGCAGCCCACCCCACCTGGACTAAAACCTATCCCTACAGGGAAGCGAAGGGTTAACGGTGGCTCTGCAAGGGCAAATGCAAGCCACAGACACAGGGTACTGGGGTACAGAATAGGGAGCATGGATGCTCCTACAGGGTTAGGGTAGGGTATAGCGGTTGTAGGGGTACGTCGGTGGGATCGGGGTATGGTCGGTCGGATAATAGCAGCAGGGATAGGGGTGTAGCAGGGAGTGATGGTGGGATGGAGTATTGTAGGGGTTAATAGATAGGGGTGTAGCAGGGAGTGATGGTGGGATGATTGTAGGGGTATAGGGGTATGTTGGTGAGATTGGGGTATGGTATAGGGAGGGTTAAATCATTGGTGGTATAGGGTATAGGGAAGGTTAATGAATATAGGGGTCCATAGGAGCTACAGGTAATCGTTGGTGGGATAGGGTAATATGGGGAGGTAGTAGGGGTTAATCGTTGGTGGGGTAGTGGATACTCAGCCCATCCAGGGAATTGCTCGTTGTCCAATGGGGGATCCTCTTCAGGGGGGCGGCTTGGCTCTTCTTCCCACAGTGCAGGGGCTGCCGGATATTTATGTCCGGCGGCCCGCACTGCCGCACTACCCACACTGTGGCGCGCGCCACCATCAGGGACACGTGGGTCGGCGCCGCTTCCTGACAGTCGGGAGAAGCCTTTGATCTCCCGTCTGTAACACTTTGCATTCCGGACAGCGCAATGATAATTGCGCTGGAGATAATTAATACAAAGGACTCTTCTTTGAAGCATACAGGATGACCGGACTCTTGTCCGGTCATTCTGATGCAATTAACCAGATGGCATCAGCGTGAATGCTTGGGGCACATTCACACTGATACATCTGGTTTCAGGTGAACCAGGGGACGCCATATATAATATACATGTATATGGATGTTTGGGGCACATCCATACACATGTATACATCACATAGAATTTTGGGATATATATATGTTGGGACACATAGGGGGATATATATTAGGGGGCACATATTCCACAAGGGCCACCCATGAGCCCCTGTGGAATACTAAGGGCAGATGTGCACAGATGCTGGGTACATCTGCGCACATCATCCTATAATATGCCTGTTAATGCATGTATATATATTATACATGCATGCACAGGTTTGCATACACATATGTATATATATATATATATACATGCATATATTTCAACCCTTCCTCAACAATCACATAAAGGAGGGCCTCATTCACATTGTGGTACAATTGTACACGTAGTGGGGCTCCTACACTCATAAAGCCTATGCACTAAGGGAAAGGGCTGCCAAAAATTGCAAGGAACCGGCACTCCAATACACCCTTTATGATTGATGACCTGCTGGTGACCCTCAAAAACTATTGGAGCAAGGGCCTGCTGATCTGACCATCTAAAACATTAGGGGCGAGGGCCTGCTGCTGAGCTGACCATCTAAAACATTAGGGGTGAGGGGCTGCTGCTGAGCTGACCATCTAAAACATTAGGGGCGAGTGCCTGCTGCTGAGCTGACCATCTAAAACATTAGGGGCGAGTGCCTGCTGCTGATCTGACCCTCAAAAACATTATGGGCGAGGGCCTGCTTGAGACCCTCTAAAACATTATGGGCGAGGGCCTGCTGGTGACCCTCTAAAACATTAAGGGTGAGGGCCTGCTGGTGACCCTCTAAACCATTATGGGCGAGGATCTGCTGGTGACCCTCAAAAACATTATGGGCGAGGGCCTGCTGGTGATCCTCAAAAACATTATGGGCGAGGTCCTGCTGGTGACCTTCTAAAACATTATGGTTGAGGGCCTGCTGGTGACCCTCAAAAACATTAGGAGCAAGGGCCTGCTGGTGATCCTCTAAAACATTATGGGTGAGAGCCTGTTACAGAGCTGACCCTCTAAATCATTAGGAGCGAGGGCAGCCTAATAAGCATGTAGATATGATGGAGGAGGAAGAGGAGGACGAGAAAAGGGAGATTGAACCATATACCCTTTTTAGTGGCGGAAGGGGTGGATGGGAATACAGTGTATTTAATACACCATAAAAGTCACATGTAGAGTGCCTTTATGTTCAGCCGCTTTCCTTTAGTGGAGTTGAGAAGTCAGGGGCAATCCAGACCTTGTTCATTTTTATAAGAGTCAACCGGTCAGCATTTTCAGTTGACAGGCGGATAAGCTTATCAGTTATTATGTCCCCAGCAGCACTAAATACCCGCTCTGATAAAACGCTGGCGGCGGGGCAGGCCAGCAGCTCCAAGGCGTAGAGCGCAAGTTCATGCCACGTGTCCAGCTTGGACACCAAATAGTTGAAAGGCACAGAGGGATCACTGAGGACACAGACACGGTCTGCTACGTACTCCTTCACCATCTTCCAAAATTTTTCCCCCCTTGTGATACTTGCCCGTACATCAGGTTGAGGGTGCTGGCGAGGTGTCATAAAACTGTCCCAAGCCTTGGAGAGTGTTGCCCTGCCTCTGTTGGAATTGCTGTGTGTTCCCCTCGTATTCCCTTCTCGGTTGGCGAAGGAACTATGTACTCTGCTGCCAGCGTTGTCAGCTGGAGGTTTTTGGAGACATTTTTCCACAAGGACCTTCTGGTTTTGCACAATTTTGCTCGTCCTCTCCACCACAGGAATGAGAGATGAGAAGTTCTCTTTGTAGCGGGGGTTGAGAAGGGTGAACAACCAGTAATCGGTGTTGGCCAAAATGCGTACAAAGGAAAAGGCAGCCTAACATAAAGTCAGCCATGTGTGCCAGAGTCCCAACGGACAAGACACTGTCCTCATCAGGAGGATGACTCTCAATCTCCTCATCCTCTTCCTCCTCTTTGGCCCATCCACGCTGAACAGATGGAATAAAACTTCCATGGGTACTACTCTCTGTAGCGGAGGCAACCATTTCCTGCTCCTTCTCCTCCTCCTCATCATCATCTAATTCGCGCTGAGAAGACGAACTGAGAGTGGTCTGGCTATCACCCTGTGTACTGTCTTCCCCCATTTCTACCTCTTCCACATGCAAAGCGTCCACCTTAATTGTGAGCAGCGAGCATTTGAGTAGACACAGAAGTGGGATGGTTACACTGATAATAGCGTTATCTCCGCTCACCATCTGTGTTGATTCCTCAAAGTTGCGTAAAACCTCAGAAGTCAGACAACAATGCCCACTCGTCGCTTGTGAAGAGCGGAAGCTGACTGAAAAGACGACGACCATGTTGCAGCTGGTTTTCCACTACTGCCCTTTGCTGCTCACAAAGCCTGGTCAACATGTGGAACGTCGAGTTCCAGCGTGTGCTCACATCGCGCAACAGTCGGTGAGCTGGCAATTGCTACACTGCTTCCAGCTACTGACTGATGGCTGACTGGTGCTGCAAGATGATAATTAAGAGGTGGAAGTGGAGGAGGAAAAGAGGGGGTTGCAGCCACTAACGTAGGTGGTGGCGGAAACCCTGATTAAAGTAGGGCCTGCATTCCTTGGCGTCGGTAGCACATGTGCCATCCAGGGGTACGACTTGCTCCCAGCCTCCACATTGTTAACCCAGTGTGCTGTCAGGGAAATGTAGCGTCCCTGGCCACAAGCACTTGTCCATGTGTCAGTCGTTAAGTGGACCTTCTCAATAACTGCGTTGGTCAGGGCACAGGTGATGTTATGGGACTCATGCTGGTGTAAGGCTGGGACTGCACACCATGAAAAATATTGGCGGCTGGGGACAGAGTAACGCGGGACGGCCAACGCCATCAGGCTGCGGAAAGCCTCAGTGACCACAAGCCAAAATGACAACATTTCCAGGGCCAGCAATTTGGAAAAGTGCACCTTTAGTGCTATGGCCTGTGGGTGGGTGGCTGAGTATTTTTGCTTTCGTTCAAAGGCCTGGGGAATAGACATCTGTATGCTGAGCTGGGACACAGAAGTGGATGTGCTAGATAATGGTGTTTGCAAAGGTCCAGGTGTACGGCTGGAGGCATTCGGGCCTGCGTCTTGGACAAGGGATTGGCCAGCATGTAACACAGAGGAAGAGGAGGTATTGGTATGACCCGCAGAGACAGAATGTGGACCCAGGCATTCGTCCCACTTATTACGGTGCTTGGATGCCATGTGGCGGATCATGCTGGTGGTGGTGAGGTTGCTAGTGTTCACGCCTCTGCTCATTTTGGTATAGCACAGGTTGCAAATGACAATTTTTTTATCGTCCACACTTTCCTCAAAAAAGCGCCAGACTGCGAAACACCTACCCCTTGGCAAAGGAGATTTTCGCAAGGGGGTGCTCCAGGGAGCAGTTGCGGGCTTGTTTTTCTGTGGCCCACCTTCTCCCTTTTGCCACCCCACTGCCTCTTCCAGCCTGTTGCGGTGCTGCTGATCCCTCTCCATCTGTACTGCTGCCCTTGCTCGGCTTGCTACCTTCCCAGGCTGGGTCAGTGACTTCATAGTCCACCACCTCCTCTTCCACTTCCTCACTCTGGTTATCCTCCTGACTTGTTGACCTAACAACAACCTCAGTTATTGACAACTGTGTCTCATCCTCATAATGAACCTCTTGAGACACTAATTGCCATTGACTTATTGGCAACTGTGTCTCATCATCATCATCCACCTTGTGAAACTCTAAGTGCTGTTCCCCACCATTATCTTTTTGTGACTGTGGATGCTCAAGAGTTTGGGAATTAGGGCACAATATATCCTCATGTCCCTCTTCAAGCGGGTTTGTCGAGAGGCCCAAATCAAGGAATGGCGATGAAAAGAGCTCCTCGGAATATCCAAGTGTGGGATCACTTGTTTGCCAAGACTCTCCATGGTGGGTGGAAGGAGGATCAGGGTGAGGATTCTGTTGACCAGACTCTTGGCTACTGAGACTGGACTTTGTAGAAGACAAAGTGCTTAACCGACTGGAAGAAATATCTGCTGCAATCCAACCGACCACCTGGTCGCACTGGTCTGACTTCAAGAGTGGTGTCCTGCGCCGCCCTGCAAACTGGGACATGAAGCTAGGTATTGTGGATGAGTGTGTTTCTTGTGCTCTGGCAGCAGGTACAGTTTCACCGCGCCTAGGGCCACGGGCTCTGCGTGCACCATCAGCAGCACGGCCACTTCCCCGTCCCTTACTGCTCGCCTTCTGCATATTAAATGGTATATATGCTTGCAAGTCTGTCACACGTACAGTAGCTCAGGTTTTGTAAGTGTATGAACAAATAAAGTACCTAGAATGTCACAGATATTTTTAGGATGCGCAAACGTTATACAGGAGATGTAGCACAGATAATGTCGCTGTCCGCAGCATCTATGAAAAAAGTACACTGAATTTCACAGATATTTAGGATGCGCAAATGTTATACAGGAGGTATAGCGCAAGTAATGTCGCTGTCACCACAGTCTAATAAAAAAGTACACTGAATTAATGTCACAGATATTTAGGATGTGCACACGTTATGCAGGAGATGTAGCGCTGGTAATGTCGCTGCCCGCAGCATCTATGAAAAAAGTAAACTGATATTTAGGATGCGCACACATTATACAGGAGATGTAGCACAGATAATGTCACTGTCACCAGCGGCCAAACAATTGCGCTGAATGTCACAGATATTTAGGCTGCGCAAATGTAAAATAAAAGATGTAGCGGAGGTTGTGTCACTATCAGAAGCGGCACTAACAATTGCACGCAATTTAGCGCAGGTTGCGCTAATAATTATATTGCTGCCAGATACAACTATAGTCCTTAAAAGGACTTTTGTGTCTCTAACAAGTTTTTTCACTAAAATATTCCTCTTTCACTCCCTACACTGTCTGTCCCTTCTACAGCACAGCTCTCCCTGACTAAGACTGAGCCGAACACGTGTCATCGGGTGCTATATAGCACCCAATGACGCGTTCCGGCCAGCCAATCAGTGTAATGCCAGTAGCCAACATGTTTATGTTATTACATTGAGTGCCAGTACCTCCGCAGACGTTTATTGGCTGCGTAGCAGTGTGCGGAGAGGAGACTCGATCATCGCGCTTGAGCACACCGCAGCCGAACACCGCGATGTGCCGAGCATCGCGGTGCTTGAGTAAAATTAGTGTTCGGCAGAGCATGCTCGCTCAACACTAATTAAATTCTATCTCCCTTTCATCTATCGATTTCGCAATAGACATGTGATGTTTTCTATCTATAAAATGTATAAGGTTGGACATGTGTTCTGTGAACCTCACGTGAACCATAGCCTTGCCGTCTTTACATAATCAGAGCAAAAAGTGATAAAACGCAAAGATCACCCAACACGTCTTGGAAATCTGTGCGCAACCTTCATGTGCAGTAGGGGGGAGATGACTGAATTGATTTTGCTCCATCTGAGGATCATGGCCAGTAGACGTAATTTACCTTGAACTGCAAATAATTTTAGGTACCTCAGGAGCCAAATCTGTTATTGACTGCAGGTTTAGAATGTAATCTTCCCAATGTCCTTAACTGATGTTCAGCCAGCACATGGAACATTGGAACATCTTGATTTCCATGCTCTAGTTGACCGTGCAGTAAACAGATGTAACGTCCTCCTGACGAAACCATAGCAATTTAAGTTCTACGTGGTGCCAATCATCTCCATTGGTCCATGCATGAACCTTTTGATCAGTGAAAGTGAGAGTGGCTCATGGCTTTTTTGTGTGTATAGAGTAGAAAAGTCCTCCCAAAAAAGCATAACTTGGAAGCTGATTCCATTTCATATTGTCCTAACTCATCAAACAGAGATTGGTGCATCTTCACCCTTTTACCATCCTTGATTAGATAAGACCTCAGGCGGTGGGCAGCATATTATAGAGCGAGAGGAGCTGAGTCCATTTATAATTTTGTAGGGAAAGATTTTGTATTACTTGTAATTTGTTACATTTTATTCCCACTCCTTAGGAGTCTGGTGAGCAGTCCTAGTAGACACCATTCTCTGCAGGAGGACTGCCTACTGGTCTCCTAAGCCTAGAAAGAGCAGGGATATAAATGAATAAATTATAAGTCATACTGCTGAATCTTTTTAATCAAAATTTGCATCTGCTCAGCTCCTCCAGATCTTTAAATGTATGCCCACAAAAAGGACTGGATGTACAAAGTGACAGGTTCCCCTTTAACTTTATTGGTTAGGTTGATAAAAAGAATCCTCTACAGTTCATATATAAATGGGGTAGGGCTAGCCTGAGCTACATGAACTGTATCTTGGTAAATGTGGTCTTTAGGTTTTGTATTCTTCTCCTTAGAGTTTCCCGGCACCACCTTAAATTTTTATAAAGGGTCTCCAGGCATGTTATACCCTGCCACAAAGCCTGAATTCACCACCACACTTCTGGTTCTCTAAGCCTAGATTTTCCATCTTTTAAAGTGCTGGCTTCTCATCCTGCGCCAGATCTGCCCAGTGCATGCATGGAAGAGACTAAGGCTATGTTCACCCGTGGACATTTTTAGAATTAATTGAAGTCAATGGGGCTATTTACATGTCCGTTTATGTAACAGCAAGTGAATAGTGGGCGTCAAAAAATAAAACATGTTCTATTATTTGGCTAGACGGACCCCACTGAAATAAAAGGGACCTTTTTTTAATGGCTGTTAGATAGGAGTGCACAGGTTTAACACCCTTTAAAGATGGGTATACGTGTGAAAAATGGCATTTAAGGTGTTAAAATAAATCCACCCCTCACCCCCCTTCCCTACATACACATAAAGACAGTGCCCTCCAGGACATTTACATTAATGCAATTCACTAAATAACAAACCAATCTGTGGCTGATTCTGCACTAAGTAGGCTCTGGTGAGGACCACAATCAGTGGGGACAAAATTGCTTGAGAAGAGAAAATACCATTTGAGACCATGTGAGCTGAAAGACCATAGAGGCCAAATATTGAGAAAAATTTAACTAACTAAGCTAACTAAGTTAGGGCAGATCGGGCAGCAATCCACCATTTCCTAGATAGTAGTGAATCCATGAGCGGTGGGTAATTGGTCCATCATGATCCCAGTCTAAGGGTCATTTGGAATAGGCTAATCTCTGTTCTTGACCAGTGGATAAAAAGAAGAATTTTTTTGTGTAGATGTGTTCACCCTTACCTGTCTATATATTTTATTATGGACTCCAATTATTTATATCAATATAAAATCACAATGTGCCTGCAGATCACTGAACATGCTGAAACATATAGACAGATGTAGCACATACATCTGTCACGAGGGTGTCCAGAACCACGCCGGTTATACCCGGGGTCAGGAAGTCGCAGCGGTTGGCTGCACGCTCTATGTAAGATAGGGCTGTTTCCTTATGGTAGCTTTCTTGGTTTGCTTTGCAACCCTTTTTGGCTCACTCAGGGATCCGTAGCTCCTTCTCCTCAGCTGTTCCTTGTCCAGCACTCCCAACCTCCTTATATTCCCCTCTCACACTTCTCTGGTTGCCAGATATAGAGCTTCCTGCCTGGACTTCTATACTGACCCACTGGAGCTGTGTTGCTGTGTTCTCTGGTTGTTGGTCCAGAACGTTACCCTCCGGATCCCTGTTGGACCTTTGTGGTCTGCTGTGGTCGCCCACCTGGGTTTATGTGTTTGTCTGTATTGTCTGTCCTCTCCCTGGTGTTTCCCTCTTAGTGTCAGTGGTGCGGACTAGCGATCCCACCGGCCCGTTCACTACCTAGGGTTCATTTTAGGGAAAGCCAGGGTTTAGGCACGTGATCGCCGCACGGGTGAGGAACCCGTCTAGGGACGTCAGGGCAGTCAGGTGCCAGCCGCAAGGTGAGTCAGGGGTCACCACCTTTTCCTCTCCCTTGGGCAGGGCTTTCCCTTTTCCCTCCCTGTGCGTGACGCCGGTCATTACAACATCTCCTGACAGAGTATCACGAAAAGCTGTAATATTGTCTTATGCTTTTTTTTTGTTTTGGGGGGGGGGGGGGGGGTGTTGTATTTTCTTCAACTTCTTTCTTCTATTCATGTTGTGCTGCTTCATTTAGTTATTTATTAGGTTTGCCATAATCATTTAGACTTCATGGTCACTTACATGAACTGATAACATTTCTCAAGTGCTTATAAATATAATGTAAATAGTTTTACATTATAATGTTATGAATTTTTATATGTATTCGGCTGTATGTTCCAGTTAAGGATATCAATGACAAGGGTTAACAAGGAACAAGGCTAACCATCCTAGTCTTCCCCTTTTGATAGCATTGGGCTGGTCCTGCTTTCCACCAGGAGGGGGAGTTTCTGTCCAGAGACAGTGGAGAGGAAGTTCATGTCAGGGCTCCTGTTCCTGATTATCCAGAGAGATCTATCATTCATCTTCCTCAAGTGAAGTCTTGAGACCCTAGACAGCAGAGTGAACTGCTACAAACAGCATTAAAGACACTTCCACAAGGTGGGGGACTGCCAAGACACCCATTATCTAGAACGTTATTTGGACAGTACCACCTAAGTGCTAGATTGCCACCATCCAATTTCCCTTCATAATTCTCACTGGTGCCAAAGAAGATTTGCACTTGAAATCAGCTGCTACTGAATGTGTTTGAAGTTCTATGTTACACTTAGTAAAAAGACTTTGTTACATCTAATTCTGGCCTCATTCTTCAGTACTACATTTCCACTGCATCTATCCCTGGGGAGCAACAGCCTGATGGAGTACACTGTGACACGATCCTTCACCAGGGTCACTACCACTCCCATCTTCTGCACCTGCTCCTCCAGGGCTCACTGCACTTGCATCTCCATCATTTGTGGTATCACATCCTGATTCCTCTGCATGTTCAGAGGTTCAGCTGTTCTTCGATATATTGTCTCCACCAAGTCGCGATTTGTAGATTGTGGAGTGGGAATCTTCCACTAGGGGAATAAAATAACCTTCCTAATAAACAGCAAACCAATGATTGCCAAAACAATAGTAAGCAAGAAAGCTAGCTGCTGAATACACTCCAGGGGATAAAATAATACGTGATATGAAATGGCACACCCTTTCTTTTCTCAGGGCACACTATGATATTGGGTCTCCAGCCTGATGGTAGTTTGGGTGTCCTTGGTGTTATGAGTGTTATACAGATGCAAGACAGGAGAGTAGGTGCTGGAGCCGGTAAATGGTGCTGGAGTCAGTAATCAGGCCAGTTGTAGGAAATAGACAAGTCTCTCTTTACTATAGTGCAGAATGGGAGTTGTAGTACATCCAACAGTATCACACACAGTTCCAAACAATTCACAGTGCAAATCTTCCCAGACAGCGATGCATGAATATAAGCAAGGATAGTGGTTGTAGTACTCCTTTCCTCTCTCTCGAAAGTCTCTGTCTCTCTCTCTCTGCAGAATCTAAGGCTGGCAATAAGGCTCTTACAAATGTGTCTGTAATTCCTAGCTGAGGGGTACAGGATTAAGATATGGCTGGCCAGGACCAGGTTAAAGTGTATTATCAATGTCCTTCTCACTGCAGTAAAGTCTTTATCAGCCTTAAACAGTAAATACCTTACTGACTGATAGTGTTGAGCGCGAATATTCGAATCGCTAATTTTAATCACGAATATCGCCACTTCGAGAGTTCAAGAATATTTAGAATATAGTGCTATATATTCGTATTCGCGATTAGTGTTGAATATTCTAAATATTCTAAATATTACATTGCCGATTTTCGCAATCAAGTAAACAATACCTGGAGATCACGGATTCTCAAATTTGCGGAGAATATTCGGCCAAATATTCGCGAAATATTGCGAATTGAAATATTGCCTATGCCGCTCATCACTACTGACTCAAATACTCAGCCAGGCACATGTTGGACCTACTTGTTTCTTACTTCCTCTCTCTCTAGAGTACTGTAAAGTAGAGATGGCTTTCTTGATGAAAAAGTTCAAGGAGTGAGCACATGCAGCTCTCTCACCTCCTCAGCTATCACTACACTCTGAACTATCCGCAATCGTAATTCCATCACCTATTTTCCTACAAGTTCAGAGTCAGGATTGTTAACCCTGACTGATCCATACAAAACTATATAAAGTTATACAATGCATCAGAACATTATACAACAATAAACTATTTGCAAGTACCCTATTCTGGGGTATTGCAGGTATATCCAACTATTTGAATGCAGAGATATGTGTGACTATCCTTCTAAGTAACCCCAAACTCAACAGATGGTTGTGTGAAGCGAATAAAGACTCAACCATGAGGACTCAGCCATGAAGTTATTCACACTTTCCAGGTCTTCTGGCACAATGAGTTGCAGTAGAAGTACCATACATAGGTACTTAGGGAAGGTATATGGGAGCTGACATCTACAGGATCCTCCTAATTAAAGCCCAGGTTAGTCACTTTACTGAGTGAATAGCAGGTGGTTTCTGGCAATGATACTGGACTTTGCTGAACTTCTGGCAGGTTGTTGGTCTTGCATGACTGATGGATGCCACAGCTTTCTTACATTTCCAGATTCTCATTTATCGGAGAAGCCTTCATGATATTTTTCTTGATTTGGAGAGCTATAAAAAGCTGCTCTCCCTGGCTTACGTGTCTACCTATCCATTTTTCTTCATCATCTGGTATGTAGATATGCAATAACAATTTTTGAATTCAGCAAATGCTTACATTATAGCCTAGTTTCTGCAAACAGATATCGGCCAACCTTAAAAATGAGCCACCTCTACAGGAAGCTTCACTTCCAACCACCATTTGAGCCTGTTGCTGGATTCGTGGGATTCGTGGACTCGAATACCGACGTAATTTACGAAATTCAAATCCAACGAATCCCGCC
This sequence comes from Bufo gargarizans, assembly GCF_014858855.1. Classification (NCBI taxonomy): domain Eukaryota; kingdom Metazoa; phylum Chordata; class Amphibia; order Anura; family Bufonidae; genus Bufo; species Bufo gargarizans. The sequence goes on from NC_058080.1 coordinate 11,876,933, forward strand.
ACAACGTCACGTCCCCAAGCCACATCCCTGCGCCTCCCAAGACCAGTGGCATCGCCAAGGGGGGGCCATAGGGGGCCACAGCTCCCTTACATCACGCTGTGTCCCCCAACTAAAATGTGCCCCCATTCATTTTGACCGCTCACAGGAGTGTACATTTCTTCTAAACAGTAATCGGTATCCTCTGACCTGGTCCTGCAGTAACTTTAACTTTAAATCAGCGCTCGCTTGGTAACAACTAACAGGCGGTGCGCCTGCTCCTCCCACTAGGTGGCGCAGGAGCGTGACATCACTGTGAGGGCCGCCCGCGCACTGCCTGTAGGCTGTAGCCTGGCCCTGTTACCGAAGCTAGCTGAGGAGTGGTGTAAGGTACTAGTAGAGATGAGTGGCCGCTTATTTAAAGTTAAAGTTACTGCAGGATATGGATTACAGTTTAGAAATGTGACTGTCAAATGTACACTCCTGTGAGCGGCGGGGAGGCGGATCTGTGGATGACACTGTTATGGGGTGGTATCTGTGGATGACACTGTTATAGGGAGGGGGATCTGTGGATGACACTGTTATGGTGGTGTGGGGGATCTGTGGATGACACTGTTATAGGGAGGGGGATCTGTAGATGACACCGTCATGGGGTGGATCTGTGGATGACACATGCAGCATAAGATGCTATATAAGGTATGTGTCATCCACAGATCCCCTCTATAGCAGTGTCATTCACAGATCCACCCTACATAATAGTGTCATCCACAGATCCCCCCATAGCAGTGTCATCCACAGATTCCCCCCATAGCAGAGTCATCCACAGATCCCCCATAACAGTGTCATCCACAGATCCCCCCATACAATTCTTATGTGCAGGATTCATAGGATTCGAGAGTCGAAAGATTCAATATATTCGAGAACCTTTTCGGATTCGAAAAAAATTAGATTCGCTTCACCTCTACTTATTACTAATTACTTAATATAATCTTGAGGAGAGCCTTCATGGTTTACCTCTTAGCTATGAAGAAAAGACACCAAATTTCTATATTTTCTAGTGTCTCTTCTATTTTAAATCTATCTCATCCATCTACATCCAAACTTTTTGTAATAATTTATATGAATGTTAATATTGTTCCCAGAGAACACACACGAAGGACCCAAACTAACATTTTTACTCAAGAAATTTCTTGTTTCAAAGCCCGGTTTATTAAACTTCTTCTACATTTTTAATCCAATTTATACTGTTTTTAATAACCTTGAGCTGAGCAATGAATTTCATGTAGCTTGAACAGATCATAAATCTTTTTTGCCCACAATATTTCATTCGATTACTTCATCCTCGCTATAAAAGCTGTATGTATTCTTCAGATTTTTAAATCCTAATAAATATGTTTTATTTCCTGAGATATTTCATTCCAATGTATAAAGTGTTTGTCGTCCAGGACTATGGTTCAATACTGAAGTCTTCTGAGACGGCAGGAGGTTTCGGCATGGACGTGTTTTGGCAAATCGAAAAAACCCTCAGAGGAATCTAAAAGTGCAGCTTACAAAAATTATGTTTCCTGTGCCTTACAAGACGTACTGCAAGTGTCCATGATTAGGACAAACGTACTCTACAAGACACAATTGTTAGTTTACATAGTAACATAGTTTGTAAGGCTGAAAAAAGACATCTGTCCATCCAGTTTAGCCGGCAAAGTTGATCGAAAGGAAGGCAAAAGGACCCTCATATGGTAGAAGCCAATTTTCTACATTTTGTTGAGATAGTTTTTAACATTACACCATTAAGTGGTTCCAATTAACACCTACACAACGTCTCATATCCATCTGGTTATATCTGGTATTTGGTTCCAACGGTCGCTGTATCAATCCTGCCATTAATAAAAGTGGCCATTTCGAAAACTCATGATGAGTAAACTTTATTTTAGCTTGGAGAACAAACATGAACATAATGTGAAGAATAGTAAATATACAATAACTGTGGTCACTATATACTTCTGTAAGGTCAGATCAGGCCAAGACCCCGGTACATGTCTAACCTTGAAATATGGCTCCTCTAAATACTCTAAGTTGAGTTATGGTCATGTGAACACCCCGCATCACCACTCCATATATTCTTCTTGACACGTTGCCATTTTAGAAAATTTTTCTTTGCAATGTTAACCCTTATACAATGCCATATGTGATGTTCTGCAAGTGTGGATGCTCACTCATTTTGCTTTGTCTGCATAGGAACCAAAGGAGGAGAAGCTGGGGCAGATGCTAGACACAGAGCCAAAGAGAGAAAGCATGGAATAAAGTGTTCTGATCCTGCAAGTGAGTATCCCACAGTGGATTTATGTCTAAGTGACCTGCATCCTCACTACACCATATGCCACCCATCTAAAAATACTGTATAGTGCTCAAATAATAGTCAGCATTCAAATAATACTCCATTTAAGGACATATACACAAATCAGACATAGCACCGGTGAAGTGACCTGTGCAGCAGTGAATAGCCTTGATTGTCACCTGTCATTCAGTGGGATGAACAGTATTAGACAGGAAATGGACAGTTAGCTCTTGAAATCAATGTGCTGGAATCAGGAAAATTGGGCAAATGTAAGGATCTGAGCAACTTTGACAAGGGCCAAATTGTAATGGCTAGACGTCAAGATTGTAGCAGTTCCAATTTGGCAGGGTGTTCCTGGTATGTAGTAGTTAGTACCTACCAAATATGCTCTAAAGAAGGACTACAGGGCCATGGGTGCCCAAGACTCATTAACCTTGGGGGTGAAGGCAAGTGTCTGGTGGTATTATTTAGAAACTGAATTATAGTTGTAAGTGGGAACTATAATGATCAGTCATTGTGTGGGCCCCCCTTATGCCCTCGAAAAGACTCTACAAGATCTCTAAAGCTGTCCTGTGGGTATCTGGCTTTAAGTCCTGTAAGTTGGCCTCCATGTATGAGACTTGTTTTCACCTTGAACTATTTGTAATGTTCATTAAATCATTCCGAAAGAATTTTTGCAGTGGCATTATTCTGTGGAAGGAGACTGTGGCGGACTGAACCGTCACTAGGGGCTGCTGTAGAAGTCTGAGGGCTAGCCTCCTTCTTATGGACTATGGACCCAGAACTATGGAGACCCCCTCAGACCTTTTTGTGTTGCTAGATTCAAACCCTGCACCTGGGGTTACAGGGAACTATGAACCCTGATTTATGTGTGGAGTTTATATGCCACAATGCTCTTCTCTACACTTTTGATATTAACTTCCCTTTAAGTGAGGCCATATCGTTGTCTTGGGCAGGATGGCATCTCTGGTCATGGCCGAGGAGTCAATCCCACCTTATTCTGACATCTTTGTGTCAACTCTCATTACTAAAACAGGTCATAAGAGTTTCCACTGAGCCGTTCATCTTGGTACATTGTTCTCTCAGTAGTAATTCACAATGAAATCACTGACGCGACCTCAATAAATGTGTCCTATCAGACAGCTGGGTGAGCTCCAGGAGCTTTTTGCTCTCAGACTAAATAAGTCTTTTTTTCTAATATTACATCATAACGTAAGCATCTTTCTTTCTGTCGGCATGAGCCGCAAGGAACAAAAGTCAAACAAATGTTAAACAAATCACTCCATAAATCACGTGGCCCTCAGCTACCAAGCATGGAATCAAGGAAGTCTCTATTCACGGCCACTATGGTTAGCTCTGTGTTAAAAGGAGTGATGACATCATCTCTGTGGAAGCAGGAAGCAGGAAGTTGTGTGGATTACAGCATTGCCAAAACTCTGAGGGCTGTTTGTATGTTTACATGTTATGCGTGTGTCGTGGTTTCTAACGGTTGGGTGAGTGATCATCAATGTTCTTCCAGAATTTCATAATTAGAACAAATAGATATTAAGCATCCTTCCACGAGAACATCTTGTCAGTGCAATAAATATTTATCTCATCCCAGACAAGCGGATGTTGACAAACTACATACTGGTAGTCACCGATCGTATCATCTGGTGTTAACTCCGCTAACAATGTTCTATATCATTCTATTGTCAGTGACGGGAAGGCCCAGCACGGATGTGTGCACGGTACATGTAGCAGAGCTGCCATCTGTTGTGACTCATAGCGATGTCATCTGTCTGACGTCTGTGATTTTACAGAGAAACACCATCAAAACCTGCAGCATTTTCTAATAGGGGTCAACCAGTTTCTCAAATGATATACATAAAAGCAGCAAAAAATACTGCATAAAAAAATGCTACTCACCTCTTGAGTCCTGCAAAGAATCAGTACAGAGGCTTCAGCAGCCCACTTGGTCCTTGTTTACAAGCAACCAGCACGTGATTGCTGCAGCCAGTCAAAAGCCTGAGTGGTCATATGTCATATTACTGGTGCCATGGCTCCCATCAATGACTGGAGATTCCAGTAGTATGACTGCCGAGGGCGCACATGGACTGTAGTAGTCAAGGGCTGTTCACTCAAAAGCAAACACCAGGGGCCTATCATCATCATCTATCTATCAGTCTGTCTGTCTATCTCATATCTGTCTACTATCTATCTCCTATTTATCTATCCCGAAAAAAACGTACCCAAGCCCAGCCCAGGAGTATTTCAGCATCTGGAGGAATAAAATAAGAACATCCCAGAAGCTGACAGTATACCAGAACCTACGTAGGGAATACAAACTTCCCCAATATCTGGAGAAACTCCCCAATCCAAGCGACCAACAGATCCTGAGCCGCTACAGACTGAGCGCCCACAGCCTGCTCATTGAATCCGGGCGTCACCGACAGAGGTACAAGCCCAGGGAGAGCAGACTGTGCCAGCAGTGCGACCAGGAGGCCGGGGAGGATGAGGCTCATTTTCTGCTGCGGTGCCCCAAATACTCAGCAGTGAGGGAGACTCACTTCAGGAGACTGTCTGATCCCTGCGCAGACTTTAACTTCATGAAAGAGGAAGAGAGACTCTCCATACTGCTTGGGGAAGAGGAGAACACAGCGGCCATAGCAGCACAATATATTACTGCCTGCCATAGACTGAGCCTGCCATAGACCCTGGATGTGTCCCTATCCCCATCCCCCCACCCCTATCCATTTATCTCCCACTTGCTTTGGCAATACAAATATTTATTTAGTCCCGCCATTAACCATTATTTTGATCTATCTATATCCTATCTATCTATCCCCCAAAAAACTTACCCAAACTCAAACTAGGGGCAGAGAGGAGTATTTCAGCATCTGGAGGAACAATATAAGAACATCCCAGAAGTTGACAGTATACCAGAGCCTGCAGAGGGAGTACAAACTGCCCCATATCTGGAGAAACTTCCCAATCCAAGAGACCGACAGATCCTGAGCCGGTACAGACTGAGCGCCCACAGCCTGCTCATCGAATCCGGGCGTCACCGACAGAGGTACATGCCCCTGGGAGAGCAGACTGTGCCAGCAGTGCGACCAGGAGGCCGGGGAGGATGAGGCTCATTTCCTGCTGTGCTGCCCCCAATACTCAGCAGTGAGGGAGACTCACATCAGGAGACTGTCTGATCTCTGCCCAGACTTCACCTTCATAAAGGAGGAAGAGAGACTCTCCATACTGCTGTGGGAGAGGAGAACACAACTGCCATAGCAGCACAATATGCCAGTGCCTACCATAGACTGAGAGGAGTGTGGTATGTCATGGACTTCTACACCCCACCCCAGATGTGTCCCTATCCCCATCCCCCGACCCCTATCCATTTCATTTATCTCCTACTTGCTTTGGGAATACTAATATTTATTTAGTCCCGCCAGTAAAGGTTATTTTGATCTATCTATCGATCTATCTCTCATATCTAATTTCTATATATACAGTATAAGTACACAGTTTAAAGTTAACAATTTTTTTAGGTCGTGTCCTGGAGAAAAATTCAGTGAATTCTTTAGAACTGAAGTCTCCAGTGCTCTTATATCTTACTGTCAGACGTATAGAGGATATAGATCCTGATTTACAGCATGTAAAACTGATATGATTGATTACCGTTGTAGTGGATTGTTTTCGCTTTCATCACAATAGGTAATTGGCTGCTGCAGATTGATTTGAACCAGATATCTTTCCATGCAAAGTGAGGTGACCCTGCAGGACCTCTGACTGATTGCCTACAGTGTATGGACCTGTGGTCTACTTTATCCTTGAAATGTTCTGTTACAGTATATTAATGCAAAGTACATGTCGATACGTTCCCAGAATCATAGATAAAATTTCAAGATGTTATACATCTGAATGGCCCTAAAATGGCCACTGTCTACACCAGATCTTCTGCTCTCTAGGAACTAACACACTGCTTTATCTCCAGAATAAGCATCCAGTAATGTCCTCTGCTGACATACAGTAGATGTCTTAGCTGCTCATACATATCCAGGAGTCTTTTCTGTAGGAAGTAATCATGGTAAGAGGGGTAGAGGATAGTGTTGGGCGAGCATGCTGGGCCGAACACTTTTTTACTCGAGCATCGCTACGCTCGGCACATCGCGGTGTTCGGCCGAACACCATGTGTGCTCGAGCGAGATGCTCGAGTCTCCTCCCTGCATGTTTGTTGGCTGCTACACAGCCAATAAACGTGCAAGGGGGTACTGGCACTCACTGTAATGCTGTAGCCATGTTGGTTACTGGCATTACAGTGATTGGCTGGCCGGAACGTGTCATCGGGTGCTATATACCACCCGTTGACATGTGGTTCAGCTCAGTCTTACCCTGTGTTCACACCTGAGCGTTCTGAAAGGAGCGCTCTGTATGCACGATTGTACCGGCGTTTACAATCGCGCATACAGAGACAAGCGAACGCCCATTGTCGCGCGTTCCTGAAAGTCTATGTACGGGAACGCGTGACAAAACGCCCCAAAGAAGCTCATGTACTTCTTGGGGCGTCGGGCGTTTTACAGCGCGATCGTACGCGCTGTAAAACGCCCAAGTGTGAACCATTCCCATAGGGAAGCATTGGTTTCTCCTTGTTGAGCGTTTTACAGCGCGTTCCTACGCGCTGTAAAACGCACAACAGGCAAGAACCAATGATTCCCTACGGGAATGGTTCTCACCTGAGCGTTTTACAGCGCGTACGATCACGCTGTAAAACGCCCAACGCCCCAAGAAGTACATGAGCTTCTTTGGGGCGTCTTGTCGCGCGTTCCCGTACATAGACTTTTGGGAATGCGCGACAATGGGCGTTCGCTTGTCTCTGTATGCGCGATTGCAAACGCACGTACAATCGCGCATACAGAGCGCTCCATCGCGAACGCTCAGGTGTGAACCCAGGGTTAGTCAGGGAGAGCTGCAGCAGAAGGGACAGATAGTGTAGGGACAGATTATTATTATTTTTTTAGGCAGGGTTTACTGGTGAAAGGTGTTAAAGACCCAAAAGTCCTTTTAAGGACTATTGTTTTATCTGGCTGCCATATATATTATTAGCGCAAACTGCGCTAAATTGTGTGCAATTGTTTGGCCGCTGCTGACAGTGACACAACCTCTGCTACATCTGTTGTGTTACATTTGCGCTGTGAAATTCAACGCAATTGTTTGGCCACTGGTGACAGCGACATTACCTGCGCTACATCTCCTGTATAACGTTTGCGTATCCTAAATATATGTGACAGTCAGTTTAATTTATTTGTGCATACACTTACAAAACCTGCGCTACTGTACGTGTGACAGACTTGCAAGCATATATACCACTTAATATGCTCAAGGCGAGTAGTAAGGGACGGGGAAGTGGCTGTGATGCTGCTGGTGCACGCACTGGGCACAGTGAATTTGTGCCTGCTATCAGAGCACAAGAAACACACTCATCCACGATACCTAGCTTCATGTCCCAGTTTGCAGGGCAGCGCAGGACACCACTCTCGAAGTCAGACCAGTGTGACCAGGTGGTCGGTTGGATTGCAGCAGATAATGCTTCAAGTCGGTTAAGCACCACCCTGTCTTTCACAAAGTCCAGTCTCAGTAGCTGAGAGTCTGGTCAACAGAATCCTCACCCTGATCCTCCTTCCTCCCACCATGGAGAGTCTTTGCAAACAAGTGATCCCACACTCGGATATTCCGAGGAGCTATTCCTTGATTTGGCCCTCTCGCCTAACCCGCTTGAAGAGGGACATGAGGAGATCTAGTGCCCTGATTCCCAAACTCTTGAGCATTCACAGTCATAAAAAGATGACGGTGGGGAACGGCAATTAGTGTTTCACAAGGTGGATGATGATGATGATGATGAGACACAGTTGCCAATAGGTCAACCGCAATTAGTGTCTCAAGAGGTTCATGATGAGGATGAGACTCATTTGTCAGTAAGTAAGGGTTGTTGTTAGGTCAACAAGTCAGGAGGATGACCAGAGTGAGGAAGGGGAATAGGAGGTGGTGGACGATGAAATCACTGACCCAACCTGGGAAGTGGCAAGCCGAGCGAGGACAGCAGTACAGATGGGGAGGGATCCGCAGCACCACAACAGGCTGGAAGAGGCAGTAGGTTGCCAAAAGGGAGAAGGCGGGCCACACCAAACAGTTCCCCGGAGCACCCGCTTGCGATAATCTCCCTTGCTAAGGGGTTGGTCTTCCGCAGTTTGGCGCTTTTTTTTAGGAAAGTGCGGACAATAAAAGAATTGTCATTTGCAACATGTGCTGTACCAAAATGAGCTAGGGTGTAAACACTAGCAACCTCATCACCACCAGCATGATCCGCCACATGGCATCAAAGCACCGTAATAGGTGGGCCGAACGCCTTGGTCCACAATAAGTATCTGCGGGTCACACCACTGCCTCCTCTTCCCCTGTGTTAAGTGCTGGCCAATCCCCTGTACAAGACGCAGGCCTGGATGCCTCCCACCCTTCACCTGGACCTTTGCAAGCACCATCAGCTAGCACATCCACTTCTGTGTCCCAGCGCAGCATGCAGATGTCCATACCCCAGACCTTTGAACGAAAGCGCAAATACCCACCCACCCACCCACAGGCCATAGCACTAAATGCGCAGCTTTCCAAATTGCTGGCCCTGGAAATGTTGCCATTTTGGCTTGTGGACACTGAGGTTAACCGCAACCTGATGGCGGCGGCGGTCCCTCCGACTCCCTCGTTACTCAGTCCCCAGCTGCCACTATTTTTCCCCGGTGTGCCGTCCCCGCCTTACACCAGCATGTGTCCCGTAACATCACCCATGCCCTGACCAACGCAGTTTTTGGAAAGGTCCACTTAACGACTGACACATAGACAAGTGCTTTTGGCCAAGGACGCTACATTTCGCTGACGGCACACTAGGTGAACGTTGTGGAGGCTGTAGCCCTTTCCTGACTTGTGAGCAGCCACAATGCACAGCCGCAGGTCCTCACTGAGCTCCTTTGTCTTAGCCATGACTGTCCACAAACCAACTGCAGAGAGCTGCTGTTTTTCACCTGTTGAGTTGATTAAAACAGCTGTTCCCAATTAATCAGAGTAATTAGGATGCCTTAGAACAGCTTGGACTATTTGGAATGGTATAGAACTTTAGATTTTCCCGCAGACTGTGACAGTTTGTGAAGGGTATGAATAATTTTGGACTCAACACTTTTTGCTCAAATGTAAATAAAAGCTGAGAAATGTTTATTTTTTCCACAATAATGCCTCTTGTACATCGTCTTATTATCTTTTGGGAGACACCTATGTAATTTCCCGTCTAAAAATTACTTGCTGGTTGAATAAAAGTAACTTTAAGTCAAAATTTGCCAGGGGTATGAACAATTATGGGCAGCACTGTATACTCTAAATGGGATGGGAAAGGGTCCAAGATTGAGTAAACAAGAGGATATCAATCGTATCAGGGACAGTACTAGCCCTATTATATTCCTGATTGATCCTGAGCCCAGAGGTATCACCTAATGGTGGTGACCCCCCCGTCCTCGTACCTATCCTGGATTACCCTAGTTAGTCCTGAAGAAAGTACCCTGTCACCCTGACGCGTTTCCCCCACTCGTTAGGTTCATCAGGAGGTACAGAAGACGGGTGCTCACACACAACAACAAAAAAGTGGGCTTGTAGATAAAGGTGGTGCTGGTGAAAAAAAATATATACCTGTAGTGGGATAGTTCACTGATAGGATGATACATTTAGATGTTCCACTGACCAACGTCCAGCCCCACCGAGTTCCAGGATAACGAGTGGGGGAAACGCGTCAGCGTGACAGGGTACTTTCTTCAGGACTAACTAGGGTAATCCAGGATAGGTACGAGGACGGGGGGGTCACCGCCATTAGGTGATACCTCTGGGCTGAGGATCAATCAGGAATATAATAGGGATAATACTGTCCCTGATATGATTGATATCCTCTTGTTTACTCAATCCTAGACCCTTTCCCATCCCATTTAGGGTATATGTACAGTATATTGGTTGAACAGTCAAGGTCATTTTAAGTGTATTAATAAAAATCTTTTGTTTAAAGGGTTCTTTAGTTTATATTTATATTGAATCGTTTAAAAAATAGCACTCATTTATCGACAGTACATCTGTATGCTGCTTTATCGTTTATTTTTCTGTGGTGGAAAGGACTAGCAAAATAGTGCAATAGCAGAAGGTCCTTGTGGAAAAATTACTCTAAAAATTTCCATCTGACAACACTGGCGGCAGAGTACGTAGTTCCTTGGGCAACCGAGGAGGGGAGACGAGGAGAACACACAGCAGTTCCAACAGAGACGGGGCAACACTCTCCAAGGCCTGGGACAGTTTCATGACACTCCGCCAGCACCCTCAACCTGATGTGTAGCCTACTGTCACAAGGAGGGAAAATTTTTGGAAGATGGTGAAGGAGTACGTAGCAGACTGTGTCTGCATCCTCAGTGATCCCTCTGTGCCTTACAACTATTGGGCGTCCAAGCTGGACACGTGGCACGAACTGGTGCTCTATGCCTTGGAGGTGCTGGCATGCCTCGCCGCCAGCATTTTGTCAGAGCGGGTATTTAGTGCTGCTGGGGGCATAATAACTGATAAGCGCATCCGCCTGTCAACTGAAAATGCTGACAGGTTGACCCTCAAAGATTTGATGTTATTGGATTATGCAATTGATATGTTATTGATAAGTCATCAGTGTCTATGGTGGGAATACCTAAGCCTGATTATAGAGATAGCTGCTGATTAGTGTTGGGCGAGCATGCTCGGCCAAACATCACGTGTGCTCAAGTCAGTGTATTTAAATCTAATTTAGCCTCTATTTCTGAAAAGTTTCTGTCAGGATTCGTACTCACAACCTTCTACGTTACAGCCAAAAATGTTAACCACTACACTTTACAGCTGCATGGCCAGTTGCAAAAAAATAAAATAATCATAATAATATGAGCCTTCTGTTGTTACTAGTAGTAAGTATTCCTATACAGCAGTCTCATTCATTTTTTAGCTACTGGCCATGTAGCTGTATAATGTGATGGTTAACATTCTGCGCTGTAATGTAGAAGGTTGTGAGTTTGAATCCTGTCAGAAGCTTTCAGAAATAGAGGCTGAATTATATATATATATATATATATATATATATATATATAAAAATGAGGCAGCACAGTGGGTTCAATCAGTAGAAGGGTGCACGGCCCAAAGGATAAGCAGTCCTTGTATACAAAATATCAAAAAAAGGCAGCACTCCAAGGATTAAATGAAAAAACAATCACCTTTTATTCACCCATGTGGGCAGCACAACGTTTCAGTTCAGCACTAGAGCCTTTCTCAAGCAAGACTCCAATCCTGGGAGTGCTGCCTTTTTTGATATTTTATATATATATACTGTATATATATATATATATATATATATATAAAAAATTGTAATTGTAAAAAATTTGTAATTACTAAAAATATATATATATAAACTGTATATATAGAATGCAATGAATGGCAGCACCAACCTTGCGATTTGAAAATTGGGTGCAAGCTCCAGTGGGAATAGCGTCCCAGGATAATACAAATGAAAAATAGAGCAGCACTCCAGTATGGTGAAAAAAATAAAGCTGTTTATTCACCCAGTGGTGACGCGACGTTTCAGCTCCAACATGAAGCCTTTCTCAAGCTTTATTTTTTTCACCATACTGGAGTGCTGCTCTATTTTACATATATATATATATATATATATATATATATATACAGGGAGTGCAGAATTATTAGGCAAGTTGTATTTTTGAGGATTAATTTTATTATTGAACAACAACCATGTTCTCAATGAACCCAAAAAACTCATTAATATCAAAGCTGAATATTTTTGGAAGTAGTTTTTAGTTTGTTTTTAGTTTTAGCTATTTTAGGGGGATATCTGTGTGTGCAGGTGGACTATTACTGTACATAATTATTAGGCAACTTAGCAAAAAACAAATATATACCCATTTCAATTATTTATTTTTACCAGTGAAACCAATATAACATCTCAACATTCACAAATATACATTTCTGACATTCAAAAACAAAACAAAAACAAATCAGTGACCAATATAGCCACCTTTCTTTGCAAGGACACTCAAAAGCCTGCCATCCATGTATTCTGTCAGTGTTTTGATCTGTTCACCATCAAAATTGCGTGCAGCAGCAACCACAGCCTCCCAGACACTGTTCAGAGAGGTGGACTGTTTTCCCTCCTTGTAAATCTCACATTTGATGATGGACCACAGGTTCTCAATGGGGTTCAGATCAGGTGAACAAGGAGGCCATGTCATTAGATTTTCTTCTTTTATACCCTTTCTTGCCAGCCACGCTGTGGAGTACTTGGACACGTGTGATAGAGCATTGTCCTGCATGAAAATCATGTTTTTCTTGAAGGATGCAGACTTCTTCCTGTACCACTGCTTGAAGAAGGTGTCTTCCAGAAACTGGCAGTAGGACTGGGAGTTGAGCTTGACTCCATCCTCAACCCGAAAAGGCCCCACAAGCTCATCTTTGATGATACCAGCCCAAACCAGTACTCCACCTCCACCTTGCTGGCGTCTGAGTCGGACTGGAGCTCTCTGCCCTTTACCAATCCAACCATCTGGCCCATCAAGAATCACTCTCATTTCATCAGTCCATAAAACCTTAGAAAAATCAGTCTTGAGATATTTCTTGGCCCAGTCTTGACGTTTCAGCTTGTTTGTCTTGTTCAGTGGTGGTCGTCTTTCAGCCTTTCTTACCTTGGCCATGTCTCTGAGTATTGCACACCTTATGCTTTTGGGCACTCCAGTGATGTTGCAGCTCTGAAATATGGCCAAACTGGTGGCAAGTGGCATCTTGGCAGCTGCACGCTTGACTTTTCTCAGTTCATGGGCAGTTATTTTGCGCCTTGGTTTTTCCACACGCTTCTTGCGACCCTGTTGACTATTTTGAATGAAACGCTTGATTGTTCGATGATCACGCTTCAGAAGCTTTGCAATTTTAAGAGTGCTGCATCCCTCTGCAAGATATCTCACTATTTTTGACTTTTCTGAGCCTGTCAAGTCCTTCTTTTGACCCATTTTGCCAAAGGAAAGGAAGTTGCCTAATAATTATGCACACCTGATATAGGGTGTTGATGTCATTAGACCACACCCCTTCTCATTACAGAGATGCACATCACCTAATATGCTTAATTGGTAGTAGGCTTTCGAGCCTATACAGCTTGGAGTAAGACAACATGCATAAAGAGGATGATGTGGTCAAAATACTCATTTGCCTAATAATTCTGCACGTAGTGTATATATATATATATATATATAAAATAAAAGAATTCCGCAGCACATCCACGTAGTAAAGAAAATGAAAAAAACTTTATTCACCAAGCATGCGACGTTTCAATCCTCTCAATGGGATTTTCCTCAAGCAGTGAGAGGATTGAAACGTCGCATGCTTGGTGAATAAAGTTTTTTTCATTTTCTTTACTACGTGGATGTGCTGCGGAATTCTTTTATTTTATATCGTTGGAGGTGGATCGCCTACTCAGCCGCTGGCACTCCGAGTATACTACACAGACAGTGGTGCTGCCCACATTCCTTTTTTATTCCTTTTTTATATATATATATATATATATATATATATATATATATATTATCATACTTCTGATCTATATGAATGCATAATATGTGGGAAACTACTACTGATGTTTTAGCCATAATATATTGTGGGGATCCGCTCTGGTAGGCAGTGGTAGCGAGTGCAGTATAGAGGCAACACAGAATGGTCTTGGTGTAAAACACGATGCTTTGTTTATTCACACGGTGCATACAAGTGAAAGATGGTGCAGTTCATAGGGAGGGTGGTCACACACAACAGCAAAATAATAGTTCAAACACAGCAAGTCCCTGATGCAGGCTACTTGAGGCCTGTTTCAGTCACATAAAGCAAAGTCTATTTAAAGCCAGGAGTAATGTCACCTTTTTCTCCTTGGTGAAGTAAGTCCATGGGTCTTGCTTCTAGCCACAGGACACGGATCCCTCCTGGTTTCAGCTGCAGGATCCTGCACAGTCCTCCACAGGCCTCAGCACACAGCCCAGCTCACCTCCACTTCTCACTCTCTCAGCCAGAGAACACAGAAGCTCCACATTGTGCACCACACTCTTGTTGCTGGTCAGGTTTTAACCCTTCCCTGCAAAACCTGGCCTGGACCGTGGGGAGACAGGCACCCGCCCGCATATCTGCCTGCTCCCAATAAGAGCCGGCCCGGATCCGCTGTTAACAGCATAACCGCAGCAAAATGCACTTTTCTGGCTCTTACTCCACCGGGGCCAGGACCCCCGGTGGCACGTACCTCCCGTCTACTACCACCCCAGGTACTCTCCTACAATATTTACATATATTATAATATATATTCTAAATATATAATAATATTTGTAAATATATTATGGCTAAAAACTTATATATATGTTTAAATTAAATTTAGCCTTTATTTCTGAAAAAAATTCTGACGGGATTCGAACTCACAACCTTCTACATTACAGCCCAAAATGTTAACCACTATATGGCCAGTTTATATATATTTTTAAATTAAATTTAGCCTTTATTTCTGAAAAGAAATTCTGACGGGATTCAAACTCACAACCTTCTACATTACAGCCCAAAATGTTAACCACTACATTGCCAGTTCCGGGGAAAAGAAATGAGACTTCTGCTGTATAGGAATACTTACTGCTAGAAGTCTCATATTTAATTTTTTTATTTTATGGCCATGCAGCTGTATAGTGTAGTGGTTAACATTCTTGGCTGTAATGTAGAAGGTTGTGAGTTTGAATCCTGCCAGAATTTTTTTCTGAAATAGAGGCTAAATTAGATTTAAATACACTGGGGTGTCCCCAAGCACTGACTCCATATATGGACATAGCCATATATGGAGTCAGAGAAGGTACTCCTAAGCCGAACTAGAGTCCCGACACCTCTCTTCTCCAGGGGGTGCCTGGTTTAATGCTCAGATTCCCTTACGTCCTACCAGCAGCACAGATGGGGTTAACTGCCCCCCGTGGACTGG
Organism: Bufo gargarizans; assembly: GCF_014858855.1. Classification (NCBI taxonomy): domain Eukaryota; kingdom Metazoa; phylum Chordata; class Amphibia; order Anura; family Bufonidae; genus Bufo; species Bufo gargarizans. Next base: position 11,892,310 of record NC_058080.1, read on the forward strand.
TAGGACCGGCGGAATTTTAATGAGCCCAAAGATTAAACCAATGAAAGAACTCCGGCTCCCTTAAAGGGAGGGGTTCATCCCCCAGCCCACCGTGTTTTTTTCTGTCCTCCGGACAGGTGGACTGGCGAGTTTTTTTCCCTGGTTTATTTTTTTAGACAGGGGTTTTGGGACGCTATCATGCTGACTAGTCTTCTTAGTCCCTCTTTTACTTATCTGCGTGCGCTTATATTGCGCTCTTGTAGCATGTCTTTTCCATGCTCGCAGGTCCTCCCACTCCCCTGCGATAGCCGGCAGCGCTCCTGTTGCTGGGCGCCGCCATGACCGGAAGTGACGCGGCCCTTGCCTCAGCGTCACTTCCGGTTTCCTCGGCGTCGGAGAGGCCTGATTTATTCCGGCCGTTCCTTTTCTTTTTCTTGCGCAGCAGGGATGAGTGATATGGGGGACATTTCCTTATAGGCTTAGGCCTGTTTTTCCCCCCTTTTCTTTACAAAGGGAGTTTGTTTGTAGCTGTGCTTAGGGGGAGGTTTTTAGCTTGGACTTTGCCACTCCCCTGGGCGGAGCTATCCTATTTAAGCTCCCTGATGCCACTCAGTCGGTCTCTGGTTGCGCTGCTTTAACAAGCTAGCTCCAGAGTCTCCTGATTTGTGAGACATTGCCTTCAGACTGCTCTTTCTCTTTTGCTCAGCTATTTTGTTCTCTCCTCTGGTTCGTGCTTAAAATACTGGAGGTTTTTTTTCTTGTTTCTATTTAATGATGCTTAAATTCCTCTCCATTTTTCCCTTGTTTTAGCTATGGCCTCTCCTACAGAGCCCGATCAGCTTCGGAAATCAGCCACCAAGAGGAGACACCTGGCTTGCTATGACTGCAATACGCCTCTTGAGGACAGCTGCCCATTTTCTAGGTGCAACAGCTGTCGTTCCGCCACTGCTACCGAGCCTTCCATGCAGGATATGTACCAGTGGGCCAAGACTTATGTCGACGACTCCATTAAAGGGGTCGTAAGTCTCCTTAATGAGAGACTACCTGTTCCCTCCCAAACACCAATGGAGGTGCCTGCCCCCACCGATAGGCCTATGCCCCTTTCTGTGGGGTCATCTTCCTCGGACGAGGAAGAGACGTCTTCTGGTTTCTTTCCACCGGAAAAGACCCAGAAGCTTCTAAGGTCCATCAGGTCGGGGGACCATGATGTTGACGTAGGGGAGTCTTCCGATCCCACCTGCCGGACCCAGCGGGTCTTTAAGGCAGATGAGACCCTTCTCTCCGTGATGCGCACGGAGTGGAAAAAGCCTGAGAAAGGCCCAGTCCTTACCAGGAAGTTTAAGCTTATGTTTCCTATGGCTATACCCTTAGTGGAATCATGGGGTTCCATTCCTAAGGTGGACATGGCGATTGCCAAGTTGTCCAGGCGCACTCTGGTCCCTGCAGACGATGGGTCTAGCCTGCAGGACCCTCTAGATAGGAGGGCAGAGTGCACCCTCAGGAGAGGTTACTCAGCGGCCGCAGCTTCGGCCTCGACTTCTATTGCTGCCACAGAGGTCTCCTCCTTCCTCAGAACCAAGCTGAACCTTCAGACAGATGTTGACCAAAGTGTCTCTCGGGACGATATTCTTGCTGCCTTCAAGTCCGTCAACTTAGCGGTGGATTTCCTCTGTGACACAGCCCAACTCCAATTAAAATTGGCGGCGAAGACTATGGCTTTGGTGTCTGCCGCCAGGAGACCTCTGTGGCTCAAGCCTTTGAATGCGGATAACGCATCCAAATATAACCTCTGTGGGCTCCCCTTTGAACCAAGCCATCTTTTCGGTTCTGAGCTAGACACCATTATGGAGGGTCTATCAGACAAAAAGGGGAAGAGCCTTCCCCAGCAGTCCTTTCGAGGCAGGGGAAGACAAGCCCGCGGAGGTCGACCAGGACAGCAGGGACGTAAGGATTGGGGGGGACCGCCTAGAAAATTTTCCAGGCGTTCCCGCAAACCCAGGGAGGCAAAGCCCTCCTGACTATGGGCCTCTCAGAGGCTCTTGGATAAACCCTGCTGTCCCTACCGTTACGCCTCTCGATTATCCCGTACCCCTCCCCCACCTCCCTGTGGGGGGGCGTCTTTTCTTTTTCAGTCACGTGTGGGCTCAGGAAATTCGAGACCCCTGGGTCCAAAATATAGTAACCGCCGGCTATCTAATAGACCTTATTTCTCCCCCCCCAGGAAGATTCATCGCTACACGCAGTTTTTTGCCAACCAGGCAGAGGGTCTTGGAAGCCTATATCCAAGACTACCTTTCCAAGGGAGCCCTGGAGGAGGTACCGGCAGGGGAGAGGGGTTTAGGGATTTATTCCCCGGTATTTCTGGTACCCAAAAAGACGGGAGATCTTCGGATGATTATAGATTTGAGATTTCTCAATCGTTTCATAAAGAGGACCAGGTTCCGCATGGAAACCATAAGGTCAGTCAGCCACCTCCTCAACCCTGGGGATGTGATGGCTACTCTGGACCTCAAAGACGCTTACCTCCACATCCCGATCCATCCTTCCTCCCGGAAGTTTCTCAGGATCGCGGTCCAGATATCAGGTGTGTGCAAACATTTCCAGTTTGCCGCCCTTCCCTTTGGAATCTCGTCTGCCCCCCTGATCTTCACCAAGGTGGTAGTATCGGTAGTGGCAGCATTGAGACTCCAAGGTCTGACCATTGTCCCTTACCTGGACGACTGGCTTCTTCTAGCCTCTTCAGTCCCTCTACTTTCCCACCAACTTCATGTCGCAATATCCTTTCTGCTCCGCCTAGGCTGGATGGTCAACTGGTCGAAGTCGAACGTGAGCCCTTCGACTTCTATCCACTATCTAGGATTCATAGTCGACTCTTTACAGATGTCCCTCCAGTTGACACCAGAAAGAAGAATGCGGATTCAGGACCTAGCAAGGTTCCTTTACGTACCACGACGAGTCTCCATACGGACCCTCATGAAGATGGTGGGGCTCATGTCAGCGGCTGCGGATGCAGTCCCTTGGGCTTTATGGCACCTCCGACCTCTTCAATCGGAGGTCTTAAGCAAGTGGAACGGCAGCCCCAGGGGGCTAGATTCCCTGTGCTCCCTATCCAATCAATCCCGGAATTCCCTCAGATGGTGGTTTCATCTACCAGAAGGGAGGTCTATGACCCAACCAGCTTGGCTCATATTGACCACGGACGCGTCCCTTGTAGGCTGGGGCGCTCATCTAGACGGGTCCCCAGTTCGGGGGTCCTGGTCTCCTCAGGAGCGGCATCTTTCCTCAAATCTCCGCGAGATGCGTGCTATCCGGCTAGCCCTCCTTCACTTCGCCCCTCAGATTCGGGGCAAAGCAGTGAAAGTCCAGTCAGACAACATGACTGCCGTGCTTTATATAAACAAGCAGGGGGGCACAAGATCTGTACCCCTTCTTTAGAGATTGGGGTAATTCTTCGGTGGGCAGAGCTGAACCTATCCCATCTATCCGCCACTCACATCAAAGGCTCCCTCAATGTCATCGCGGACCGCCTAAGTCGCGGCCTACCGACCATGGAATGGTCATTACATCCGGAGATCTTCAAACAACTAGTCCTCAGGTGGGGAATGCCAGAGGTGGATCTCATGGCAACCAAGTTCAACGCCAAGGTACAGAGGTTCTGTTCCCTTTACAGGGAGGACAACCCCCTGGCGATAGATGCTCTGACAATACCGTGGAGGTTCAGGCTGGCGTACATCTTCCCTCATTTTTCCATGATCCCGAGGGTATTGATGAAAATCCGTCAGGATCAGGCCTCGGTAATAGCCATCATACCGTTCTGGCCCAGGAGATCCTGGTTTACCCAGCTCATTCAGATGAGTCGGGGACAATATTGGAGACTCCCCCCGGAGCAGACCCTGGTGTCGTGGGACACGCATCTCTGCACAGATTCAACCTGACAGCCTGGAGGTTGACCAGTCCCTTCCCAGAGTGGAAGGGCTCTCTGAGTCGGTCCTGAGAACTTTATCGCATTCCAGAGCAGAGTCTACCAGAAAGGCCTACTCTCGGATTATGAGGATCTTCGCCTCTTGGTGTAGCTCCAACCAGGTGGCGTCTGCAGATCCGCCCCTCGCAGCGATCTTACAGTTCCTCCAGGATGGGATAGACAGAGGTCTCTCCCCTTCTACCCTGAAGGTCCAAGTTTTTGCCATCTCGGCCTGTCTTAACAGACCATATTCTCGGGACCCGCTCATCAAGCGCTTCCTTAAAGGAGCGGAAAGATTGAAGCCTACAATACTGAGACCCGTTCCTCAATGGGATTTGTCAGTTGTTCTTAAGGGGCTAGCATCTCCCCCCTTTGAACCCTTGGAGGAGGCAAGTTTTAAACTTTTAACTCTTAAGATGGCTTTTCTTCTGGCCATAACTTCGGCCAAAAGAGTTTTGGAGCTTCAAGCTTTCTCCGCATCTTACCCTTATACCATGTTTCTACAAGACAGGGTCCTTCTGAAATTTCTACCTTACTTTAGACCTAAGGTTTCTACCTTCCAAAATATTAATCAGGTAGTCTCTCTACCTGTATTGATTTCTGCCTCCTCCTCTGATGCTCCAGTTCGACATCCACTGGACATAGCTAGATGCCTTCAGATCTATGTGGATAGATCTAAAGAGTTCAGGATGGATGAAAATCTCTTTATCCTGTTTGCCGGTAAGTCAAAAGACCGTAAGGCGTCTAAAACGACTATTAGTCGCTGGGTTAAGGAGGCCATTAGGGAAGCTTTTATTTCCCAAGCCTTAGATCCTCCGGAGTTTGTGAGGGCCCATTCTACAAGGGCCGTAGCTACCTCTGTTGCGGAAAGAAATCTTCTCCCCCTAGAGTTGATCTGTAAGGCAGCCTCCTGGAGCTCTGAGTCTACCTTCATCTCCCATTATAGGATCGATGCTAGGATATCGGAGTTCTCGGCCTTTGGGCAGACAGTCCTTACTTCTGCCGAGCATGAGGACCCTCCCTAGGGGATTCTTCTTGCTATCTCCCCATCTGTGCTGCTGGTAGGACGTAAGGGAATCGTTAATTTCTAACGATAATTTGTTTTCCCTTAGTCCTAACAGCAGCACACAAATTTCCCGCCCTAAAGTACTTTTTTTCTTGTAACATACACGGTGGGCTGGGGGATGAACCCCTCCCTTTAAGGGAGCCGGAGTTCTTTCATTGGTTTAATCTTTGGGCTCATTAAAATTCCGCCGGTCCTACCAGTCCACGGGGGGCAGTTAACCCCATCTGTGCTGCTGTTAGGACTAAGGGAAAACAAATTATCGTTAGAAATTAACGATTCTCTCATTGACTTCCATGGTGCTTTGTAGAGTACCTGAGCATCGGGAAGTGTTCTAATTGAGCACACAAGCACTTTGGTGCTCGACTAACACTACTGCTGATATTATACGATCAGGTCAAATACTGGTCAAGAATTTCTGCTCATTACTTGACGGTGAACTCTGCGCAGATAAAATGGTCAGTTCATTTGTAAATTAAAACCTTAAGGACTAAGGTAAAAGAAAATGTGTCCAAGAAAGACAAACAGATAAAAAAAACTCATTTACAGAATATGTTCAATAATACAATATATTTTGAAAACTTGAACCAAGATGGCTCCAAGCCCAGAAATAACTTTTGTGGATTAATAATGTTTACAGCTAGGAGGATATTCAGCCATTGCTTCTCCGAAGCTCTTCGAGATGTCTCCAGATTTCAAAATTTTGATTTGAATCGAAGCAGATCATTGAAAAATATTTAAAGAAAGGCCTCATTTGCCACCGCTGGGGTTAGTACGGGCCAGCCAAAGTACGCACGCCCAGCAAACAGCCATTTGTTTTGCTAAGAATTAGTGAAGAGAGATAGAGCGAGGTTACCCAGTTTTCTCTCTGCATTGTTATTTCTCATAATACACAGCACGTGGATGGAGCGAGGAACAGAATTACAAATTATTGACATGCCCCAGACCCCCTGAAAATAGAATGATTTGGAATATTATCTTTATAAATAAAGCTCGAAAAGATAAATAATGAGAGGTCAAATTTCCTTTTCCCCAGGACTTTATAAACAGTGGGTTTATGTCGAGTTAAGATGTATTAGGACGCGCTCCGGCTCACTCTCCGTTGCTTTGTGTTGTTGCAGCCTGCGACTCGAATTCCGTCCCTTTGCCAAGTTTTTCATTGCTGAGATTCCTAATGGAAATCTCTGATGGCTGTACTGCTCCCATTCCTCATTTTGCTGAAATATGGACTGAAAATTGATCAGAGGAATCTGAAAAATTATTTCATAGCTTTAGAGGAGATGTGCACCCCTGAAGGTCAGGAGTTAAAAGTTATGATAACCCACAAATATTCCCTATTTACTTAAGAGGAGCTCTGGGAAGAATGTTGTGTAGATCCACATGAACATGTGGAGTCACTGTGGGTAGAAATACACGGAGGCAAAAACAATAATTAAATACTAATAGGTGTTTATTATAAAACACCTAATATACCAGAGTCCACAGAAAATCTGATACTAAACGAGATAGACGAGGCGGCCGATCATAATGAGGTCGTTATTATAGGGGACTTCAACTACCCAGATATAGACTGGGAAACGAAAACCTGTATATCTCATAAAGGTAACAGGTTCTTGACAATAACCAAAGACAATTACCTTTCTCAACTGGTTCAGGACCCGACTAGAGGGACAGCCATACTGAACTTAGTATTAACCAGTAGACCTGACAGAACAACAGATGTGCAGGTCGGGGGACACCTGGAAAATAATTACTATAAAGTAATAACCTTCCAATTGTTATTCAAAAGAGTGTTTCTTCATGGAGCACAAAAATACCAAACTTCAAAAAAGCTAAATTTAGCCAACTAAGAGAGGCCATAGGCCTAACTAACTGGGACAAAGTCCTCAAAATAAAAATACAGCCACAAGATGGGATATTTTTAAAAGCATCCTAAAATCTAATTGTGAGAGGTACATACCTTATGAGAATAAAAGGTTAAGGCACAAAATCAATGTGGATAAATAGAACTGTAAAGAAAGCAATAAATGTCAAAAAGAAAGCATTTAAATCACTAAAACAGGAAAGGTTCGAGGAAGCTATACTCTATACTTTCTAACATAGAAAGTATATTATAGTGCATTTGTACTGCGCAGCAGTTATGTGCGGTTCTGCTGCGATACCGCAGCTATATAGAGGGACAAATGGTATTGGAATAACTAATTGCAACTGGTGTGATATACCTGTTGCCCCCCCAAAAAAACTGATTGGGGGGCGTGATATACCTATAATATACTTTCTAACATAGAAAGTATATAGTGCATTTGTATTGTGCAGCAGTTGTGTGCGGATCTGCTGCGATATCGCAGGTATATAGAGGGACAAGAGCTATTGGAACGACTATTTGCAAGGGGTGGGATATAACTGTTGCCCCCCAAAAAACTGATTGAGGGTTGCAATATACCTGCTTCCACAAAATACTGATTAAGGGGTTCTATATACCTGCTTCCACAAAATACTGATTGAGGGGTGTGATATACCTGCTTCCACCAAATATTGATTGAGGCCTGCGATATACCTGCTTCCACAAAATAGTGATTGAGGGGTGCGATATACTTGCTTCCGCAAAATACTGATTAAGAGGTTTTTATATACCTGCTTCCACAAAATAGTGATTGAGGGGTGCAATATACCTGTTTCCACAAAATACTGATTGAGGGGTGCGATATACCTGCTTTTACAAAATAGTGATTGAGGGGTGCGATATACCTGCTTCCACAAAATACTGATTAAGAGGTTTTTATATACCTGCTTCCACAAAATAGTGATTGAGGGGTTCTATATACCTGTTTCCACAAAATACTGATTGAGGGGTGCGATATACCTGCTTTTACAAAATACTGATTAAGGGGTTTGATATACTTGCTTTCACAAAATACAGATTGAGGGTGTGATATACCTGCTTCCACGAAATATTGATTAAGTGGTTCTATATAACTGCTTCCACGAAATACCGATTAAGGGGATTGATATACCTGCTTCCACAAAATACGGATTAAGGGGTTTGATATACCTGCTTCCGCAAAATACTGATTGAGGGGTGCGATATACCCGCTTCCACAAAATTCAGAATAATGAGTTTGATATAGCTGCTTCCACAAAATACAGATTGAGGGTTGCCATATACCTGGCTCCACCAAATATTGATTAAGGGGTTCTATTTACCTGTTCCCGCAAAATACTGATTAAGGGGATTGATATACCTGCTTCCATCAAATATTGATTGAGGGCTGCGATATACCCTCTTCCGCAAAATACTGATTAAGGGGTTTGATATGCCTGCTTCCACAAAATACAGATTGAGGGGTGCGATATACCTGCTTTCACCAAATATTGATTAAAGGGTTCTATATACCTTCTTCCACAAAATACTGATTAAGGGGATTGATATACCTGCTTCCACCAAATATTGATTGAGGGCTGCGATATTACCCACTTCCGCAAAATACTGATTAAGAGGATTGATATACCTGCTTCCATCAAATATTTACTGAGGCCTGCGATAAACCTGCTTCTACAAAATACTGATTAAGGGGTTTGATATACCTGTTTCCACAAAATATTGATTAAGGAGTTCTATACACCTGCTTCTACAAAATACTGATTAAGGGGATTGATATACTTGCTTCCACCAAATATTGATTGAGGCCTGCGATATACCTGCTTCTGCAAAATACTGATTAAGGGGTTTCATATGCCTGCTTCCACCAAATATTAAGGGTTCTATATACCTGCTTCCACAAAATACAGATTTAGAAGTGCGATATACCTGCTTCCACCATATATTGATTAAAGCCTGCGATACACCTGCTACCACAAGTTACTGATTACGGGGTTTGATATACCTGCTTCCACCAAATATTAAGGGTTCTATATACCTGCTTCCACAAAATACAGATTGAGAGGTGTGATATACCTGCTTTCACAAAATACTGATTAAGGGTTTTTTATATACCTGCTTCCACAAAATACTGATTGAGGGGTGTGATATACCTGCTTCCACAAAATACTGATTAAAGGGTTTGATACACCTGCTTCCACAAAATACTGATTAAGGCGATTGATATACCTGCTTCCACAAAATACTGATTAAAGGGTTTGATACACCTGCTTCCACAAAATACTGATTGAGGGGTGTGATATACAGTGGGTCAAAAAAGTATTTAGTTAGCCAGCAATTGTGCAAGTTCTCCCACTTAAAAAGATGAGAGAGGCCTGTCATTTTCATCATAGGCACACTTCAACTATGAGAGACAGAATGGGGGGAAGAATACAGGAAATCACATTGTAGGATTTCTAATGAATTAATTGGTAAATTCCTTGGTAAAATAAGTATTTATTCACCTACAAAAAAGCAAGATTTCTGGCTCTCACAGACCTGTAACTTCTTCTTAAAGAGGCTCCTCTGTCCTCCACTCGTTACCTGTATTACCTGTTACCAGTATAAAAGACACTGTCCACAACCTCAAACATTCACACTCCAAACTCCACTATGGCCAAGACCAAAGATCTGTCGAAGGACACCAGAAACAAAATTGTAGACTTGCACTAGGCTGGGAAGACTGAATCTGCAATAGGCTAGAAGCTTGGTGTGAAGAAATCAACTGTGGGAGCAATTATTAGAAAACGGAAGACATACAAGACCACTGATAATCTCCCTCGATCTGGGGCTCCACGCAAGAACTCACCCCGTGGGGTCAAAATGATCACAAGAACGGCGAACAAAAATCCCAGAACCACACGGGGGGACCTAGTGAATGACCTGCAGAGAGTTGGGACCAAAGCAACAAAGGCTACCATCAGTAACACATTATGCCGCCAGGGACTCAAATCCTGCAGTGCCAGACGTGTTCCCCTGCTTAACCACCTCCGGACCGCCTAACGCAGATGTGCGGTCCGGAGGTGGCAGCCCTGCGCAGAGTCACGCATATATGCGTCATCTCGCGAGGGTCGGGATTTCCTGTGAACGCGCGCACACAGGCGCGCGCGCTCACAGGAATGGAAGGTAAGCGAGTGGATCTCCAGCATGCCAGCGGCGATCGTTCGCTGGCAGGCTGGAGATCAGATTTTTTTAACCCCTAACAGGTATATTAGACGCTGTTTTGATAACAGCGTCTAATATACCTGCTACCTGGTCCTCTGGTGGTCCCTTTTGTTAGGATCGACCACCAGAGGACTCAGGTAGCTCAGTACAGTCGCACCAAACACCACACTACACTACACCCCCCCCCCGTCACTTATTAACCCCTTATAAACCCCTGATCACCCATGATCACCCCATATAAACTCCCTGATCACCCCCCTGTCATTGATCACCCCCCTGTCATTGATCACACCCCTGTCAGGCTCCGTTCAGACGTCCGTATGATTTTTACGGATCCACGGATACATGGATCGGATCCGCAAAACGCATACGGACGTCTGAATGGAGCCTTACAGGGGGGTGATCAATGACAAGTGGGTGATCACGCATAAAGACTTCCTGACCACTTCCCTGTTATTGATCACCCCTCTGTCATTGATCACCCCCCTGTAAGGCTCCATTCAGACATCCGCATGATTTTTACGGATCCACTGATACATGGATCGGATCCGCATAACACATGCGGACCTCTGAATGGAGCCTTACAGGGGGGTGATCAATGACAAGGGGGTGATCACGCATATAGACTTCCTGATCACTTCCCTGTCATTGATCACCCCTCTGTCATTGATCACCCCCTGTAAGGCTCCATTCAGACATCCGCATGATTTTTACGGATCCACTGATACATGGATCGGATCCGCAAAACACATACGGACGTCTGAATGGAGCCTTACAGGGGGGTGATCAATGACAGGCGGGTGATCACCCATATAGATTCCCTGATCACCCCCTGCATTGATCACCCCTCTGTCATTGATCACCCCCCTGTAAGGCTCCATTCAGACGTCCGTATGATTTTTTACGGATCCACGGATACATGGATCGGATCCGCAAAACACATGCGGACGTCTGAATGGAGCCTTACAGGGGGGTGATTAATGAAAGGGGGTTGATCACCCCATATAGACTCCCTGATCACCCCCATGTCATTGATCACCCCCCTGTAAGGCTCCATTCAGACGTCCGCATGTGTTTTGCGGATCCGATCCATGTATCCGTGGATCCGTAAAAAATCATACGGACTTCTGAATGGAGCCTTACAGGGGGGTGATCAGGGAGTCTATATGGGTGATCACCCCTCTGTCATTGATCACCCCCCCCCCTGTAAGGCTCCATTCAGACGTCCGCATGTGTTTTGCGGATCCGATCCATGTATCCGTGGATCCGTAAAAAATCATACGGACGTCTGAATGGAGCCTTACAGGGGGGTGATCAGGGAGTCTATATGGGTGATCACCCCTCTGTCATTAATCACCCCCCCCCCCTGTAAGGCTCCATTCAGACGTCCGCATGTGTTTTGCGGATCCGATCCATGTATCCGTGGATCCGTAAAAAATCATATGGACGTCTGAATGGAGCCTTACAGGGGGGTGATCAGGGAGTCTATATGGGTGATCACCCCTCTGTCATTGATCACCCCCCCCTGTAAGGCTCCATTCAGACGTCCGCATGTGTTTTGCGGATTCGATCCATGTATCCGTGGATCCGTAAAAAATCATACGGACGTCTGAATAGAGCCTTACAGGGGGGTGATCAGGGAGTCTATATGGGTGATCACCCCTCTGTCATTGATCACCCCCCCCCCTGTAAGGCTCCATTCAGACGTCCGCATGTGTTTTGCGGATCCAATCCATGTATCCGTGGATCCGTAAAAAATTATACGGACGTCTGAATGGAGCCTTACAGGGGGGTGATCAGGGAGTCTATATGGGTGATCACCCCTCTGTCATTGATCACCCCCCCCCCGGTAAGGCTCCATTCAGACGTCCGCATGTGTTTTGCGGATCCGATCCATGTCTCCGTGGATCCGTAAAAAATCATACGGACGTCTGAATGGAGCCTTACAGGGGGGTGATCAGGGAGTCTATATGGGTGATCACCCCTCTGTCATTGATCACCCCCCCTGTAAGGCTCCATTCAGACGTCCGCATGTGTTTTGCGGATCCGATCCATGTATCCATGGATCCGTAAAAATCATACGGACGTCTGAATGGAGCCTTACAGGGGGGGTGATCAGTGACAGGGGGGTGATCACCCTGATCACCCCCTGTCATTGATAACCCCCCTGTAAGGCTCCATTCAGACGTCCGCATGTGTTTTGCGGATCCGATCCATGTATCCATGGATCCGTAAAAATCATACGGACGTCTGAATGGAGCCTTACCAGGGGGGTGATCAGTGACAGGGGGGTGATCAGGGAGTCTATATGGGTGATCACCCCCCTGTCATTGATCACCCCCCTGTCATTGATCACTCCCCCTGTAAGGCTCCATTCAGACATTTTTTTGGCCCAAGTTAGCGGAAATTTTTTGTTTGTTTTTGTTTTTGTTTTTTCTTACTAAGTCTCATATTCCACTAACTTGTGTCAAAAAATAAAATCTCACATGAACTCGCCATACCCCTCACGGAATCCAAATGCGTAAACATTTTTAGACATTTATATTCCAGACTTCTTCTCACGCTTTAGGGCCCCTAAAAAGCCAGGGCAGTATAAATACCCCACATGTGACCCCATTTTGGAAAGAAGACACCCCAAGGTATTCAATGAGGGGCATATTGAGTCCATGAAAGATTGAAATTTTTGTCCTAAGTTAGCGGAAAGTGAGACTTTGTGAGAAAAAAAAATAAAAATCAATTTCCGCTAACTTATGCAAAAAAAATAAAAATTCTATGAACTCGCCAGGCCCCTCATTGAATACCTTGGGGTGTCTTCTTTCCAAAGTGGGGTCACATGTGGGGTATTTATACTGCCCTGGCTTTTTAGGGGCCCGAAAGTGTGAGAAGAAGTCTGGGATCCAAATGTCTAAAAATGCCCTCCTAAAAGGAATTTGGGCACCTTTGCGCATCTAGGCTGCAAAAAAGTGTCACACATCTGGTATCGCCGTACTCAGGAGAAGTTGGGCAATGTGTTTTGGGGTGTCATTTTACACATACCCATGCTGGGTGAGAGAAATATCTTGGTCAAATGCCAACTTTGTATTTAAAAATGGAAAAAGTTATCTTTTGCCAAGATATTTCTCTCACCCAGCATGGGTATATGTAAAATGACACCCCAAAACACATTCCCCAACTTCTCCTGAGTACGGCGATACCAGATGTGTGACACTTTTTTGCAGCCAAGGTGGGCAAAGGGGCACACATTCCAAAGAGCACCTTTCGGATTTCGCAGGCTATTTTTTACAGATTTTGATTGCAAAGTTCTTCTTACACATTTGGGCCCCTAAATTGCCAGGGCAGTATAACTACGCCACAAGTGACCCCATTTTGGAAAGAAGACACCCCAAGGTATTCCGTGAGGGGCATGGCGAGTTCCTAAAATTTTTTATTTTTTGTCGCAAGTTAGTGGAATATGAGACTTTGTAAGGAAAAAAGAGAAAAAAAAAAAATCATAATTTTCCGCTAACTTGTGACAAAAAAAAAAAATTCTAGGAACTCGCAGTGCCCCTCACGGAATACCTTGGGGTGTTTTCTTTCCAAAATGGGGTCACTT